>NC_134080.1:174305138-174622343 GCF_000715075.1 Nicotiana tabacum
TACTTTATTCGTATTGATGTTCCTTTTTATCAGGGACGTTGTGTTTCTTAACCACAGGTCCCGATAGATAGGTTGACAGTCCTTTTAGTAGTCTATCAGCTCAACAAAATGTGTTGGTGTACTCCACTTGCTCCAGAGTTGTCTATTTGGTCAGTATGCTTTGGACATGTAATGATTGGTATGGCGGTGCCCTGTCCCGACCTTTATGACGTTTATGTACTCTTAGAAGCTTGTAGACAGATGTTATGTGTACGGATGCTTGTATGGCCTTGTCGTCCTATATTTTGAGTGTACAAATAATCATATCGGCCTTATACAACTGTATGTCACATATATAATTTTGTATATCATGTTGAGTTGCCCTATGTAGGGTATTCTCTTATGTTTTATTCTGGTTATATCATGTTGGCCTTTCCAGCTTATTTACCTATGATAGTATGATAAGAAAAATACATTACATTGGTACTCGATTGAGTAAGGCACCGAGTGCCCATCGCGACCTGGCTGTTTGGGTCGTGATAATTACCCATGTCGTCGCAATGCAAAAAAGTGACCTTGCCATTCCTTTTATGCGATTGCATCATCAGCTTCGCATTCACAAAGCACAAAACTCACATTGCCTACAGTTCTTCATCGCAACGCAACACCACTATTATAAATGCAAAAGCCAACAGGCCATCCTACTTCGTGAAGGTGATTCTCCCTCTGCAAACATGAAGACCAAAACCTCAAGCCCATTTCTCTTCTTATCTAATGCGGTCCTAGCCTCGCGTTCGGGAGGCACAACTGAAACTAGCAAAATCAACAATTCCAAACATGCTCTGGGTGATTTGGCTTTTATACCAGCCAGGGAGAAGACTTTGGCTATGGATGTTTAGGCTTTGACCTGTAGGTTTGTGAGATTGGATATTTTTGAGCCTAATAGAGTTCTTGCTTGTATTGTCACACGACCGTCCTTGTTTGAGCGCATTAAGAAAATGGTTATTTGAAATGACAAAGTTATGCGACTTTAGGATCAGGTTTGTGTTCCTAATGTTGATGGCTTAAGAGATTTGATACTTTAGAAGGCTCACAGATTGTGGTATTCTATTCATCCAGGTTCTACAAAGATTTATCGTGATTTAAAGCAACATTATTGGTGGCAGAGAATGAAGAAGGACATTTTCGGCATGTTTAATAGTGTTTGAATTGCTAGAAAGTTAAGTATGAACATCAGAAACTAGGTGGTTTGATTTGGAAGATGATTATACCAGAGTGGAAGTAGGAGTGTATCACTATGGACTTTGTGGTAGGTTTACCACGTACCTTGATGAAGTTTGATGCTATTTGGGCCATTTTGGATATGTAAACCAAGTTTGCGCACTTCATACCGGTGTTGAATACCTATAAATCAGAGAGGTTAACTTAGATTTACATCAGGGAGATAGTTCTTTTGCATAGTGGTCTTGTTTCTATCATTTTAGATCATGACGCTTTGTTCACATCTCATTTTTGGAGAGCTGCTCAGCGAGAGTTGGTCAAAGCCTCTCTCTACTTCCTCGAGGTTAGACTTGATACTTACTGCATACATTTGGTCGATTGTCCTAATATTGGGCTTATGCACTTCTTATGTAGATTCAGGTATTGGTCGGGTGGAGTTGAGAGAGGAGTTTAGTTGTTGATTATTGGAGACTACTACATATCCGTTCACATGCCTTTGTAGTTTCCTTCTTCTCTTTGTTATTAGTGATCAGTTTAGCTAGAAAATATTGTGAATTTATTCTAGATCTTTTTATTTTGCTATTCTTAGAGGCTCATGTACTTAATGACACCAGATCCGGGGATGTTAGGTTGCTTTGCACTTGGTTATGAGACTTGTCACACCTCCTTTTTACCTACACCCCGAGAGGGTGTAAGGGAGTTTTTTCAATTAAAGGACAATCGAAACGGGATTTATTATTAAAAAATTCAGAGCCTCCACTTGGGAGATTTATGGTGTCCCAAGTCACCGGTTGAATCCTGAATCGAGGAAAAGCTTGACTTTGTTTAACAGTCCGCGAACCAGAAATCCGAGTAAGGAATTTTGTTAACCCAAGAGAAGATTTTAGGCATTCCCGAGTTCCGTGATTCTAGCACAGTCGCTCAACTGTTATATCCGGCTTAACTCTCTGATTTTAGAAACACGTTGTAACCTATGATGCCATTTTAAACTTTTGACTGCTTTTAATTAATTTTTAAAGAAGATTGAACGTCGTTTAAAATGTGCCTTTGGATCGCGCAACATGAAATGCACCCGCAATCCTAAAAATTTTAGTCAACGTTTTAAGATTTTGATTTGGCTCACATGATATGCACACCCGAGTTTAGGAAGGTAATATTATTAAATGACGCGCTTAAAGCAACTACGCATTAACGACTTTGTGAGGGCCATGGAAATTCACTAAATGGCACGCCTCAAATTCTAAAATTAAAAGAAATGATCAAACGAGGGCCAAGCATTTGAAATTTTGTTTGGCTTGGCGCGCACCGATTTATTTTAACTTAAAGGTTTCTAAGATAATTTGTGGGGGGCATTCATTATAAGTTATCTAATTATAGCTCACCTCCTATTATTTGAAATGATCTAACTTAAATAAAGAGGAAGCCCAAAAGAACTCAAAAATGGTATGTTAAAACTAATGCTTAAAACGAAATAAATAAACAATGGTCTGTTTCCCTTTGAGTTAGAGCCCATGACGTATTGCAACTACAGAACTCACGAATTGAAATAATTTGGGCCAAACTTGATAGCAGGCCCAGTTTATACACACGGGGGTGGAAGAGTGGGGATTTATGATCGAGGCTTAATGCCTTATTCCCATCCCAGACCAGCTCTTTTGCGTTCAGGCTCAATAAAGCCCAAATTGAAACATGGTAGCATCAGCAAAAAATGAGACACAAGTTCGAATCCATATACCAAACAGGAGGTTAACCTTTAGTATTTCACGTTTCCAATCATCAAACAAATGGCCAAAACTAACTGTTGAAGCACTAAATAAATATGCACTTTACTGTTTTGTCTTTCGAAAAGGCAAACTCATTTCCCCAACTTGCTGAATAACCCCCTAATGTTAAGGCTCAAAATTCGAGCAAAGAACACATGGGGACTAATTGGCTATTATAAAGCCATAATCCCAAAGATGGCTCTGTTGAGCCTTAACATTATGAGCAGACACTAATCGCATGAAATGACCAAGTAAAACGCCACTGAACTGAATTTCACAAACCGCAACTACCAATTATCACCCCTAAAAAACACAAAAAATGTATAACTGTATGATTAATACAATCCAACTGAGTGTCCTTCCCAGTCCAATTAAACTACTATAACAGACTCTAAATCCCGCAAATAATCAAGTAGTAACTGTTACATCTAACTTCATGTTAGCAACCTATTAGCTACATCCATTCATAGCAAACAGTTACTATACTAAACAAATACAAAATAATAGGATATGGAAACAATAGCACTAAACTAAAGAGCCAAGACATATTGCAGCTATTTCATTTCATTGCATCTATGTGAATCTGAAACCTGCTTCAGAAATTCAAAAAGACATGAAAGTTCAAGTTAAAAATTTATGAAACAGTAATTCTTTATGATATTTTCAGTCGTCTGAAGCCTTTTCTAGATTTCTATCTCTTCAACCCCTGAATTCCCTCTTGAAATGCAAGATAAAGATGCCTTTATAGGCAAGGCATTAGGGCAGTCCTAAAAGAATCAGACCTGCACTTACCCCCCTTTCCCATTTTCATTTTTGCTAAAAAAACCCTAATCAACTATCAAAATTTCAAACACAGCCCCCCATCCCATTTCCTAGAAGCTTTCTAAGGTTGTTATACAAAGATTCCCTAGACTGGACTACCCAAATTACCCCTTAATGACCTTGTTTTTACTGCTGCAACCCATGGGTATGGGTCAATGACCCATATATTCAGGTCCAAATGAACGAATCCAGTGAACCTCAGGCCCAAATCAAAAATCCATTTAACTAAATTGATGAGAAGCAGAAAAGGGAAACAATTGAATAACTTCAAAAATCAAGGTCTAAACTAAACGATTGGCTTCTCTCTTTTTTTTAAGCTAAAATACTAAACCGGAACTAAATTACCAAATGAACAAAAATCTAACTTAAGTCAATTATCAGAAAATGTCATAAAAAACAGAAACAAAGAACAACAATTAAGAACTTAAAACGACAACTAAAAATCTAACGGAACAAAAATGAACCCCAAATCAATCTAAAGGGAAAGACTAGATTCCAAACTCTTGAACAATTTCAGACGGAGGACAAGCCACTCAAATAGACGTAAAAGAAAAGAAGAAGAACAAGACATGAAACAAACAATAACGGACAGAAAATCAAAGAACGCTCACCGATCAAACTTGAAGTCACCAGGCAGTTCTAGTTTCATACCAAAATGGTGTAAATCGCCTTTTCTTTGTCAATAACCCACGAATAACACCATTCTGAGACAAACCAAGATTTGGACCTTGGAAGGATGACTTTGCATGGATGAACTTGAATTTGACCTTTAGAACTCGAACCCGATATTTATGATTCGAGAGGTTTTGGAGGTATTTGAAAGAAACCAAGTGGGGATTCAGAATAAGGGGGTCCTGAAGATTGTGTGGTGTTGATTTGGGGGTGAGAAGAGATGGCACCGCCAGGTTAAGGTGGTGGGATTTTGGGGCGGCGTCGCTAAGGTTTATCAGGAATGAAGGGGGTTCTGAGAGGTGAGAGAGGGACGATGAGTGGGGGGGGGATTCGGACATATTTATATTAAATACATGCCCAGTTCCCGTCCGTTGGATGAAAGGAAATCAACGACTCAGATCCATAACCTTACGAACGACGTCGTTTGGTTGGGGAGGTGGGGCTGGGCCGGGTATTGGCTGGGTTTGGGCTGGTTTAGGACAAGTTTAAGGGGTAATCGAATTGGGCTTTGGGAAATTTAAAAGACTTAGCCCAAAAATCTGATTTCTTCAACTCTTTTCTTTTTCTTTTATTTCAAAATTCTTTTTCTTTTTTTCCAAAATTGAAAAATAACACCTAAATTAAATCCTAAACCAAATTATCCTACCAAATTAAATTAATTAGCCCTAATAATTGTTACAACTAATTAAATACCAAATAGGAAAACCAACGAAATTCAGATCTAAAATTGAACAATGCAAAATAAACCATTTTTTGTGATTTTTCCATTTTTGTAAAGCAACTAAATTACTAATTAATTTTTAACATAGCAAAGTTAAACTCTAAATGCAAATGCAACATATTTTGTATTTTTTCATAATTTAAACAAAATTAATATGCGCAGACAAATGCAAACAGTTAAAAAAAATGCTACAAAAATCTACGAAATTGCAAATAATGGGAAAATTATTTTGTTTTGAATTTGTGGGAGTAATTCATATAGGGCAAAAATCACGTGCTCACAGCTGTCCCTCTTTGCTCGGAAACACGGAGAGTTTTCGGGCAAAGATAAAGTGAGTGGATATGAGCAATTTTTTCCCGTTTGAATACTCCATGGGAAGCATTTTTGAAAGATTTGACCGCACCCTCCTTCCAAGGTCGTCTACATATCCTTGGCTATTAAAGAATCAGGTCAGTGTAGTTCAGGAATGTCGGGTAGCTGGGACTACCATGAAGCTGTGATTTCACTACTACTACTGCTACTACTTATTGAACCCCTTATTACACCATGAAAAAATAAAAGAAGCTAGCCTAAACTATGATCTATGAATTGCTAAATCCTATCTATATCTTCAAACTTGCTCTTGTGGTTCTTGTTGCCTGGTTGACTTGTATTCTAACGGTGGAATCCCCTTGTAGCCGCCTTGTAATCTGAGATGTCCTCCGTTTCTCCAGGTGGACGCCTGGTTGCTGAAACTTGAATGTATCCCTTGTTCTCCAGGTGGGTGCCTGATTGCTAAACTTGAAATGTATTCCCTTTTTTTCAGGTGGGCGCCTGATTGCTGAACTTGAAATGTATTCCCTTGTTCTCCAGGTGGGCGCCTGATTGCAGAACTTGAAATGTATTCCCTTATTCTCCAGGTGGGCGCCTTATTGGTGAACTTGAAATGTATTCCCTTGTTCTCTAGGTGGGCGCCTGATTTCCACAAAATAGACAAACAAAAGAAAACTTCTTCCCAAGTTTGGCATGTTACCAAATATCAGTAAGAACTTGAAAACTTAAAACTTGAATTGTACTCCCTTGTTCTCCAGGTGGGCGCCAGATTGCTGAACTTGAAATGTATTCCCTTGTTCTCCAGGTGGGCGCCTAATTACTGAATTTGAAATGTATTCCCTTGTTCTCCAGGTGGGAGCCTGATTGCTGAAACTAAAAAAATGTATTCCCTTGTTCTCTAGGTGGGCGCCTGATTGCTGAACTTGAAATGTATTCCTCTTGTTTTTCAGGTGGGCGCCTGATTATTGAATTTGAAATGTATTCCCTTGTTCTCCAGGTGGGCGCCTGATTGCTGAAACTTAAAAAAAGTATTCCCTTGTTCTCCAAGTGGGCGCCTGATTGCTGAACTTGAAATGTATTCCCTTGTTTTTCAGGTGGGCACCTGATTGCTGAACTTGAAATTTATTCCCTTGTTCTCCAGGTGGGCGCCTGATTACTGAATTTGAAATGTATTCCCTTATTTTTCAGGTGGGCACCTGATTTACTGAATTTGAAATGTATTCCCTTGTTCTCCAGGTGGGCGCCTGATTTCCACAAAATAGACAAAAACAAAGAAAACTTCTGCCCCAGTTTGATGCTGGGCACATCTATGAATGTTAATTGAATCATGTTACCAAATATCTCTATGAATCTGAGAGCTAAATCCCATTATCCAGGAGGGTCCCGAAAACTCCTAGTTAAATGATAGCTTTAAAAATCTAAATTATATCTTCTAAAGGTGTCACTCTCGCTAAATCTTGTTATCTAAGAAAGTCTTAAACTACGTCCCATTATCCAGGAGGATCCTGAAAATAAAAAACCAAGTCTTATCTTAAGAGTGACTATTCTTTTCGGCCAAATTATGTTGCCCATCAACAGAACTTATGGTACATCTTGTTATCTAATGGAAATCATAAAGCTAGGTCCCATTATTCAGGAGGGCCCTGAAAACTACTACTTGAATCCTATCTCAAACATGCAAACTTTGAAACTATCTTACATTCCTTGGGGTACATTTATGCTAGATTTTACTACTCATGATTGATTTGAATTTTAAGCTAGGTCCCATTTTTTAGGAGGATCCTGAGGATATTAAATTGAACCCCATTATCCAGGTGGGTCCTGGGGATCAAAATCAAACCTGCCTAATGCTTGCTTTTCCTCTACAGAGGATTTCTACAGAACAACCGGAATTTTCTGCCCCTGTTTCGACCAAAGAAACATCTTGTCAGTTTAAAATGTGGTGATTAGTTGATGGCATTCTTGCTGAAGGTCTTCTGTTTCGACTAAATTTCCCCTGAACTGGCCAAGAACCGCTTGACTTCCGGCTGACTTTCAAACTCCATGACCTTGGATGACCCGAGTGTTTTATACCCAAACCGTTGTGTTACGTCTCTAACCTATCTGTTTGCACCTCTGCATTTCCCACAACATCAACGAACCATTTCACCGATGGAACTTCTACTGACCTTTTATACCCTATTTCACATCATACTACCTCTAGCAATGCCTTGTCTTCCCTGTGCCTTGTGCAATTTCGGAAGTTGGTAGTAGGCTTTGAAATTCCTTCTTATTTGCTTAAAAAGAACTGACATGAACATCTTAGAGAAATAAACCCAAATGAAATGAAATTCAATGACTTTCAAAGTTAATGATAGGTAAAAATCCAAAATTGGAAAACTATCTGAAGGGAAAAAAGAAATAAAAGAAAAAGCGAAAAAGAAAAGAAAAGAGGCTTATCTGAGTGGAGCAGCTGGCACCAATGATCATGCCATGAATTTCGGATTAATCGGCCCAATCTGACTTTTTCACCAAAACCTTGACCTTGTTCGGCCTGCGGTGCCCTGAAAGGTTTTCACCAACAAGCCTCTCTCATTTGTTCATCTCTCAACTCACTTTCGCCTTACGGTGCCCGTGAGGGTTTTCACTAATAAGACTCTCTCATTTTTTCTTTCTCTCAGCTCTCGTCGCCTTATAGTGCCCGTGAGGGTTTTCACCATTAAGACTCCCTCATTTTCAATATTTTCTACTTGGACCAGAGTGTTGCCCTTGATATGAATCACCTCCACTTGCTTGACTTGGCATCTCTCGAAAACTGATCGGAAGGTTTTTCTTTGGACCGTAATGTGCGCTTTTGGATAGGGTTAGAAAGAAAGGATATCAAAGGCTCAAAACAATTCGAATGGGTTCAAAATAACAACCTTCAGAATCAGATTACTGACAATAACCACAACTTTTGCCCTAGTTTCTTATTTGGGGACTTTTGGATTTTTATTTTGATGGGACCGAACCGTGAGGATGCCTACGTATCCTTAAAAGGAATCAGGTCGAACGTAGTTCATGTCATGGAAATTGCTTTGTTTTTGTGCTTTTTCTCTCCTTTTCTTTTCTATTCTTTTTTCTTTTTGTAGCTTTGTTTTGTTGTTGTTTTTTTCATTCTTTTTCTCTTTTCGTTTCTTTCTTTCACTTGTCGTTTTGTTCTCGCGTTTTTGAATTTTGCCACTGATTCCAAAAGAGGGGTATTAAAGGAAATAAACAAGGCTCAAAAAACGGGTAACAAAGGATAAAGTGTTCAGATAGCAGAACAAAATGCCTTTGTCATTCCAGTCTCCAAAATATGCCAAGTACAAACAAACCCAATTTGACCAAAGAAATCATACATAGTATCTTTTGACTGCATCAGAATTGATGGCCATTTCTACACATTTGCCTTCTATATCCGTTAAATACAAAGCACCATTGGACAACACTCTTGTCACGACGAACGGCCCCTGCCAGTTTGGGGCGAACTTGCCTTTGGCTTCAGCTTGATGAGGAAGAATGCATTTCAATACTAACTGACCCACTTCAAACTTCCGTGGACGCACTTCTTATTATATGCTCTTGCCATTCTCTGTTGATACAATGAGCCATGACATACTGCTGCTAATCTTTTCTCATCAATCAAACTCAATTGTTCCAGGCGGGTTTTAACCCACTCATTATCATCAATTTTAGCTTCTGCAACAACCCGAAGTGATGGAATTTCAATTTCCGCGGGTATCACTGCTTCTGTGCCATATACCAACAAGTAAGGAGTAGCCCCTACTAAAGTACGAACAGTAGTACGATAACCCAACAATGCAAAAGGCGGCTTCTCATGCCATTGCCTGGACCTTTCTACCATTTTTTGAAGTAACTTCTTTATGTTCTTGTTGGCTGCCTCGACTGCTCCATTCGCCTTGGGGCGATATAGGGTGGAATTGTGATATGTAATCTTAAACTGCTGACATGTCTCCTTCATCATATGACTGTTGATATTAGCACCATTGTCCGTGATGATTACCTTCGGGATCCCAAATCGATAGATGATATTTGAATGCGCAAAATCAACGACTGCTTTCTTGGTTACAGACTTGAATGTTTTAGCCTCTACCCACTTGGTGAAATAGTCTATGGCCACCAGAATGAACCTGTGCACGTTTGATGCTGATGGCTCAATTGGCCCAATGACATCCATGCCTAAGAGACAAAAGAGCCATTGTGCGTACATTGTATGCAATTCAGATGGCGGTGAATGAATCAAATCTTCATGTACTTGGCATTGATGACATTTGCGCACAAAACTGATGTAATCTCTCTCCATGGTGAGCCATTAATAACCTACACGAAGAATCTTCTTTGCTAGAACATACCCACTCATATGCGGTCCACAGACTCCAGAATGTACTTTGGTCATAATAGTTGTAGCCTGCCTAGCATCTATGCATCTCAACAGCCCAAGATCTGGGGTCCTTTTGTACAAAACCCCTCTGCTGAAGAAAAAACCGCCTGCCAACCGCCTAATTGTTCTTTTTTGATCACATATGGCTTGTACTGGATACGCCCCCATCCTGATGTATTCCTTGATATCGTGAAACCAAGGCTCCCATCAAGCTCTTCTTCCACCACATTACAGTAAGCATGCTGATCGCGGATCTGAATCTGCAAAGGATCCATATAAGCTTTATTGGGATGGTGCAACATTGACGCCAAAGTCTCCAAAGCATCGGCGACCTCATTGTGAATCCTTGCAATATGCCTGAACTCTATTGATTGGAACTGTTGAAAAAGATTCTACAAGCACTATTGGTACGGTATGATTTTTAAATCTCGTGTTTCCCATTCTCCCTGAATCCGGTGCACCAGGAGGTCCGAGTCACCCAAGACCAAGACTTCCTGGACACCCATATCCACAGCCATCCTCAAACCCAAAATGCATGCCTCGTACTCAGCCATATTGCTAGTATAGTAGAACCGAAGCTGAGCCGTAACAGGGTAGTGATGCCCTGTTGCAGAAACAAGTACCGCTCCTATCCCAATGCCTTTCATGTTAGTAGCCCCATCAAAGAAAAGTTCCATCCTGGCTTTTAAATTGTTCCAATTCATCAATATGCATGACTTCTTCATCAGGGAAGTAAGTCTTCAGAGGTTCATATTATTCATCCACTGGGTTCTCAGCCAAATGATTGGCCAATGCCTGAGCTTTCATTGCAGTCCTAGTCACATAGACGATGTCAAATTCTGTGAGCAAGATTTACCACTTTGCGAGCCTCCCTGTAGGCATAGGTTTCTGAAAGATATACTTTAACGGATCCAAACGAGAGATGAGGTAAGTAGTGTAAGATGACAAATAGTGCTTCAACTTCTGTGCTACCCAAGTTAGGGCGCAACATGTCCTCTTAAGGTGAGTGTACTTAACCTCGTAAGATGTGAACTTCTTGCTGAGATAATATATGGCTTGCTCCTTCCTGCTAGTGATGTCATGCTATCCCAACACACATCCAAATGAATTGTCCAAGACCATCAAATACAGAATCAAAGGTTTCCCTAGTTCTGGCGGGACCAACACATGTTGGTTTGACAAGTACCCCTTTATCTTATGAAATGCTTCCTGACATTCATTTGTCCACTTGACCACAACATCTTTCTTTAACAGTTTAAAGATAGGCTCACAAGTTGTCGTGAGTTGAGTAATAAACCTGCTGATGTGATTCAATCTCCCCAACAGACTGATCACCTCATTCTTGTTCTTTAGGGGTGGCAATTCCTAGATAGCTTTGATCTTTGACAGGTCTAATTCAATACCTCGGTGGCTGACTATAAATCCCAACAACTTTCCAGATGGAACACTGAATGCGCATTTTGCAAGATTGAGCTTGAGATTGTACCTGCAAATCCTTTGGAATAACTTTCTCAAATCTCTGACATGGTCAGACTGCTTTCTAGACTTTACAATCACATCATCCACATAAACCTCGATCTCCCTGTGTATCATGTTATGGAATATGGTCGTCATTGCCCTCATGTAGGTTGCCCCAGCATTTTTCAAACCAAATGGCATGACCCGATAGCAGTACGTTCCCCATGGCATGATGAATGCCATCTTTTCTGCGTCCTCCTCATCCATTAAGATCTAGTGGTAGCCCGCATAACAATCCACAAAAGAACCTATCTAATGTTTGGCACAATTATCGATTAATATATGGATGTTCGGAAATGGGAAGTTATCCTTGGGACATGCCTTGTTGAGATCTCGATAATCAACACACTCCCTGGTTTTGCCATCCTTCTTCGGCATAGGCACAACATTGGCTAACCATGTGTGATACCGGGTGACCCGAATAACTTTGGCCTCAAACTGTTTGGTGACATCTTCCTTAATCTTCACACTCATATCAGTTTTAAATTTCCTCAGCTTCTGCTTGACAGGGGGAGTGCCGGGTCAGTGGACAATTTGTGAACCACCAAGCCAGTGCTTAGACCCGTCATGTCGTCATAGGACCATGCAAAAACATCTTTATACTCGAATAGTGCTTTAATTATCTCATCTCTGAGTTGTGGTTCAAGATGGACACTTATTTTAGTTTCCCGGACATTATCTTGGTCCCCTAAATTGATTGCTTCTGTATCACTCAGGTTAGGCCTGGGTTTTTCTTCAAAATGGCTTAGTTCTTTACTAATCTCTTCAAAGGCCTCATCCTCATCATATTCCGATTAATTATCACACTCTATTTTTTGAATTACTATTTCAGAATTAGAATGGCTTTTAAGACTGGGCCGGAGATTCCTCATGTATGCCATATCATTGAAGCCGGCATAAAAAGAACTGTACAATGAAGAAAAGAAAAACAAAAACTATCAGGAAAGGAAAAAAAGGAAATTGCATTTCATTGAAATTAAAGATAACAAGGTTTATACATCCAAACGGACGGAACATAGAATCTGAATTACAACCCTGGAGTAATCCAGATAAACTGAAAGAAAATCAAAGCAAACTACCAAAACTCCTTCCTAGTGGGGAGAGGAGTAGCTTTCCAATTGTTAATCTTTGCACTGGGCCCAACAAATTGCACATCCGCCTTACTCGAACCCTCTCCCGCCTCTAACACGTTCACATCGGCGAATCACCTCTCGAACCTTTTAATCACATCTCCGTCCATATCAAACACTGAACTGGGAACCATCATTACTGGGTGCTTTTTGGTACCAGGCCTGATAAATGATCTGGAAAGACGCGGGACCGGCTTTGGAAGGGCCCATGCCTTCTGTTTCATTTTTCTGGCTCTTCTTACGTCTGTGACTGTGGGCTTGAATCCCAGACCAAATGTATCCAAGGTTTTAGGAAGAGAAATCGGCTATACGATACCTTGCAGAGATGCACCCAAACCCTTGCCCGGTACAAAACCATTTTTCAACATTTCAATGACTACCATGACTGATGCAGCAGCTACCCTTGGAGTTGGCATGCACTTCCCTTCTGGAATTTTCTCTACCGATACCGTGTCAAAAACTTGATAAACCCACAGCCCCTTGTCGCCTTCAACCTCTATGAGCAGAACAATGGCATCACTGGGAACACACAAATTATCTTTGCCATGCACAACAATTTCCTGTCTATCCCATTCAAACTTGACCATTTGATGCAGAGTAGATGGGACCTTTGGCATCATGAATCTAGGGTCGACCTAACAGCAGATTGTAAGAAACAGCCACATCGAGCACCTGGAATTCCATAGTAAATTCAACTAGCCCTATTGTAAGCTCAAGCACTATGTCCCCGACTAAATCTTTCCCCCCACCGTCGAATCCCCGAACATAGATACTATTCTTGCGAATTCTTTCATCCTCCACCTTCAACTTGTTCAGAGTGAAGAGAGGGCAAATGTTCGCGCTGGAACCATTGTCAATCAGTACCCGAGTAACCACAGAATCTTCGCATTTCACCATCAGGTACAGGGCTCAAATGTGCTCAGTACCCTCCACGGGCAACTCATCATCAGAAAAAGTGACTCTTTTTACCTCAAATATTTTGTTAGCTATCTTTTCCAAGTGGTTTTACTGAGATTTTGTCAGGAACGTGGGCCTCATTCAAGATCTTCATCAAAGCCCGACGGTGCTCGTCTGAATGGATCAATAATGACAATAATGAAATCTGAGCCGGTATTTTCCTCAACTGCTCCACAATGGAATAGTCCTGCACTTTCATCCTTCTCAAATATTCCTCTGCTTCTTCCTCTGTCACAGGTTTCTTCGCCAATACTGGGTTATCTTTGGAGATCTTAGCTTTTCTCAACTCTTCGGGGGCAAAGCATCTCCCCAATCGAGTCAGACCATGGGTATCACAAACTTATTCTTTAACCTCTTTCCCCTTGTAAGTCACTGTCACTCGTTGATAATTCTATGGGACTGCCTTGCTATTGACTATCGGTAATTGAGTTACCGCCTTGATAATGACAGGATCTGTGCGGGCACCCACAACTACCACAGGCTTGTTTGCCACTCCTGGCACAACCACTTTTGCTCTTCAATGTTTCCCTGCAACGTCACTTGAGGACCCTTTCTTGACCACCACAGATGGTTCACTTTTTGTCCCGTTCAAATTGATCACAAACTTCTCACTTGTTGACTTTTCGAACGGCCTGACATCACTGGACCGAATCATCATGATAGTTTGCGAAGGCTTCTTAGTCTCCCCTCCCTTATGCATTATCTCAATCATATTTGTCTCATGATGGGTTGGCAATGGGTTCTGGTTGATATTAGGTGCCTCCGGAGTTTGGACCTCAATTCGATTAGTATCAATGAGCTCTTGAATAGCTCTTTATAATTGCCAGCACTTCTCCGTGTCGTGCCCCGGGGCACTGGAACAATATTCGCAACTCACAGAGTGATCAAGATTTCTGGGGGAGGATTTGGCAATTTTGGCTCGATCAGACTTAGCATACCCAATTGTCTCAACCTGTGGAACAAACTAGTATAGGATTCTCCCAATTGAGTGAAAGTCTTCTTCTTCTGCAACCTCTCATTTTTGGCGGCCTTATTGGGCCTGAAACTTGTTCCGGGGGGGATTTCGGTAGGCTTTTGTGGGTGGATAGGTATTTTCTGGAGCTGGGTATGGATTATGTGGAATTGGCCCACGCCATTATGCGTGGGAAGGAGGTTGAGGGTATGTTTGTGCATGATAGACGAAAAAATAGGGATCTGGTGGTGGGTAATAGTGTTGTGGTGGGCTATATAGAGTGTGGGGGTAAGTTTGGTGATAGGGTCGAGGCTGGTTGTAGTAACGTGAAGGATCCCTGGATCCGACCCAAGCTCCTGACTCAATTATCACAACATCCTCTTTCTTCTTTTTCCCAAGTACACCCCCAGTACCGTTTTGAATGGCATTGGTAGTCGCTTTGATTGCTGAATAACTCATGATCTTGTTGGACTTGAGTCCCTCCTCAACCATGCCTCCCATTTTTACAACCTTATTAAAGGACTTGCCCACTGCTGACACCAAATGACCAAAATAAGTAGGCTCCAAGGCCTGCAAGAAATAATCAACCATCTCACTTTCTTTCATTGGAGGGCCAACCCTCGCGGCATGCTCCCTCCAAAGGAATCCATATTCCATGAAACTCTAACCGGGCTTTTTCTCAATCTTCATCAATGACAGACGGTCTGGGATAATTTCAAGATTGTACTAAAAATGGCAAGCGATGGCTTGGGCCAAATCGTCCCATGTGTACCACCTGCTGTGATCTTGTCTGGTATACCATTATAACGGCGATCCACTCAGACTTTGGCTGAAATATGCCATCAGTAATTCATCTCTTCTGCCTGCTCCTCTCATCTTGCTACAAAATACTCTTAAGTGTGCTCCTAGGTCACCATGCCCGTCGTACAGATCAAACATGGGCATCTTAAACCCTGCTGGTAACTGAACATCTGGGAACAGACATATATCCTTATAGGCCACACTTACTTGACCTCCCAATCCCATCATATCTCTGAACGATTGTTCTAAGCTTTTTACCTTTCTGATCATCTCCTCATGTTCATGATTTTTGGGTAGCTTCTCGGTCTCTGCCGGGAGATCAAGATGAGGGGTGTAAGGATATGGTTCTGGATCTTTGAAGGTGGGCTCGGGGGGGGGGGGGGGTAATACTGGTTATCATAAGTCTGGAACAAAGGCTCACTGGAAGATCGTTGTAATGCAGCAGGTGGAGGTGCCACAAATACGGGAGTGACTGCTGGAGGAGGTTGTGGGACTTGTTTGGGTGGTAGAGCTTGAGAAGTATGGGAAGTGGTGTCGTAGCATTGTTGGTAAATGGGAAAGGCTGGAGATGAGTTCACAGTGGGAGGCTCCTGAGGTTAGACCGATGGTGGGATATAGCAAGGTTGGCGGGATAAACTGGTGGTGGATGACCCTTTGCCCAGGCCTAGTACATTTCAGTCATTTGCCGCTTTAATTTATACATCTCTTCCTTCATCGCGTTAACATCCAATTCTTCCACCTCTTTTGACGGATCAACAATACTTGCCTCCGGTTCTTGGTTGGCCATGTTCAGCTTGTCTTTTGATCGAGTGTTGTAGGAGTGAGTTGCCAGAATGCCAATCAACTAACCACCTGTCTGGACTTAATATATCAACAACAACCTTGTTAGTTATTAGGGCTTTAACAAATTGGTAACCGCACATTTTGGGGAATGAATGCACCTAAGAAGTTAACCGTTTCTATTATGCATTTGATCAAATGATTGCATCATCCCGGCTTTTCTCTATTTTATTTATTCCTTTTTCTTTTCCTTTTTTTCTCTTTTCGTCTTTTCACTCTTGCCCTTGCTTTCTCTTTGTTTTTATCCTCTCATTTCACTCTTGTTTAATATTGCTTCTTTCTCTTGGTTTTCTTATTCTTCTCTCTTTTCTTTTCTTGTTTTCCTCTTGTTTTTCCTCTCTCTTTTTTTTCTTTTGGTTATGGTCGAATCTTATGGAGATTGTCTGGCAGGTAAGTGTGAAAGTAAATAATAAAATATCTTGGGATTTTTGATTTTTATAAAAACAAATGCTTTGATTACAAAGACTCAAAACTAACAGACTTTGATGAAAAGACGAAATACAGACAATACAAACTCGAAAACAAATGACAGACTCCAGCAGAAAGAAAATGCAGACTCAAAACAACTGACAGACTCTAACGGAAAAGGAAATACATACTCAAATAAAAAATCATGAATATATTAATGCCCCTGGTGCCCGCGGGACATCATTCGGTCTCGCCGCGGGCCTATATGCAAGATCCCTTTGAAGTCGATCCAAGTCAATCATTATCTGTTTAACAAATGTCATTACTGCCGCGAAGAAGGTGGTGCGAGTCATATCCTCACAGGCTTGGCACTTCACAACAATGTAATCGGCGATGTTTCTAATTCTCTCTCTTATGACACCTTTTTCTTGTAACAAACACTCGATCTGCTGGGCCCTAGCTTCCAAAGTTTGCTGGGCCATATGATTCTGCTCCTGAAGTTGTTGCAAATCTATTTCTAATTGTGCCAATGCTGTATAAGAATTTTCCCTTTCAACCTTGAAGTCTTTCGCCTGTTTGATCATTTTGTTTTCCGTGGCGATGACTCTTTTCTTTAATCCCGCTACCTCATTGTCGTACTTTTCTTTCAACTGCTTAACCAAGCGTGCTCGTTCATCTGCATTTTTAGCCAATTGCTTTCGAGCCTTGGTTAGTTCACTTTCTGCTTTGTTCAAATCAAAACCATAGTCACTCACTTTCTGCCTCAAGTTATCTATGAGTTTTTCATCTTTGGCACTTTGGGCGGGGTTTTCTGCCGCTATTTTCATTTTCTGAATTTGGGCTCGAAGGGCCTCATTTTCGATGGCTAGCTTTTTCTTTTCTCCTTCATCCGCCGCGACTTGCAAGCTATTCTCGAATTGAAGTTCTTTGACTTGTTTTTCCAATTTGCTTATGGTAACCCTGTACTCGTTTTCTTTGGTCAACCAGTCCAATTACACTTGTGCTCCGTCTGTGAACTGTTGGACTTGGGGTCTCTTTGTGGGCCTTTTGGGCTCATGATGAACTTGGGATCTTTTACCATACCAAACAGTGTAACTAGGCTCCACCTCGCCTCTGGATAGATCTCGTACTTGAGTATTAGGCCCTAAAAATCTGCACTGATGCCAAATCCGATGCACTTTTTCTTCCGGGAAGGCAACTTTTGGTTCTAACTCGATGAACTGCCAACTCAAATCTTCATCGTGTGGGATGGTCTGGTATCGGCCTAACTGATGTAGGACTCTGTGCGGACCATAAGGCTGGATACTCTGAAGACCCATCAACAACAAAAAACACACCTCAGCCGACATATAGATTACTTCACTGACCGAGAGCCACCCGATCGTCTATTCGATCTTGTTTGCAGTCAAAGATCTCAAATAAGCATGCCATGCTTCCGTACCATCTGGGAACTCATAACCCTCTACCTGATTTTCATGTTTTTCAATGCATTCAAGGCCAGTAATACCACAATTCAAGTATCCGGGACAGTGACAAAGGTATTCCTCCATCCATAGTCGTAATAGCATATTGCACCCTTCAAAGAACTTTCCTTCTTCTCAACAAAGGGTTAGAGCTCGGTAAATTTCCGCCAAGATCAGCGGTAGTATAGTCTCATTTGCCTTTTTCATCATGAAGTCAACTATCCCTACAAGCCCCAACTCTATGTTCCCGTCTTTTTTGGGTCAAACCAAAATACCCAGGAACGCCATTATAAAAGCTAATCCTCTCCGAGCTTCCCACTTGTCTTGTTTCCCGCATGAGTAAGACCGACATCTGACGTTTTGAAGCCACAGGGATTCCCGTAACGTCGATACAAAAAGTAGAAGGTAGAGAATCCTTTGGCCAAATTTCCGTCTCCGATGTCCCGACTGATGCTTAACAAGTCCAAAAATTTGTGAGGGGTTACTATTCTCGGTGCTACCGGGTATTGACTTCTCAGATTCCCCTCAAAACCGGCATAGCCTACTATCTCTTCCAGTGTAGGAGTTAACTCGAAATTAGCAAAGTGGAATACATCATGTGTTGGGTCCCAAAATGGTATCAAGGCCTCAATCACGTCTTTTCTTGGCTTAATCTTCAAGAGCCCGATAAGACCGCCCAACGCTTGTGTCACAACTTTCCTGTTGTCGTCCCCTAAATCATGCGACCACATATGTAACTCCAAAGGGATCTCTTCACGAACTGAGAAAGGTTCATTTTGAGTTGTGTTCATCCTGCACATTTATTTAGGGTGATTTTCATTAAAAGAAAATTATGACTCATTTTGACTCAAGAAAAATGACCATTTTTTCAAAATTTCCACAAAATATCCGGCCTTGACAATACGACCTTCCAGCACTTTGAAAACGAAGATTGTAAGGCTGTGTCGGCTAAACAACCAAAACCTTTAAAATGAATAAAAATGGTTGTTCTTGCAAAAGCAGCCTTCCGGCGCGGCGCCCTTTTGAGGGATATTGGGCTATTTTTGAGAAGAATGGCATCACCTTACTTATTTGCAGTAAAATTAAAAAAATTTGTTCTTTTGGGCTATTTTTGCAAAAAAGAAGTTGGACCCGATGGGAGTTGTCTACGTATCTTACACCCTATGAGAATCAAACTGGCGTAGTTCGAGCAAATAAAACAAACTATTTTTGAAAACAAAACTCTTCTCTTTTTTTTCATTTTTCATTTCGGTTTTTCTCAAAAATTCGGCAGAGTTTCAGCACTATTCGGACATTGGTTTTTCTCAAAACAGGTGATTAACTCTCTTAACCCTCTACACTGCTATTTCCTTTTCTCAACTTTTCCCAATATTCATAAGCCGACCAGAATGCAGGTCCGAGGCCTATAAATGCACAAATAGCAAGCAAGATGCATCAGGATGGTCTTTTCATTTTTGGTGCACCTGTCCTAGACAGACCCAACCCCTGTGTTGAGTCTCCAAAGTTAAATGCACATGATGCAAGCAAACGTTCCTACTAGGGATCTGGCATGAGGTCTTGTTCTACTAGGTTCAAAACCTGGGTTTATTGTTCTAGACCTGGCTTACCCGAGCGGACAGCTCGAGCCGGGGGGGCAGCGTACCGGGAATACAGAAGCTTCACCGGCTTTGAAACTTGTCCGAACCTCGTTCTAAATTTAGAATATGACTCTAACAGAAAAGAAGTCACATGATGTGCACTCTTCTTCATGATTTAGAAGACTTAGAGAGAAGAGGGATTTCGCAACAGTTTATACACAGTTCACGGAATATGAAAGTGGTAAAAGCAATGAATTAGCACATTAGGCCCAAATCATGTAACAAAATCAGATAATGGATAAAGCCAACTATAACAATTATTCTAAGCTCGAATTCTTGAACCCTGAACCAGAGTGTGAGCACGTGATTTTTGCCTCACGAAAAATACTCTAAAATAAATCAAAAAATAAAACAAAATTCTTTTAGTATACAATTTTTAGAATTTATGTGGCGTTTATTAATTGTTTGTGTTTGTCCATAAATGTTTGCTTTGTTATAATTAAACGAAACTAAAATAAAAATACATGTTGCATGCATATCTAGGATTTAATTATGCATTTAAAAGATAATTGAAATAAAATCACAAAAAAATATGCATTTGTTCTAGTTTTAATGTTTCACTGTGTGATTAACGCTTTGTCTATGTGTTAAATAGTTGTTAAAAAGTAATTAATATTTTTGTAAGGTTAAAATTGTTTTATAATTTTAATTAGGATTTTTATACTTAGGATTAAAATTAGGAAATATAAAATAAGTTATAAAAGTAAAAATCGGACCTGGACTGAAATCCAGGCCCAAAACAAAACTAATTTCCCCACCGCCCAATCCAAATACCCATGTCCGGTCCAATTCACGACCAATACCAAACGACGACGTTTGGTCGTATTTCATCAAGGGCCGTTGGATCAAATCCATCCAACGGCTGAGATCCCATACCCTTACCCGTAACCCCTTACCCGATCCACTGCCCCGATCCAGCCTGACCCCAACCTTTAACCAAACGACAACGTTTGGTTTAATGAACTGATCTTAACCGTGCATCTTAATTGATCCAACGGATGAGATCAATCCACCCCACTCGTATATAACTCCAATCCACACCACAGCCCCCTAAACCAAATACCCCACCCCTGTGTCCTGTTCATCATCTCTTTCAAGAGGTCTGATGAACTCCGCCATTTACCACCGTACACCGCCTACCGGAAATCGCCTCACGGCGGTTCTGGTAGTCCAAACAACCCCACCTTAACACCCTCGACTCCCCACAACCCCCTCTTTACGGATCCGGGGTTAGTTTCCCTCGAATCAGACCACTTAGTCTCGAATCTTCGATTGAAGGTTGGTCTGAAAACCCAACCTTCTCCGATGACTTCCAAATTAACACCGTAGCTTCCCCTAACTACCCTAGCTATGGATCTGGTGTTTGTTTGGCTCGAATCACCTTAGAGTTCTTCGAATCTTTTTTTGAAGGTTCGAACCAAACATGAACTCACTCAGATTCGTTCCAAACTAACACCAAATGACCCCTAGGCCTCCCTCACCCTTGTGTCATCTTTGGTTTCCTTCGAATATGCCCAGAAGTGTTCGAATTTAAGATCCAAGAATCAGAAACCCTAAAAATTTCAAAAACATGGAATTTGCCCGAATTAAATAAGGGATTGAGGACTAAGAGACTTTAATCGAGGTATTCTCAATTGAGAATACTTCGAATAAAGTCTGTTCAGCCTCAAAAAGGTCCGAATTCAAAGTCAAGCTTGAGTCTGTGTAAATTTAAAGATTTAGAGGTATTTTTCTTATTTCTTTGTGTATCCTATGTGTATATTGTTGCCTGTTTCAATAGCTTGTGTAATTTATTTTTCACATTTTTGTTTACTTAAATTCTGTGATTCTGTCTCATACCCGTATATTTGATCAAATAAGTGAATTGTTTCTGTTGGTTATGTTTGTTTACAATGTGTGTAATCGACTCGATTAAGTTCGTCGATTAGTTACATTATGAATTCCCGTTTATGATAATGCATTGTAATAACCTGCTCACCTGTTTTGATTGACTATTATCATGTTGTTGTAATCAGTTAATTAGTTCTTGCTAATTAGTTGGTTCTTGTTTAATAAGTCAGAAAGTTTATCAAACATTTGTGTATTAATTTCTGAGCAGTTGGTTTCAGGCAGTGTCAATATACTGACAATGCCCCTGCATTCATACATATTTCAAATTCAGTTTAAATTGTTCTGTTATGCTGAATTCAGTGTAATGTTATTGTGATGTTGGGTTTGAATTCAAGTTTACAAGGGTTGATTAGATACAACTGTGTTAGGAGGTTGATTAGATAATGTTAATAGGATTGGTTATAGCTGTTTGAACAGAGTGTAGAATCTGTTCTGATTTTGTATTAAGAACAGTAATTACAGTAGGATTTCAGGGGTATTTGAGGAATAAAACAGTGAGGGTAATTTGATAATAGTAGTGTGCTGATAGTGGAGTGTAATGGATATAATTTAATGTAATAATGGGAAACAAAGGGTAATGGGGATGCTGAAAATCAGGATAAGATCACTTAATGGGATTTAAAGTAGTAAAAACAGATTTTAATGGGACTTTCTGATTTTTAAAAGAAGAAGGGGGTCCAGGCAGCACTGAAAGGAAAAGGGGCAGACCTGTATAAATACAGGGATCTGTTTATAAAGAAGGAGGAGTTTTTGAGAGAGAGCACTGATATTTTAATACACACAGAAATACATATACACAGAGAGAGACAGAGAGAAAATTTGGACAGAAATTAAGAGAGGAAAAAACACATAGAAGCAGAAATAGAAATCTGATTCAAGAAAAAGAAAGAAAACAGAAATAAAGAAAGAAAAATCAGAAGCAGGAAAAAATAGATTTCTACAATAGAGGCTAGTGTTAAGGTTGAATTTCTGAGAGTGAAATTGTCAGTTTGTCTTCTCCTAAGTCTTGAAAAATCAGAAATACTGTGTTTTATATGTCTGGATTTGTTCAAATCCCACTGTTGAGTTTAAAGTCTGACATTTCTTAAAGAGTCATTCTACGTTGTGTCTGGGTTCTCGGGTTCTGTATTGTTGCTCAAATCTGTGGAAATACTGGCATTTTCTGCTGATTTTGTTACTGTTGTCACTGCTGAAATTTACTTCTTCTACCTTCATTTCCAGGTACATATCTGTAAACTCATGTCATGCAAAGCTTTCAACATGACAAATAAATGAAGCTCGAATTGTAATTCTGTCTTCTATACATTTAAGTTCGTTAGTTTAAATTTCAGCTTTGTTTCATATTGGTTAACTAGTAGTGAGTTCGACACGATAGCTATAAGTTAATTATCTTATTTTGAAATTCGTATAAAAGCTTTGTAATAATGTTATCCATTTCTAAATCTCATTAGTATTGTTATATCTGAATTGTCAAGATAGGGAACATGCCATAAAGTTGGGCACTAATTAAGTCTTGTGACGTTGTTAGTTAGGTACAGAATAGTATGGAAATGTCAAGAAAATACATTGTTAGCATATTTTGTTAATTATTTGGTTGTGGTTTAAGGCTAGATGATGTTGGTTGCATTTTGTTCATATATGGCGTAATAATGGTTATGTTTATAATCAATAGTCGAAAGATGCATTGATAAAATCCGTTAGGTTCACAATGTTGGAATATGGTGAATGGTGTAGGGGTATATTCATGTTATATATGATATCGTCTTATTAAAGACAACAGGTAGATTAGTTCTTTTCTTAATAACAAATGGCCTAGTTATTTGAATGCAATCACCTCATTTCTTTAAAAAATAATGGAAACAATAAGTCATTTGTTTGCTAATAGTTCGCATATGTTGAGAATAAAATCGTTTCGATTAGGTATATCCCAAACTCAATCATAAGCAGAATTAACGAAAATAATCATGCATATCGGATTAAGAACAAGTGATGTGGAAGGAGATTAGAATTATAAATTGTAACAATTTTAAGAATGTAATATAGCATTCGTTACAAATAAAATAATGAAAATTCTTCGAAAACATCTCTTCCTTTCATAAATCAATTTTTTTAGTTTCATATGCAATTCACTTTTTGGGTATACATATATTGGATTTACGAGAAAAATGGTAGTATTAATCACACTTTATTTATTTTTACTCCTAAAATTTGAATGGCTCAGAAGAATATAATTCACACGTAAAAATATAATCAGCGGTCAACATTTAATAAATTGTGAATTCTTTTCAAAGAATTTAAGGGCATCTCAAATGGGGATTTCTCATTATTTTCACATAAAAATAATATGGATGTAATAAACAATTTGTAAACAAATTTATACTACCATCAAGAATATTTTTGTGATTAGGGATACGTTCGCGTAACCTGATTATATTTCTAAAAGCAATTCGGATTATGCGTTCGCGCAACTTCGAGCGAATATTTAATAAAAAGGATTTTTCGGAGAATAGCAAATTAATTTCCTAAAAACCCGAGATGTGCAGTTCATTGTTTAATTATACAAGGGCGACGATGTTCTTAATTTTATTTTAATTTTGAACGTATGGTTTTTTTTTATAATAAAAATACAAAAAATATTATCAAACTTTTTGTGTACACATATGCGTGGCATGATTCTGTACAATTATAAAAGGTATATAATACGAATATACGTACGCGTGATTCGTTTATATAATTGTAAACAATCTAAACAAAAGCGGTAATAAAATCAGGTAACAAGAAAAAGGGTATTTAGTAAATCAAGATAATTAAGCCAAATATAAAAATGATTAAGCGACCGTGCTAGAACCACGGAATTTGGGAATGCCTAACACCTTCTCCCGAATTAACAGAATTCCTTACTCAGGATTTCTGGTTCGCAGAATAACAAATAGAGTCATATTCTCCTCGATTCAGGGATTAAAACCGGTGACTTGGGACGCCTTAAAATTCCCAGGTGGCTACTCTGAAACAAATAAACAAATCCTGTTTCGACTGTCCTTTAATTGGAGAAAACTCCCTACGCGCCCCCGTGGGTGCGAAAAAAGGGAGGTGCAACAGCTCTGGCGACTCTGCTGGGGAACTCCAGTGGTGAAAACTGTAACCCAGAACCACTGGTTCAGGGTTTAAAGAATTCGAGCTTAAAATAACTGTTATAGTTGGCTTTATTTATTATATGATTTTCACACGTTTATGCTTAATATGCTAAATGTTGCTTTTACCGCTTTAATATTATTTGACTTGTGAATATATACAACTGCTACGAAACCCCCTTCTTTCTGAGTCTTATGAATTTATGGTGCACACGTGCGCGTGGCCCACCTTTCTGTTAAAGGTCATACCAAATAAGACGAAGTTGGAACAAGTAACTAGGCCGGGTAGACTTTCGTGCTCCCGGTACGTTGCCCCCACTTCGGCTCAAACTGTCCTTTTGGGTGAGCCAGGTTTAGAACAATATGCCTCCGGTTTTTCACCTAGAATAACTCAGCCATGTATCGGATCCCTAGTAGGAACGTCTATTTGCATCATATACATTTGGCCTTGGAGACTCAACACAGGGGTTGGGTCTGTCTAGGACCGGTGAACCCAAGATGAAAAGACTATCCTGATGCATCCTACTTGCTACCTGTGCATTCATTTGCCTCGGATTTGCTTGTTGACCAGCTTAATCGAAATCATTGTGAGAGCCGAGGAATAAAATGGGTTGTTTTAGAAAATTCCCAAAAATAGTTTTAAATCTTGAAAAAAAAAGTGTTAAATAAATAAAAATGATTTTTTTTATTTTGAGTGTATATTTTCAAAATGAGTCTTGATTTTGTTAAAATTAAATTTCAGATACAAAATGAGCACCACACAAAACCCCCCATCCACGAATACAGACGAGTTTCTATTTCAGCTTCAAATGTGGTGCTATGAGTTAGGTGAAGATGGTCAAAAATGGGTCATTAAGCATTTGGGAAATATCACAGATATTATGAAAGTTAAACCACGTGATGATCTGATTGAAACGTTAGTAACTTTTTGGGACCCTGTTCACAATGTCTTTCATTTCTCTGATTTCGAGCTTACTCCTACATTAGAAGAGATAGCTGGATATGCTGGTTTCAACGGAAGTCTAAGAAATCAAAACCTGATATTCACAAAGGCTCCCTCGATACATCGATTCTTCGGTCTTCTGAACATCAGTAATCAAATCAGGAAAAGCAATGTCATCAACAGATGTTGTTCTTTCAACTTCTTGTATTCAAGGTTCGGAAAGCCAGATGGATTTGAAATTCATGAGAAAGGCCTTACTAACAAGCAAAACAAAGACACCTGGCAGATTCACCGTCGCTTCGCCTTCATGGTGGCTTTTCTAGGAATCATGGTCTTCCCAAACAAAGAGCGAACAATTGATATTCGCACGGCGAAAGTTGTACAGGTCCTCACCACCAAGGAAAATCACACCCTTATCCCGATCATTCTCTCAGACATTTATCGGGCGTTGACTTTATGTAAATCAGGGGCAAAAGTCTTCGAAGGATGCAAAATTTTGTTGCAAATGTGGGTGATTGAACATCTCCAACATCAGCCCAAGATCATACAGTATGGGCCAAGAAATGATAATTTCATCGAGAGTTATGAGGAAAGAATAAAAGATTATAAGTCCCCAGAAGGGATAAAAGCCTGGGTATCTCATCTAAGGGCTTTAACGGAGAATCAAATTGAGTGGACTTTGGGATGGCTCCCTATGAAGGAAGTGATACACATGTCAACCTCAAATAGTTATTTGCTACTAGTGGGATTGAGAAGCATCCAGCCATATGCGCCACTAAGAGTTCTAAGACAACTAGGGAGATACCAAGTAGTTCCCGATGATGAAGATTTGAGTATGCAAGTAATCGAATTACACACTGAAGCCACTATTCCCGAGGCTCTAATTCAGCAGATGTGGAATGGATGTCGATACTTGAAAAGTGATACTCAAGTCCCAGACACCACAAGGGGCGAGATAAATCCAGGATATGCAAAGTGGTTTGAGAAACGATCTCGCGTGGATGATGTACCAGAACCCGAGCTAAGAAGGCCAACAAAAAGACCCCATGTTCAAACCTTTAATGATAAAATCCAAGAGCGGTTGATTTGGGGAGAAAAGGAAAAAGGGTACAAAGCAATTATCCATGCCCTAAAGGAAAATCTGAGGAGCCTCAGTCTGGAGAAAGATTTGCAAGCACAAGAAGCCGAAGGCGAGAAGAAGAGTTTAGCTTGTGAGAATGAAAATCTTCACGCTCGATTTCAAAAAATGAAAAAATCTTCTGAAACACCAATGAGGAGTTGGAAGGATCAAAAAACCATCGCCAATCTTTTTGAAAGAATGCAAGATTATGATTCCATTCTTGCAAAAAACGAAATGGCATTGAACAAAGCTAAAGAAAGAATCCAACAATTAAACGAAGAAGCCAGATCTAATAAGGAACGCCAAGTAAGGCAATTCGAAGAAGACAGGGCACAATTAAAGAAGGAAAAAGACCATTGGATACGTTCAGAAGACCAACTTCGTGCACAATTGGAAGAGGCGAGAAGATACAATAGAGAACATCAACATGTGGACATCGACAGAGAAAGGGCACAGGCAAGACTCGATCTGGCCAGACTCCGAGCTCAGTTAGAGTCAGCTTTAGATCGTGAGGACCGTATCAGAGATATAGCCACCACTCGCCAACAGCAATTGCAGAACCAAGACCAATGTCTCCAAGATATCAGGGCACAAATCCACGACCTAGCGATCTATACCTCTCAAAGTTATGTAAACTGCCAAGGAATGGATTATGAAAGGTTTACAGAGCATGCACCTATTTTTGCCCGTCATCTGGCAATGGAGTTAGAAAGGATGTATCGTATGCTGGGAGGTCATCCAGGTCAAGCCCCACATTGAGCTGATAATCCAATGATTGACAACAAAAGTGGAAAGTGGAGCATGATAAGAGATGTTAAGAGTTGTGTCTTTTATTTTGATTTGAGTGTGTGTGTTTCAAACCATTTTCTTATAAGGTTTTCAAATGTAATGTCTGTTCCATCTTTGTATAATAAATAAAAGTGTTTGCCTTACGTCCGAACTACGCAAGGTCTGATTCATGCAGGGGCATGATACGTAGGCAATCTCTATAAGATTCGACCGCAATACAATAAAAAATATATATAAGAAAATAAAATAAGAATGAACAACAATAAAAGACCAAGAAAAGCTGGGATGATGCAAGCAGCCGAGCAAATGCATAATAGAAATGGGTTATTTGTCTAGGAGCATTGCATCTCAACGTGTAATTATATATGTGTTAAACTCTCAAAACTAACAAGTTTGCTCATTTCCAGAATTCAAGCAGTTAGTTTCTCTAAAGAGTATACTGGCATATTATCATTATCACACGAGATCAAAAGGACCAATACCCGAAAGTATGTCTATCCCAGATGTTGACACAGGTATTGAGCTAGAGGAGATGGATGTTGGGAAAATGAAAGAAGAGATGTTTAAACTCAAGCAGCAAATGGCTGAGATGTACCGGGCCTGGTCTACAGGGCAGTCACCCCCATCTTACCCAACTAACCCTGCTCTATCAATGGCCCAAACTCAGGATAATCTTACTACTGAATTATCCCCAAATTTCCCCATCTACCAACACTACCGAGGCACCACCTCTCAGACACCGCAGTCTCCCCCTCCTAAACCAGTTCCATACTTTCCTCCACCTGTAACTCCTGTCTTTGTGATACCTCCCACAGCTACACTCCACAAATCTCCTAGTGAGCCTACATTCCAGGCCCAGGACAACCAATATTACCCCCGGAACCCACCCTCAAAGCCTCCGAAATCCATTCAACTACTCCTCGTTTTGACCTCCTAACCGAAATTGACAAGCCGGCCAAAAATGCTGAACAAGAAGAGATGTTCAGGAAGGTTAAAAGCCTAGAACAATCGTTCCGAGACATGCGGGGTTAGGTGGGCAAGTCAGTGTAGCATACAGGGATTTGTGTTTGTTCCCAAATGTACAATTTCCAGTTGGCTTCAAAATGCCTAAATTTGACCTATACAATGGCCACGGCTACCCAGTAGCCCACTTAAGGGGTTTCTGCAGCAAGATGCGAGGAGCTGGGGGAAAGGACAAATTATTAATGGCTTACTTCAGTCAAAGTTTAAACGGATCAGCTTTGTAGTGGTATACACGCCAGGACCATGAGAGATGGTACACCTGGGATGACCTGGCACAGGCATTTGCATACCATTTCCAATACAATCTGGAAATCATCCCAGATCGACTATCTTTGACAAAATTTGAGAAAAAACACAATGAAAGTTTCAGAGAGTATGGCTTCCGGTGGAGAGAACAGGCAGCAAGAGTGGATCCTCCTATGAAGGAGAGTGAAATGGTAGACTACTTCCTTTAAGCCTTGGAACCAACTTACTATGCCCATTTGGTTTCAGCGGTAGGAAAATCATTCAACGAAGTAGTGAAGATGGGAGGTATGGTGGAAGAAGGCCTCAAGACAAATAAAATCATGAGCTATTCGGCTATTAAGGCGACTACTCAAGCTATTCAAGGCGGGATAGGAGGAATCGGAAGAAAGAAGAAGGAGGAAGCAGCGGTAGTTGATTCAGGAATTTGGTCGGGATCCAGAGGTTCACCTCCTTACTATAATCAACATCGACCTCACCAATCAACTCACCACCACAATTCATCTCAACACTACTATCACCCTTCGGAACCTCATTTTTCCATCAACCATGCACAAGCATACAATCATCCACCTGCACACGCTAACTGGCGTGCTCCTGTCATACCAGGTACTTACCCACGAGCCTATCCCGGACCAGGTTTCAGGCCTAGGCCAGCATTCAGGGGAGAAAGGGAACAGAAAAAGAAAACCTACACTCCATTGGGAGAGTCCTACACTAGTCTGTTCCACAGGCTGAGACAGCTGGACATGCTAAGACCAATACAATCCAAGCTACCCAATCCTCCTCCAAAGAATCTGGACTACACCATTAGCTGTGAGTATTGTTCCGGTACACCAGGCCATGATACGGAAAAATGCTGGCATTTAAAAAATGCAATACAAGAGCTGATTGATACTAATAAAATCGAGGTTCAAACCCCCGAAGCTCCCAATATCAACAGAAATCCAATGCCAGCCCATCAGGAGGCTAATACGATAGAAATAGTACAGGTTGATGGGGAGACAAAGAAGCCGTCACAAACCGTCATGATGATCAGGTCTCATGAAGCCAAGCCGGATAAGCAGTTAACAGAGGAGATGTCGGTACCTAAGCAGAACAGAAATAGTGATGAACTATTTGTGGTAGTCGAGAAGGGATCTTCGAGCAAAGTAGCCACAAAGCAAGAAAGGCCGAAAGTGATAGCACCAGGGGTTGCCAGCAAACCCATTGTATTCGTGGAAGGAGCCCGTACATATCGGGTTATTATCAAACCTGTAACCCAACTACCAGTGATCAACAACAAGGCCATTCCATGGAACTATGAACGGGTGACTGTAATGTACAAGGGAAAAGAAGTCAAGGAAGAAGTCTGTGAGGTGCAAGGCTTGACTCGTTCGGGAAGATGTTTTACTCCCGAAGAGTTAAGAAAAACAAAAAATAATCCAACACCAATAAAGAAAGCTGTGACGGAAGAAGAAGCGGAAGAATTCTTAAGAAAAATGAAGCTCCATGACTATTCTGTTGTGGATCAACTGAAGAAGACGCCCGCTCAAATTTCATTATTATCATTACTGATCCATTTAGAGGAGCACCGTCTGGTTTTGATGAAAACCCTGAATGAGGCTCACGTTCCTGATAAAATCTCTGTAAATCATTTGGGAAGAATAGTCAACAGAATCTTTGAGGCAAACAGAATTACATTTTCTGATGATGAATTGCCTGTGGAAGGTACTAAGCACAACAGAGCTCTTTACCTCACCGTGAAATGTGAAAACTCCGTAGTAACCCGGGTATTGGTTGACAACGGGTCAAGTGCAAACATCTGCCCTCTCTCCACTTTAAGCAAATTGAAAATCAAAGAGGAGAGGATCCAGAAGAATAGCATTTGCGTACGGGGGTTTGACGGTGGAAGCAGAGATTCATTTGGCGACATAGTGTTGGAACTGACAATAGGGCCAGTTGAATTCACGATGGAGTTTCAAGTACTGGACATAACTGTTTCTTATAATTTGTTATTGGGTCGACCATGGATCCATGCTGCTAAAGCAGTCCCGTCAACACTACACCATGCGGTCAAGTTTGAATGGGATCATCAAGAAATAGTTGTGCATGGGGAAGAAAGTTTAAATGCTCACAGCAGTGCCATTGTACCGGTCGAGGGAATAGAAAATGACCAGGGACCATGGGTATACCAAGTGTCTGATACAGTGTCGGTAGAGAAAATTCCAGAGGGGAAGTACATTCCGAATCCAAAGATAACCTCTGCATCAGTCATGGTAGCCTATGAAATGTTAAAAAATGGTTTTATACCCGGCAAAGGTCTGGGCTCATCTTTGCAAGGAATCATACAACCAGTATCTCTCCCCGAGAACTGGGGAACATTTGGTTTAGGATTCATACCCACTGTCACCGACGTGAGAAAGGCCAGAAAGCTGAAACAAAAAGCATGGGTTCTTCCAAAACCAGTCCCACATCTATCAAAGTCTTTTGTCAAGACCGGTGCTAAAAATCGCCCGATAACAACAATTCCTAAATCCCTAGTCAATCCTGAGGAGGAATTAATTGAAAGATTCGAGAAATTGTTTGACGACGTGAATATGGTAGAAAGCGGGGAAGGTTGTAGCAACGCAGAAGTTCAATTCGTTGGGCCAGAAACAAAGCTTAATAATTGGAAAGCCACTCCTCTCCCCATTCGAAAGGAGTCTTGGTAGTTTATTTTTTGATTTTCCTTCAGTTTGTTTGGGTTACCTCAGGGTTGTAATCCCAATGCTTATCTTACAGTTTGTTTGAAGTGTGCAAACCTTGTTATCTTTCATCATCCAATAAAATACAGTTTTCTTTTTCATTATCATTCCTGATAGTTTTCTTTTCCCTTTCTTTTTTTTCTGTACAGTTCTTTTTACGCTGGCTCTAGTGGTATGGCATGCATGAGGAATCCTCAGCCCAGTCTTAAAAATCAATCTTGTTCCGAAATTATAATTCAAGAAATATATTGTGATTATGAATCAGAATATGATGAAGATGAGGCTTTTGAAGAGATTAGTAAAGAGTTAATTCACTTTGAGGAAAAAACCAAACCTAACCTGAGTGATACCGAGGACATCAATATAGGGGACACAAATAATATCCGGGAAACTAAAATAAGTGTCCATCTCGAACCAAGGATCCGAGAAGTGTTAATTAAAGCACTCATAGAATTCAAAGATGTTTTTGCATGGTCATATGATGACATGCCGGGCTTGAGCACTGATTTAGTGGTTCACAAATTGCCCATCGATCCAATGGTGCCTCCTGTCAAGCAGAGGCTGAGAAAATTCAAGCCTGATATAAGTGTGAGAATTAAGGAAGAAATCATAAAACAGTTGGAAGCAAAGGTCATTCGAGTTACTCGATATCCTGTTTGGTTAGCTAATATCGTTCCTGTACCAAAGAAAGACGACAAAATTAGAGTGTGCGTCGACTACCACAATCTCAACAAAGCAAGCCCGTAGGATAATTTTCCATTATCCAATATCCATATTTTGATCGATAATTGTGCCAAGCATGAGATAGGATCTTTCGTGGATTGTTATGTCGGGTATCATCAAATTCTAATTGATGAAGAAGATGCAGAAAAGACGGCATTCATCACACCATGGGGAAATTATTGCTACCGGGTAATGCCATTCGGTTTGAAGAACGCCGGAGCAACTTACATGAGAGCAATGACCACAGTGTTTCATGATATGATACACAAGGAGATTGAGGTATACGTGGATGATATGATCATAAAATCAAAGCATCAGGCCGACCACGTTGGGGATTTGAGGAAATTCTTCTTAAAACTTCGTAGGTACAACCTCAAGCTTAACCCTGCCAAATGCGCATTGGAGTTCCATCTGGAAAGTTGCTGGAATTCATAGTCAGTCGGTGAGGCATCGAGCTAGACCCATCAAAAATCAAAGCCATCCAAGAATTTTCACCTCCAAGGAACAAAACTGAAGTAATGAGTTTGTTAGGGAGGTTGAATTACATCAGCAAGTTTATTGCTCAGCTCACGACAACCTGTGAGCCTATTTTCAAATTGTTGAAAAAGGATGCTGCGGTCAAATGGACCGATGAGTGTCAAGAAGCGTTTGATAAGATAAAAGGATACTTGTCGAACCCACCCGTGCTGGTCCCGCCAGAGCCAGGAAGACCTCTAATTCTTTACTTGACGGTCTTGGAAAATTCATTTGGTTGTGTATTGGGGCAACATGACCTCACCGGCAGAAAAGAACAGGCCATCTACTACCTTAGCAAGAAATTCACAGCTTATGAGGTTAAGTATACTCATCTGGAAAAGACATGTTGCGCCCTAACGTGGGTAGCTCAGAAGTTGAAACACTATTTGTCGTCCTACACTACTTACCTCATTTCGCGTTTGGATCCATTGAAATATATTTTTCAAAAGCCTATGCCAACGGGAAGACTTGCAAAGTGGCAGATATTGCTCACAGAATTTGACATCACTATGTGACTCGGACTGCAATGAAAGCCCAAGCACTGGCCGATCATTTAGCTGAAAACCCGGTCGACGAGGAGTACGAACCATTGAAAACCTATTTTCCCGATGAAGAAATAATGCATATCGATGAGATGGAGCAAATTGAAAAACCTGGCTGGAAACTTTTCTTTGATGGGGCCGCTAACATGAAAGGAGTCGGGATAGGAGCTGTAATCATTTCTGAAACAGGGCATCACTATCCTGTTACGGCTCAACTACGATTTTATTGCACCAATAATATGGCTGAATATGAAGCTTCCACCTGGAGAATGAGGATGAAGAATTAAAGAAGAAGTCAAGCGTCCACCTGGAGAATGAGGATGAAGAATTAAAGAAGAAATCAGGCGTCCACCTGGAGAATGAGGATGAAAAATTTAAGAAGAAGTCAGGCGTCCACCTGGAGAATGAGGATGAAGAATTAAAGAAGAAATCAGGCGTCCACCTGGAGAATGAGGATGAAAAATTTAAGAAGAAGTCAGGCGTCCACCTGGAGAATGAGGATGAAGAATTAAAGAAGAAATCAGGCGTCCACCTGGAGAATGAGGATGAAAAATTTAAGAAGAAGTCAGGCGTCCACCTGGAGAATGAGGATGACGAATTAAAGAAGAAATCAGGCGTCCACCTGGAGAATGAGGATGAAGAATTAAAGAAGAAATCAGGCGTCCACCTGGAGAATGAGGATGAAGAATTGAAAAAGAAATCAGGCGTCCACCTGGAGAATGAGGATGAAGAATCAAAGAGGCAATCAGGCGTCCACCTGGAGAATAAGGGAATACAATTGAAGTATTAGCAGTCAGGCGCCCACCTGAAGAACAGAATGGCAATGTAGTTTGACATTATGGGTTGAAGTCAAAAGCCCGCCCATGTGAGAAAGGAGCACACGTAAAGTCAATAAAGCAGAGGAGTCCAACCAAATCCCCAGCAAGAAACAACAAGAGTCCCAAACAAATAAAGGAAATATGAGGCACAATGAAAGGAAATGCGGAACAAGTCAGAAGCAAAAGATGCCCAAAAGTCACCAAGACATCAAGACAACAAGAAACGCAAGGGCATGATCTAGATAAGATTCTGTAATTCATATACCATAGTCTAGTTTAGCCTTTGTTTTACCTTTGAAGCAAGGTGTAATAAGGAGGTCAGCAAGCAGTAAAAGCAGCACAAAACAGCAGTAACATCACAGTCCCATGGTAGTCCCAGCTACCCAAAACTTCCCGAACTACATTGACCTGATTCCTTTATAGCCAAGGATATGTAGGAAACCTTTGAAGCAGAGGTTCGGTCAAATCTTTCAAAAAATGCTTCTCACAGAGTATTCGAACAGGCAAAAATCGCTCGTATCCGCTCACTTTATCTTTGCACGCAAACTCTTCGAGTTTCCGCACAAAGAGGGGCAGCTGTGAGCACGTGATTTTTGCCTCACGAAAAATACTCTAAAATAAATCAAAAAATAAAACAAAATTCTCTTAGTATGCAATTTTTAGAATTTATGTGGCGTTTATTAATTGTTTGTGTTTGTCCGTAAATGTTTGCTTTGTTATAATTAAACGAAACTAAAATAAAAATACATGTTGCATGCATATCTAGGATTTAATTATGCATTTAAAAGATAATTGAAATAAAATCACAAAAAAATATGCATTTGTTCTAGTTTTAATGTTTCACTATGTGATTAACGCTTTGTCTATGTGTTAAATAGTTGTTAAAAAGTAATTAATATTTTTGTAAGGTTAAAATTGTTTTATAATTTTAATTAGGATTTTTATACTTAGGATTAAAATTAGGAAATATAAAATAAGTTATAAAAGTAAAAATCGGACCTGGACTGAAATCCAGGCCCAAAACAAAACTAATTTCCCCACAGCCCAATCCAAATACCCATGTCCGGTCCAATTCAAGACCAATACCAAACGACAACATTTGGTCGAATTTCATCAAGGGCCATTGGATCAAATCCATCCAACGGCTGAGATCCCATACCCTTACCCGTAACCCCTTACCCGATCCACTGCCCCGATCCAGCCTGACCCCAACCTTTAACCAAACGACAGCATTTGGTTTAATAAACTGATCTTAACCGTGCATCTTAATTGATCCAACGGATGAGATCAATCCACCCCACTCGTATATAACTCCAATCCACACCCCAGCCCCCCAAACCAAATACCCCACCCCTGTGTCCTGTTCATCATCTATTTCAAGAGGTCTGATGAACTCCGCCATTTACCACCGTACACCGCCTATCAAAAATCGCCTCACGGTGGTTCCGGTAGTCCAAACAACCCCACCTTAACACCCTCGACTCCCCCACAACCCCCTCTTTACGGATCCGGGGTTAGTTTCCCTCGAATCAGACCACTTAGTCTCGAATCTTCGATTGAAGGTTGGTCTGAAAACCCAACCTTCTCCGATGACTTCCAAATTAACACCGTAGCTTCCCCTAACTACCCTAGCTATGGTTCTGGTATTTGTTTGGCTCGAATCACCTCAGAGTTCTTCGAATCTTCTTTTGAAGGTTCGAACCAAACATGAACTCACTCAGATTCGTTCCAAACTAACACCAAATGACCCCTTGGCCTCCCTCACCCTTGTGTCATCTTTGGTTCCCTTCGAATCTGGCCAGAAGTGTTCGAATTTAAGATCCAAGAATCAGAAACCCTAAAAATTTCAAAAACATGGAATTTGCCCGAATTAAATAAGGGATTGAGGACTAAGAGACTTTAATCGAGGTATTCTCAATTGAGAATACTTAGAATAAAGTTTGTTCAGCCTCAAAAAGGTCCGAATTCAAAGTCAAGCTTGAGTCCGTGTAAATTTAATGATTTAGAGGTATTTTTCTTATTTCTTTTTGTATCCTATGTGTATATTGTTGCCTGTTTCAGTAGCTTGTGTAATTTATTTTTCACATTTTTGTTTACTTAAATTCTGTGATTCTGTCTCATACCCGTATATTTGATCAAATAAGTGAATTGTTTCTGTTGGTTATGTTTGTTTACAGTGTGTGTAATCGACTCGATTAAGTTCGTCGATTAGTTACATTATGAATTCCCGTATATGATAATGCATTATAATAACCTGCTCACCTGTTTTGATTGACTATTATCATGTTGTTGTAATCAGTTAATTAGTTCTTGCTAATTAGTTGGTTCTCGTTTAATAAGTCAGAAAGTTTGTCAATTATTTGTGTGTTGATTTCTGGGCAGTTAATTTCAGAGCATTGTCAATATACTGACAATGCCCCTGCATTTGTTTGATCTTAGTCCAATGTTGAAGTCCAGTTTGATTTGTTATATTGAATTCAGTGTAATGATATTGTGATGTTGGTTTTTTGAATTCAAGTTTACAAGGGTTGATTAGATACAACTATGTTAGGAGTTTTTGATTAGATAATGTTAATAGGATTGGTTATAGCTGTTTGAACAGAGTGTAGAATCTGTTCTGATTTTGTATTAAGAACAGTAATTACAGTAGGATTTCAGGGGTATTTGAGGAATAAAACAGTGAGGGTAATTTGATAATAGTAGTGTGCTGATAGTGGAGTGTAATGGATATAATTTAATGTAATAATGGGAAACAAAGGGTAATGGGGATGCTGAAAATCAGGATAAGATCACTTAATGGGATTTAAAGTAGTAAAAGCAGATTTTAATGGGACTTTCTAATTTTTAAAAGAAGAAGGGGGTCCAGGCAGCACTGAAAGGAAAAGGGGCAGACCTGTATAAATACAGGGATCTGTTTATAAAGAAGGAGGAGTTTTTGAGAGAGAGCACTGAGATTTTAATACACACAGAAATACATATACACAGAGAGAGACAGAGAGAAAATCTGGACAGAAATTAAGAGAGGAAAAAACACACAGAAGCAGAAATAGAAATCTGATTCAAGAAAAAGAAAGAAAACAGAAATAAAGATTGAAAAATCAGAAGTAGGAAAAAATAGATTTCTACAATAGAAGTTAGTGTTAAGGTTGAATTTCTGAGATTGAAATTGTCAGTTTGCCTTCTCCTAAGTCTTGAAAAATCAGAAATATTGTGTTTTATCTGTCTGGATTTGTTCAAATCCCACTGTTGAGTTTAAAGTCTGAAATTTCTTAAAGAGTCATTCTACGTTGTGTTTGGGTTCTCGGGTTCTGTATTGTTGCTCAAATCTGTGAAAATACTGGCATTTTCTGCTGATTTTGTTACTGTTGTCACTGCTGAAATTTACTTCTTCTACTTTCATTTCCAGGTACATATCTGTAAACTCATGTCATGCAAAGCTTTAAACATGACAAATAAATGAATCTCGAATTGTAATTCTGTCTTCTATACATTTAAGTTAGTTAGTTTAAATTTCAGCTTTGTTTCATATTGGTTAACTAGTAGTGAGTTCGACACGATGGCTATAAGTTAATTATCTTATTTTGAAATTCGTATAAAAGCTTTGTAATAATGTTATCCATTTCGAAATCTCATTAGTATAGTTATATCTGAATTGTCAAGATAGGGAACATGGCATAAAGTTGGCCATTAATTAAGTCTTGTGACGTTGTTAGTTAGGTACAGAATAGTATGGAAATGTCAAGAAAATACATTGTTAGCATATTTTGTTAATTATTTGGTTGTGGTTTAAGGCTAGATGATGTTGGTTGCATTTTGTTCATATATGGCGTAATAATGGTTATGTTTATAATCAATAGTCGAAAGATGCATTGATAAAATCCGTTAGGTTTACAATGTTGGAATATGGTGAATGGTGTAGGGGTATATTCATGTTATATATGATATCGTCTTATTAAAAACAACAAGTAGATTAGTTCTTTTCTTAATAACAAATGGCCTAGTTATTTGAATGCAATCACCTCATTTCTTTAAAAAATAATGTAAACAATAAGTCAACAATTTTTTTTTATGTAAAGTTAGTGTTTGTTAATAGTTCGCATAGGTTGAGAATAAAATCGTTTCGATTAGGTATATCCCAAACTCAATCATAAGCAGAATTAACTAAAATAATCATGCATATCGGATTAAGAACAAGTGATGTGGTAGGAGATTAGGCTTATAAATTGTAACAATTTTAAGAATGTAATATAGCATTCGTTACAAATCAAAATAATGAAAATTCTTCGAAAACATCTCTTCCTTTCATAAATGAATTTTTTTAGTTTCATATGCAATTCACTTTTTGGGTATACATATATTGGATTTACGAGAAAAATGGTAGTATTAATCACACTTTATTTATTTTTACTCCTAAAATTTGAATGGCTCAGAAGAATATAATTCACACGTAAAAATATAATCAGCGGTCAACATTTAATAAATTGTGAATTCTTTTCAAAGAATTTAAGGGCATCTCAAATGGGGATTTCTCATGATTTTCACATAAAAATAATATGGATGTAATAAACAATTTGTAAACAAATTTATACTACCATCAAGAATATTTTTGTGATTAGGGATACGTTCGCGTAACCTGATTATATTTCTAAAAGCAATTCGGATTATGCGTTCGCGCAACTTCGAGCGAATATTTAATAAAAAGGATTTTTCGGAGAATAGAAAATTAATTTCCTAAAAACCCGAGATGCGCAGTTCATTGTTTAATCATACAAGGGCGACGATGTTCTTAATTTTATTTTTAATTTTGAACGTATGGTTTTTTTTTATAATAATAATACAAAAAATATTATCAACCTTTTTGTGTACACGTATGCCTGGAATGATTCTCTACAATTATAAAAGGTATATAATACAAATATACGTACGCGTGATTCGTTTATATAATTGTAAACAATCTAAACAAAAGCGGTAATAAAATCAGGTAACAAGAAAAAGGGTATTTAGTAAATCAAGATAATTAAGCCAAATATAAAAATGGTTAAGCGACCGTGCTAGAACCACGGAATTTGGGAATGCCTAACACCTTCTCCCGAATTAACAGAATTCCTTACTCAGGATTTCTGGTTCGCAGAATAACAAACAGAGTCATATTCTCCTCGATTCAGGGATTAAAACCGGTGACTTGGGACGCCTTAATATTCCCAGGTGGCGACTCTGAAACAAATAAACAAATCCTGTTTCGACTGTCCTTTAATTGGAGAAAACTCCCTACGCGCCCCCGCGGGCGCGAAAAAAAGGAGGTGCGACACAGAGATTCTAGGTTCGATCCCTAGTAGAGTCGCCAGAGCTGTCACACTTCCTTTTTACCTACACCCCCGAGAGGGTGTAAGGGAGTTTTTCCAATTAAAGGATAATCGAAACGGCATTTATTGTTAAAAGATTCAAAGTCATCACTTGGGAGATTTATGGTGTCCCAAGTCACCAGTTGAATCCCGAATCGAGGAAAAGCTTGACTCTGTTTAACAGTCCGCGAACCAAAAATCCAAGTAAGAAATTCTGTTAACCAAGGAGACGGTGTTAGGCATTCCCGAGTTCTGTGGTTCTAGCACGGTCACTCAACTGTTATACTCGTCTTAACTCTCTGATTTTAGAAACACGTTTTAACCTATGATGCCATTTTAAACTTTTGACCGCTTTTAATAAATTTTTAAAGGAGATTGAACGTCGTTTAAAATGTGCCTTTGGATCGCGCCACATAAAATGCACCCGCAATCCTAAACACATTTTAGTCAACGTTTTAAGATTTTTATTTGGGTCACATGAGATGCACACCTGAGTTTAAGAAAGTAATATTATTAAATGATGCGCCTAAAGCAACTATGCGTTAACAACTTTGTGAGGGCCATGGAAATTCACTAAATGGCACGCCTCGAATTCTAAAGTTAAAAGAAATGACCAAACGAGGGCCAAACATTTGAAATTTTGTTTGGCTTGGCGCACACCGATTTATTTTAACTTAAACGTTTCTAAGATAATTCGTGGTGGGCCATTCATTATAAGTTATCTAATTATAGCTCACCTCCTAATTATTTGAAATTATCTAACTTAAATAAAGAGGAAGCCCAAAAGAACTCAAAAATGGTATGTTAAAACTAAAGCTTAAAACGAAATAAGTACACAATGGTCTGTTTCCCTTTGAGTCTAAGCCCGTGACGTATTGCAACTACAGAACTCACAAATTGAAATAATTTTGTCCAAACTCGATAACAGGCCTAGTTTGTACACACGGAGGCGGAAGAGTGGGGATTCAGGATCGAGGCTTAATGCCTTATTCCCATCCCAGACCAGTTCTTTTGCGTTCAGGCTCAATAGAGCCCAAATTGAAACATGGTAGCATCGGCAAGAAATGAGACGCAAGTTCGAATCCATAGACCAAACAGGAGATTAACCTTTAGCATTTCACGTTTCCAATCATCAAACAAATGGACAATACTAACTGTTGAAGCACTAAATAAATATGCACTTTACTGTTTTATCTTTCAAAAAGGCAAACTCATTTCCCCAACTTGCTGAATAACCCCCTAAGGCTAATTCAAACAGTTCGAGCAAAGAACACATGGGGAATAATTGCCCATTATAAAGCCATAATCCCAAAGATGGCTCTGTTGAGCCTTAACATTATGAGCAGACACTAATCGTATGAAATGACCAAGTAAAACGCCACTGAACTGAATTTCACAAACTGTAGCTACCAATTATCACCCCCAAAAAGAACAAAAAATGTATAACTGTCTGATTAACACAATCCAACTGATTGTCCTTCCCAGTCCAATTAAACTACAATAAACATACTCTAAATCCCGCAAATAATCAAATAGTAACTGTTACATCTAACTTCATGTTAGCAACCTATTAGTTACAGCCATTCATAGCAAACAGTTACTATACTAAACAAATACAAAATCATGGGATATGGAAGTAATAGCACTAGACTAAAAAGCCAAGACATATTGCAGCTATTTCATTTCATTCTGCAAGTCAAAACTTCGTACATGGCTTTAAGTTCAGAAATGTGTACCTAGAGAGCAAAATAAGAGAAAAGATGGGGATCAGCACATCAGAATAGTATCAGCAGATAAACAGCCACACCAGCTAGAACACAACCCCAGATTAAGGATGTTGAATCCACAAAACCGACTATAAGTCCAATAGAACAGTAATTTTCACTCAGCTTGGCCCAAAACTTTCCAGAATTTAACCTCAAATCCTGCTAAATCTATGTGAATCAGAAAACTGCTTCAGAAATTCAAAAAGACCTCAAAGTTCAAGTTAAAACTTTATGAAACAGTAATTCTTTATGATATTTTCAATCGTCTGAAGCATTTTCTGGATTTCTAGCTCTTCACCCCTGAATTCCCCCTTGAAATGCAAGATAGAGATGCCTTTATAGGCAAAAGGCATTAGGGCAGTCCTAAGAGAATCAGACTTGCACTTACCCCCCTTTCCCATTTTCGTTTTAGCTAAAATACCCCTAATCAACAATAAGAATTTCAAACACAGCCCCCCATCCCATTTCCTAGAAGCTTCTTAAGGTTGTTATACAAAGATTCCCTAGACTGGACTACCCAAATTACCCCTTAATGACCTTGTTTTTATTGTTGCAACCCATGGGTATGGGTCATGGGTCAATGACCCATATATTCAGGTCCAAATGAACGAATCCAGTGAACCTCAGGCCCAAATCAAAAATCCATTTAACTAAATTGATGAGAAGCAGAAAAGGGAAACAATTGAATAACTTCAAAAATCAAGGTCAAAACTAAGCGATTGGATTCTTTTTTTTTAAGCTAAAATACTAAACCGGAACTAATTTACCAAATGAACAAAAATCTAACTTAAGCCAATTATCAGAAAATGTCATAAAAAAATTAGAAACAGAGAACAACAATTAAGAACTTAAAAAGACAACTAAAAATCCAACGGAACAAAAATGAACCCCAAATCAATCTAAAGGGAAAGACTAGGTTCCAAACTGTTGAACGATTTCAGTTGTAGGGCAGGCCACTCAAACAAATGTAAAAGAAAAGAAGAAGAACAAGACATGAAACGAATAATAACGGACATAAAACGAAAGAACACTCACCGATTAAACTTGAAGTCACCGGGCAGTTTTGGTTTCATCCCAAAATGGTGTAAATCGCCTGTTCTTTGTTAAGAACCCACGAATAACACCATTCTGAGACGAACCAAGCTTTGGACCTTGGAAGGATGACTTTGCATGGATGAACTTGACTTTGACCTCTAGAACTCGAACCCGAGGTTTAAGATTCGAGAGGTTTTGGAGGTATTTGAAAGAAACCAAGTGGGGATTCGGAATAAAGGGGTCTTGAAGATTGTGTGGTGTTGATTTGGGGTGAGAAGAGATGGTGCCGCCAGGTTAAGGCGGTGGGATTTTTGGGCGGCGGCGCTAGGGTTTATTAGGGACGAGGGAGTTCTGAGAGGTGAGAGAGGGACAATGACTGGGAGGGGGAGATTCAGACATATTTGTATTAAATACATTCCCAATTCCCATCCGTTGGATAAAAGGAAATCAATGACTCAGATCCATTACCTTACGAACGACGTCGTTTAGTTGGGGAGGTGGGGCTGGGCCGGGTATTGGCTGGGTTTTGGCTGGTTTAGGACAAGTTTAAGGGGTAATTGAATTGGGCTTTGAGAAATTTAAAAGACTTAGCCCAAAAAATCTGATTTCTTCAACTCTTTTCTTTTTCTTTTATTTCAAAATTCTTTTTCTTTTTTTTTTCCCAAATTGAAAAATAACACCTAAATTAAATCCTAAACCAAATTATCCTACCAAATTAAATTAATTAACCCTAATAATTTTTACAACTAATTAAATACCAAATAGGAAAACCAACAAAATTCAGATCTAAAATTGAACAATGCAAAATAAACCATTTTTTGTGATTTTTCCATTTTTATAAAGCAACTAAATTGCTAATTAATTTTTAACATAGCAAAGTTAAACCCTAAATGAAAATGCAACATATTTTGTATTTTTTCATAATTTAAACAAAATTAACATGCGCAGACAAATACAAACAATTAACAAAAATGCTACAAAAATCTACGAAATTGCAAATAATGGGAAAATTATTTTGTTTTGAATTTGTGGGAGTAATTCATATAGGACAAAAATCACATGCTCACAAGACTTATCCTAATCTATGATATTACTGAACACTTCTAGACTTACTATATCTATTATAATTGCCTTATTTAATGTTTGAGATTGTTGGTTCGCCTAGCCAGCGTGTTAGGTGCCATCGCGGTTATTTGTGCGTTTGGGGTCATGACATATTGGTAACATTTGGCTAATTTGATAGTGTTTTATGAATTGGCTAATATTAGTAGCTTTTTTGCTCTAAAAGGCCAAGTTGTACAATTTCCTCTTTCTTATATTGTGTATTCTCCTTTCATTAACAAAACATCTCATTGATACTATTTCCATTAGACGAATGGATCCCACAAGGCTCTGCACATCTCTATCAAGTATGGAGACAAAAGTCGTATCTCAGGTACTTGTCGATCGGGGATATGGAGTAAACATTTAACCGTTCTCTATTCTCTACTCTGTAGGAATTAGGCATTAACTTGAGGGAAGTAAAAGAGAGACATTTGAGAAAAAGGCTTTACGTGATAGAAGGATGTCATCAGATTATTCTGTTTAGATTTGCAAATCGGACCAGTCGAGTTCCAAATATTGTTTCAGGTGATGGATATCTCGTCCTCATACAATCTACTACTAGGATACCCTGGATACATATGGCAAAGGCAGTCTATTCCACTCTCTATCAGTGTGAAATTTGAGTGGGATTTCCAATAAATTATGATACACAGGGAATAGAGCCGGTCAAGTTACTTGGAACACGTGGTTCCTTTAATAGAAGGATTGTATGGGGTCACTTTTCATGCAGTCGAGATCATGCAAGCAACAAAAATGGGGAAAAAGGATCAGGATCACAGTATGCAATCACCGTGTGAGTCAAAAATGGAAATTGAAGAAATTGATGAAGTATGGTTACTGACTAGGGACTGGTATGAGAGCCCGATCAGATGGGATAACAGAGGTAATTCAACCAAAAGGGCAAAAAGGTATCGCCGGATTAGGATACCAACCATCAACTGGAAGAACCTACAATGTTAACCCTAGGAAAAAGGTTTTTGTACTAGAGCATATTCTAGGCCCCGGTAGAGTTCATCACCAAAAGAGGATATCATCGACTGGATGGGAAGATTGTTCATGACCATGATCGAGGAATTTTGCGGCGAAGCTGATATCAAGACACCAACCATTCATGATACCGAATCAAAAGTGACCTTGCAGAATTGGACAACTAGTCCATCTCTAGCTCATCGAGTCTTGGTAGTATGGAATTGTAGTTATTTTGAAAATCGCTTGGTCAATTCAGGCTTGAACCAAGCATGAGATTTTTTGTTAAATTGCCACTATGAACACTGAGACGTTCCTTTTGATGAAATAAAAGAATTGTTTTACTAAAAATCATCACAAATTTATCTTTTTAGCAATCAAACAAATTAAAAATCATGTTTTATGATTATGACATGTAACGAGACCCTCGAGCAAAATGACCCAGACTATGAAGAGTACAATAAGAGTATGATGCTCGAGAACCTACCGCAAGAGATTGAACAGCTAGAAAGTCAAAAGAAGCCCAACCTTGAAGAGACAGATGTAATCAATGTGGGAAGTGAAGAAGATGTAAAAGAGATTCGAATTAGCATCAATATGAAGGCAGAATAATAAAAAGAATTGGTAGAGCTCATCTGACAATACAACGATTATTTTCCTAGTCATATGATAGCATGCCTATATTAAGTACCGACATCATCTCGCATCGATTTCCCACCCATCTTGGCAAGTTTCTAGTCAAGTAGAAACCTAGAAAATTCAAGTCAGATTTGAGTGTAAGGATCAAAGAAGAAGTTACCAAGCAGATAGAAGAAAATGTGGTAAGGGTCACCAATTTTTCTACTTGGTTGGCGAACATCGCACTGGTAACGATGAAGTATAGGAAGATTAGGATATGCGTGGACTACCAAGATCTCCACAAAGTCAATCCAAAGGATGACTTTCCTCTTCCAAATATTCATATCCTTATTGGCAACTACGTGAAACATGAATTACAATAATTTGTGGATTATATTGTTGGACATCACCGTATTCGGATGCACGAAGAAGATGCAGAGAAGACAGCATTCACAGTAGCATGGGGAGTTTATTGCTATAAAGTCATGTCGTTCGGTCTTAAAAATTATGGTGCTACCTACATGAGGGCCATGACGACCCTATTTCACGACATGATCCACATGGAGATTGAAGTATGTGTGGAAAACATCATCATCAAATCTCGAAAGAGTACACACCATTTGAGTGACTTGAGAGAGTTCTTCGAACGATTACGAAGGTACAATGTGAAGTTAAATCCTGCAAAGTGTGCTCTTGGAGTTCCCAAAAGGAAACTGTTGGATATCTTCGTCAGAAGAAAGGGGATAGAGCTGGAGCCCACAAAGATCAAGGACATTCAAGACTTGCCTACTCCTAAAGCAAGAAAGACGTGATGAGCTTCCTCCAGAGATTTCATAGCCTAGTCAACAGTAATCTCTGAACTGATCTTCAAGTTATTGAAGAAAGATTCCGCTACGAAACGGATAGAAGAATGTCATAAAGCTTTCGACAGAACCAAGGTATATTCATCGGGTCCACTAATGATGGTTCCTCCTGAACCTGTAAAGCCATTGTTACTATACTTGTCCATCATAGATAATACATTTGGATGTGTGTTAGGACAAAATGATGAGACTGGAAATAAGGAGCAATATATTTACTACCTGAGCAAGAAGTTCACACCATATGAAGCCAAATACACCTTGTTGGTGTGAATATGTTGTGCTTTGACTTGGATCGCTCAGAAGTTAAGACATTACTTGTTGGCATATACCACATATTTGATATCTCGATTCGACCCGCTCAAATACATCTTTCAAAAGCCTATGCCTACAGGAATGTTAGCCAAATGGTAGATTCTTCTCAGTGAGTTCGACATCGTGTACATGACGCAGAAAGCTACCAAAGGAAAACAATTTACCGATCATCTCGCAGAGAACCCGGTGGATAAGGACTATGAGCCATTTAACACATATTTCCAAGATGAAGAGGTGTTATTCACTGGGGAAGACATTTCAGATTCATACCCAGGGTAGAGAATATTTTTCGATGGAGCTGCAAATTTCAAGGGGGTAGGAATTGGGGCAGTCCTAATTTCCGAGTCAGGGCAAATATTATCCTGCTTTAGCAAAGATAATCTTCCTCTGTACAAATAATATGGTGGAGTACGTGGCATTTATCCTCGCGATTAGAATTGCGGTCGACATGAACATTTCAAGGAACGTTTGGTCATAGGAAATTCAAATTTGCTGATCCACCAAGTTTAGGGCAAATGGACCACCAAGAATGTCAAGATCCCTCTGTACCTGCATTGCGTGAAGAAGTAGTGTAAGAAGTTCACCAAGATCAATTTCAAGCATGTTCCCCGAATCCAAAATGAGTTCACCGACGCTCTCGCAACTGTGTCATCCATGATTCATCACCTGGTCAATAATTACATCGACCCCATTGATATAGAGATTCGGGATTAGCATGCATACTGTTTCCACATGGATGAATATCCAAATGGAAAGCCGTGTTATCATTATGAAAAGGTTCCTCGTAGCAAGAGAATATCCAGAGAGTACCACTAACAGTCTGAAGCAAGCATTAAGAAGGCTAGAAAATTATTTTTTCCTTAACGGGGAAGTCTTGTATAGAAGGACCACGGACTTGGGTCTGTTAAGGTGTGTAGTTGCTGATGAAGAAATGAGGTCATTGGAAGAAATACATAGGGAAATGTGTGGGACTCACATTAATGGTTTCACTCTAGCCAAGAAGATTCTAAGGGCCAGATATTTTCAGAAGACCATGGAAAGGGGTAACATTCACTATGTGCAAAATTGTCACTAGTGTCAAATTCACAGGGATTTCATTCGGGTTCCGCTGAATGAGTTGAACGTAATGGCTTCTCCTTGTCCGTTTGCTACTTGGGGCATGGATATGATTTGACAAATTGAACCAGCCACATCAAATGGGCATCATTTCATATTGGTAGCCATCGATTACTTTACCAAATAGGTTGAGTCTTCCACATACAAGGCTATCACGAAGAATGTGGTGGCAGATTTCATCCGTAACAGCATAGTCTATCGATTTTGGATTCCAGAGTCGATCATAACTAACAATGCAACCAATATGAATAGTGATCTAATGATGGAGATTTTTGAGAAGATCAAATCGTCCATCACAATTCCATAGCGTATATGCCACAGATTAATGGACATTCAAAGCAGCCAACAAAAATATTAAGAGTATCTTGCGGAAGATGGTGGACAATCATAGGCAATAGCATGAGAAATTATCATTTGCCCTACTTGGTTATCGTACTACTATGAGATCATCTATTGGGGCAACGCCATACATGTTGATAGGTGGCACAGAAGCTGTAATACCTGTAGAGGTCGAGATACTGTATTTAAGAATTATCCGTGAAGCCAAGTTGGATGATGCAGAATGGCTATGTGTCCGGCAATAATAACTCATGCTCATAGATGAGAAGAAAATGGAACCAGTATGTCATTGTCAGCTGTATCAGAATCGGATGGTCAACACATTTAACAGGAAAGTGAAACCTCAGCCATTCACCCCGGAGCAACTATTTTTGAAGAAGATATTCCCCGCCAAGAAAAGGCTAAGTGGAAGTTCGCGCCAAATCTTTAGGTTCCTCATATGGTCTACCGAGTATTAACAGGAGGAGCAAGAATCCTAGAAGAAATAGTCGGCAAAGTAAGAACAAAGCACATCAATTTAGACGTAATCAAGAGATACTTCATTTGAAGACAGTAGAGTTCGGGTTTTGTTGTTAACAGAACTATGCCTGACCTGACTTCCCACGGTGAGATACGTAGGGAGAGCATGTAAGGTCATGTTCCACACTTGTAATATAAAACCAAATATCATTTCCATGTATTCAGAACTATGCTACGACTTGATTTTCCTTGGTCGGAAAACGTAGGCAATCCACATCGAATTCAGCAATCTATTGTAATCGAACTATATTTTGGCCTGATTCCATTTGGATACATAGGCAGTCCGAGTCAGACTCGGCCATATAATTTAAAAATTCTATCATTTTACATCTATTGTAATCAAACTACATTTTGACCTGATCCCATTTGGATATGTAGGCTGCCTGAGTCAAGCTCGGTCATTTTATTTCATCATCCTTTCACATCCTCGAACTACGTTTAGACCTGATTCCATTCGAATATGTAGGAAACCTTAAAGGGTTCGGCCATAACCCTAGGAAAAACCTTTGTGACGTATTTCCTAGAATAGAAAGTAATTGCATAAACAATAAGTTGCATCATCGAGGGCACATCTAGGAAACCGTCATCAACAAGGCAGAGCCAACCGAAAATGACACTCGCGTTAGCGGTGTAGCTAAACATGTCATAATCCAGAATGACGACGTTTACCATAAACATAAATGATTTTTCAAAAAGGTTTGAAGGAAATTCTACATTTCCACCTACTGAACTTGGTGGCGTAATCCACCAGATTCAGGTCAAGGCTAGGTATACCATCAACACAAATCAATGCCCCTCCCCTACAAAGAATTTTCTTTGAGCGCAGGGTTGACAGGAATCAAAGGATGCCAGGTCACACAAGAATAAATGTCAGACCTGCTACAATCTCATGAGCCCCTATCTCACCTTTATTATTCAATTCATTTTTTCTCATATGTTTAAGGAATAACTTCAAATTCTTTGCAGGTATTCCGGAGCCAAGTCTTCAACCCCTTCGGAGCATCCCGTATATATCAAACTGTCTGCTCTGCCGATCAAGGAGTCTTGTATATATCAAATCACCTGCTATGCAGGTCAAAGAATCTTGTATATACCAAACCGATTACTCTGCCAATCAGATCACCTTGTACATATCAAGCCATCTTCCTTGCCAACGGTAGCACCTTCCTTATATGGATCGCACTGCCCATTCTGCCAATCAAAGCACTTTGTACAGATCGTTTCGTCGCTCCACCAAATTGGAGACTCCAAATAGATTGCTGCAAAACTCATCACCAACTTTGCCAATTTAATGATAGGCCATTCAATTTTACCACACGTTCTACTAACCGATGACCGCAAATAGTTCTGCAGTCAAGAGTATCTCTTGGGCATGCTCCCTTACTTGTTTCGTTTACCGCAGATATTTTGATGTTTTACTTATGCAGCTTACTTGCATTTAAATTAAAAGCCAACTACAACCATCGCATGGAGATTTGAAGTCAACTACTCCCATCGCGTGAGATACTCCCACAGTGTTGAGATTTAAATCCAACTACTCCCATCGCGTGGAGACTCAAATTTAATGTTGGATATTCCCATCGCGAGGAAATTTGCAATCAAATACTCCCATCACGTGGAGATTCAAATGCTCCGCCCACTGAGGAACAGTTGACATCCCAGCTAAATTCAAGCCAGAAAAAAATACCCGTCCCCATAAACTCAAATAATGCTCCAAAGCTCGGAGACATCAGATTAAACATTCCATCGCCCTAAGATCCTAAATAACGGCTAGCTGGTAGCAACACATTAACATTCCTGCATATTTACATTATATCCTAACGTATTTGTATTACGATATATGGGTATTGTTTGTATTTTTCTTTTTTAGGATTCACACACTATAACGTGGAACTTCCTCTAAGCAGCAAACCATGTGACACAGCTATGAGGGACAACACACTCATAAGCGAGCCAGTGATCCAAACTCCAACTCAATTCGATTAATAGAACTGCAAAATCCTCATGTCTTTCAAATCTTATAACAAAGCTACACCTCAGAAGTCATTGGGTTCCAAAATCTTTAAACCTTGCAGTATCGTCCTAACACGATACTGGGACAATTCCTACAAGTGCAACTCCCTCCAAATCGTTATTCCAAAACTACATGAGGCCAGATCTTTGTCAAACCCGAGGTATATAGGCGATTCAAAGCTAAAGTTTGGTTGTAATCTCACAACTCATAATCTTTACCAATTCCATACATCACCACCGCAATACATACCTTGAGTCGGGACAAAATTGGTCATTATGTCAATCCTTAGTGCACAAACTCTTTCATCTTCGCCAGTCAAAGAGGGGTAGCTGTTGACGACCAATTATGACTTTCCCCTTTTAAATCAAATTATTTGCACTTATTAATCAAAAATAAATGTATTAAAGTATTTTTAAATCAATAATACCTATTTTTAAAAAATATAAATAATATAATACATAATAATAATTGGCAGTATTATCTTAACAATAATTTAGTATTAAACATTTATAAATTACATTACACTGACTATTTTGGCTGATTAAAATAACTTCCATATCTAATAAACAAGGCTTACAATTAATTTAGTAAATTGATCTTTAATTTATAACTATTACCTTTATTACTTTAATTAGCCAAAATTATTTTTATAGATGAAGTATTGTAATTAATTTCAATAACTAATTAATTACAGTAATTAATAATATATATTTTATAATTACATTTTAATAGATTTAATTTGGATTAATTATGTTTAATTATTTTAATTATAAAAGAGGTTAAAAATTCAAAAGGGTTGTAATTGCAATTGTCCAATTAAACTCAATGTGGCTACATTTTAAATACCATTCCAACTAATTTAGCTCATATGCACAGGCCCAACATGTTTTACCCGGTCCAAAACCCACCACATCCATCCAAGTTGGCAATCCGTGCTAATCCGTCTAAGCCAATAATAAAGTGCCACATCACCATCTGTACACTCACACAAGAAGAACAAAATAATCAGGACCGTTAATCCAATTCATCAGTGGTCCATAATTAATTTCTATTTTTTTTTTACTTTTAAACTTTGGCTAGATCTTATCTCAACTGTTGCATTGCAAATATCCAATGGCCATTACTTCTCCACAATAAATCTTTTATCATATTCTCCGAAAATTCAGAGTTGTTGATCTTAAGATCCGACGACTCACATTCCACCCTTCACTTTTAACCTTAGAGACACCCTAACCCTAATCATTTCTAACCTTAACCGACCACCTATCTTTCCCATTCTTCTATTTTTTCTCTCATCCCCATCAGACCCCGTCAATCTAAAAACCTTGCACAAATTTGTGGAAGGTCACTCCAATCACGTAAACCACCTTTTCTATTCTTGCAATACTGCAAATTCCGCCTGAAACTTTCCCCTTTCATCACTTTGATTCAAACTTCGGACCCCCAGAAATCCTAAACCTATAAATACATGGGTATATCATCATCCTTCCTTTGTTCCACCGAATCAAAGTATATATGACGATTATCTTCAACTTTATCGTCATTATTCGATATCTAGAGGTCAAACAGAGTGACCTCTGGACATTAGGGTTTGACCGATGGTCCCATTGCTTCAACATTCAACTTTTCCTCTTATTGTGTCCAGGTAAAGTCTTCACTGCTTGTTCTTCTGTTGTTCTCTGATTTCACCTCTATTTCTATTATCATCCCTCTATCATCACTCTACACTATCTGTTTGAACTCAATCGAAATCCTAAGTGGATTGGGTTCCACTATAAATAGGGCATTCAATGTCTTGCCTAGCAGCCATTAACACACACCTAACATCACTAGAAACACATTGAAAACATAAAGGAGTGCATTAAATTTAAGGCTTTCTGCTAAATTTGAGTTTCCAGTAGCATTTATCTAATTTACTCTTTTCTTCCTTTCACTCTTCTCGAGTTCAGCCTTTGTGAGTTGGTCATTCTAAGTTGTGGGTTCTTCAATGCTTGTTGACATTCATTCCTTGGTTTGCTGCTCCATGGAAGGTCGGTATACACTAAACCCTCTCTTTCATTTCATAAATTTGTCATTTAGTTCCATGTTTGTATTGTTCGCTTGAGAATCATCTATTGTTCATGATAATATGTAGTTTTTCACTATGTTTTGCTATTTTGTTATTCTGATTCTTTAAAGATTAGTGATACTTCCTGATAGTTATACTGTCTTGTGCTTTTATTCCAATTTTAACAGTAGTTGAACTTTGTTTCTCGTGATTTGATCTGTTGCAATGTTTCTGCATTATTGTTAGTCTCCCGGATGAATCCCGTTAAGGCCTCACACTTGCTGCACTAAGTTATCTTGGTCCTTATGTTTGTGATACTATGCCACATTGTCTTATAATTTAATAAGACGATTCTCATCACTACTCATACTCTCATGTTAAACCTCCTTGGCCCTAGTTGACACCTTATTCATGCTACTATGATGAAATGATCTTTGTGTGTTCATCATGATAAAGAAATAACATGATGAACCTTGTTATTATATCAGAAAACTTGCCCTCATATCTGAATATAACTTGTTGGGATTGACCCATGTAATGAGTTGTTAATGTTTGCCATCTAATGACTGTTTGAGTTTTGTGATGGTATCAACATGAAATCTTTGTTGCTATTCTGATGGAAAATTCTTCTTAACCTCTATACATGAGCTCATATCTATTGTGTTAGTTCTGTTGTGTTCATGGACCATTATGTGTCCTTAGCTTGAGAAACTTTGCACTTGTATCTGTGTGTTAACTATTAAGACTCTGTACCCATAGTAATCCTGACCATTTTAAGGTGTTGTATTGGTTTAAGTTTAGTGAATCATTCTCATTAAGAGACCTATTCATAATGCTCATAATGAACTATTCTTACTTAAATGACTCTAGCTGGTATACTGGACCCTGATACTATACTATTCTGATTCATGTATGCCTGTCGTGACAACTTGTACACAAAAATCATATATTGAATTTTGTTGATATACTTTGCCAATGAGCATGTCCAAATGATTGTTTAATGTGATCTATTTGCCTTACCAATTTAAAATGAATGTTATTATCTGATGTCTTATGTCTGTTAATTTCATAGCTTATGGAGGACGTAATCTGAAGTTGTTTGGGTCTGGTAGTTGAAAAGTCTGGTTTACTATGTGTTGTTACAACTTGATATCATGACATTAGGTTTAAATAAGGTTAAAATTAACTTTTCCATTTAGGTTGATGTCTCCGATGACTTGTTTGATTGACACACTCCATAGGGAGTCTAAATAAATTTACTAGCTGGAGTGTTTAATGGAGTAAGGTCTTAGTTGGATGCATGCTTGCTATGAACTATGGTGAATTATTAGGATGCCTGTGAATTGGTATTGTGACCTAAACCTACTAAAGGGAGTTTTTAAATCTCGGACGCTTATTAGAATCAATAGAACCAATACATGTGCCCTCTATGTAAGCTACTGATTGATTTAGATTGCCTAATAACATGTTTGAGCTCATAGTTATAAGTAATGAAGCATGTCTGTTTGCAATCAATTACATGTGCTTTGAGATCCTCCTTGGTCATGTCCTAGGAATTATCCTATACTTATTGTGGTGCTTCAGGGCCCTTGAAATTTTTATCATTTTAGTAATCCACATGTGATGCCCTATCCTTACACCCCATATTCTGATATAAGTCCCCCATATTCTAATATTCTGATATTCTGATATGGTGTAATAGAAATGGTCTAAGTTCCCGACAACAAGTCATTACTTAAATCAATATCTCTATCGGGCAGCATGCCCGGAAGATCTGCTGGAAATACATCTGGGAAGTCTCTCACTACTCAAACTTTTTTGAAAAGGAGTAACCGGGCTTCTTTGAAGTAATAAGACTATTCAAATTCCAATACTCATAGAGAAAGAATCGTAATAAATGTAAAGAAGATGCATCTATTACCCAATAGCGAAGAGTTTGAACCAAGATTTGTAGATGAACGGGGTAAGGTATTAGTATTTCTAATACATAATTTAGATGTGAAAATTATCCTCTAAAAAGGGAAATGATGAATGAATTTATAGGTCTGCATGACCGTGGGTCTTTACTATGATTAATGTGACTCTGTTCTTATTGTTCATGCCTTATGTGATGATTTTTATTGTTGATTAAAGCTTGTGGAAGTACTAGTGGTATTTGAATATTGAAGAGCACTGTCTTAAGTTGTATAATGAATTGTGGAAGTATAATTGGCAATTGAACCTCAGAGCATTGGTTCAAGTTGTAAAGTGAGTTGTGAAGTAAATGTGAATAAGAAAAGAGGATTATTATATTGTCTCCCTTATCAGGATGTTGTTGCTTTTAATGTTATATCCCTTGTCAGGATGTTGATGCTTTTGATATTGTTCCCTTGCTGGGATTTGATTGTTGAACTATTGTTCCCCTGCCGGGATTTTATTGTAATTTTATTTATTTCCTTGCCCTTATTGCTTGTGATTGTTGTTTGTGTCACGACCCAAACTGAAGGGCCATGACTAGCACCGACCACACTTGCCGAGCACCAACGTACATTTCATCTAACCTTCATTATTATCTTTTAAGGCTGACGAGATCAATATAAATGGTAGACCTAGATCATGGACAACCAGCAATAAAATATGATGGCATGAATATACATAGCAAGGGATGACCAGACAATCAAGAAACTACATATAAGGTATGAACTACCACGCTACTATGAAAGACTATACAACAAAAACAAGCCGACAAGGCATACCAAACTATAAATGAGCCGACACCTGTCTATGAGCCTCTAAAAGAACATAAGTGTTGCAACATAGCCGGAACAGGGCCCCGACATACCCATAATGTCTATAACAAAAATTGCATACCAAGACCAAGGCAAGTCCGGAGAAGGGATCTCGCCAATCACCGCTGAACTGGACAGTCTACTGTGGTGGGGGAGCTGCACCTGTCTGTCTATCAGGACCTGCAGCACGACATGCAGCGTCCACAAATAAAAGGACGTCAGTACGAATAAAGTACTGAGTATGTAAGGCAAGGAACCATAAATACGATCAGTAATGTAAGCAAGGATAAAGAATATACCACCTGTAACATCTTAGTACCTCTGAGGGCTACTTACATGAAATGCATGATACATATGTATAAATACATAAACCTTTAAAGCATTCGCCTCTGTGGGCATCATCATCAGCATATCGTACCCGGCCATAATAGGCTCGGTAGAATCGTACCCGGCCACGTGGAGCTCGGTAAAACCCAACTGATCAGTGGTTGCACAATAGGTGCCGTACCCGGCCAACTATAGCGTGGCTCGGTAGAGTAAAATAGATACATATATATAATGCATGCTCGACTCATAGAATCACATTCTAAACCTTTCGGAGTGACGTAAGGTCGGTATCCTCTATACACGTTATTAGGACTAACTCTTCACTATGAACCTTATAAGATTTAGGAAGTACGAACAACATTGATAACATAAGAATAAGAGAAGTAACATTAACATCAATCGTTCCATAAGAGGGAAAACAATGTAAGTACTGCTAGCTTCTAAGAGTAGAGTATCTTGGAAGCTCGTTCATTACATTATGTACAATCGGAGTCGTGCAAAAGAAGGAAAGGGATAGCCTCACATACCTTGTATATACTGCCCCAATATCAAGCTATGCAATTGTCAAAACTCCTTAGTCTACAATAAGAGAAACGATACTATCGTTATCATTTAAGCGTCATAACTATTATGTATCGACCACAACCTATTTTACGATGAAACGGACAGCACCTCCCCTATATATATGACCTCACACTATTCAAAACAGTCACCAAACAGCCCAAACAACATCAATAATAAACATATTGAGCCTCCCAAAATAGTCCACACACAGCCTAATCACTCCATACATACGACGACCACCGTAGTCGTGTCAAACAACCTGGAAATGTTACAAATAACTATCAGCCCATAACCCTACATATATATGGTGTTTCTCTACACCCTTCCTCCTCCAAAACTCCACAAGATAGTAGTAAAATACGCAGCCCAACAACAACGCAAAACAGTCCACAAAACAATAACACTACTACCAAACCTTTCGATATATATCTCACAAGTTCTAGCTTCAATGGCTTAGCCGTAACTTGGATAATCTTAAATACATATAGAGTAAGAGGTTCCTTACCTTTATACAGAAATAACAACTCCAATTTGACCTTAAATTTCCATGAAATATCCCTCCAATGCTGCCACACAACAAAAAAAATGAAACTAGCGATCAATTAGTGTTTTTAGGCACTAGAATCACTTTAGAAGGCTTGAAATCACCTAGGATTGATATTAAGAACATGAGGAAGTATTTACAGAACATAAACCCTTTAAAACAACCTCCCACATGGGCTGGAACGACACAAAAATGAGCAACAACAAGAAGAACAAGAGACTTACTAGCGCCACGGAATTCCCGACACTTGATTTGTGTTGTTTGCCCTTTTTGGGTCTTGAATCTTGAGAGAACCTTGAGAGGATGTTCCTAGGGTTCTAAGGTCTGAAAATAGTGAAAATAAATGACTTAAAACGGGTTGTAGTCATCCTATATAGGTCCAAATATCTTAAACCGACTTAGTGGGCCCCATAGAGAGGTGCTTGGCGCAGTCTCGCGAAAACGCGAATATCTTTCTACTCTGAGATCGTATAGATGAACGGTTTAATGCATTGGAAACTAGACTCATAGATCTTTAATTTGGTGGGTATATCACCCCGTAATTCCTTGTAAATTATGAGAAAAGATTAGAAACATTTGACCTAATGTTTAAGTAAAATTATGAACCTAAGTTGCGACAACTTTTGTCGACTTTTGTTTCATAACTCGTTTGACTTCAAGACTTATGATACGGATATTATATGATTAAAATACCTTAATAAATGACCTCTTGAGTGTATTAAGCACCGCTAGATTACCTGAAAATACGAGTTACAACATCCTTGATTCGTTTAACTTCTAATACTGGTTAATCACCCTTATACACTCTTGTATCACTTAAGACCAATATGATTGACTTCTTATAATCTCAAAGATAATTCCTTCTTGGATTTATGTTAACTAATATATGGCATGAACTAACACATGTGGATATGGGTTGTAACACCCTCCCCCTTAGGAACATTCGTCCTCGAATGTAAGGGTTTATGGGGAGTTTAAATCATCGTGGATTCCAATTGAAATTTCCGATCAATTTTCCCCTATAAAATGGTCACTAGCAAAACTTGCAAGTAATTAAGCCCAACATATGGTTTCACAAGTCTACACAAAGCATTATGCGTATTTACATTATCTACATATCATCATTTTGTATTAAGGAGGAGTATTCTCAAATTATTGCTTACCTCATAGAGCCGTTTCTTCTTCCAATGTATCATGTCTTCCACCAGCATCCTTGTTATCTTCATTCTGGAATAAGTAAGGGTATTTTGACTTCATCTCCTTTTCTGCTTCCCATGTCATTTCTTCCATATTTTTGTTCCTCCACAATACTTTGACGGAAGCTACATCTTTTGTTCTCAGCTTGCGGACTTGCCGATCTAATATCGCCACTGGCACTTCTTCATATGATAGGTCCTCTGTAACTTGTACATATTTGATAGGGATGACTCGAGAAGGGTCTCCAATACATTTTCTCAACATAGATACATGGAATACCAGGTGGACAAATTCCAATTCGGATGGCAATTCTAACTCATAAGCAACCTGTCCAATCCGTCGAAGAATTTTATACGACCCGATATACCTTGGACTCAGCTTACCTTTCTTCCCAAAACGCATAATACCCTTTATTGGTGAGATCCTCAGAAAAACCCAATCACCAACCTCAAACTCTAGATCACGACGTCGGACATCAGAATAAGATTTTTGCCTGCTTTGTGCCGTCCTCAATCGCTCATGTATCACTTTCACCTTCTCAATAGCTTGGTGAATCAAATCTGGCCCATATAATTCTGTTTCACCGACTTCGAACCATCCAACTGGTGATCTACATCTCCTCCCGTATAGTGCCTCGTATGGGGCCATTTTAATACTGGAATGGTAGCTATTGTTATAGGCGAATTCTATGAGTGGAAGATGATCATCCTAATTCCCCTTAAAATCTAGAACACATGCTCGTAGCATATCTTCCAGTGTCTGAATGGTACGTTCAGCCTGTCCGTCAGTCTGCGGATGAAATGCAGTGCTGAGATTTACTTGTGTGCCTAAACCCTTCTGGAAAGACCTCCAAAAGTTAGCCGTAAATTGAGCTCCTCGGTCTGATATAATAGATATGGGCACACCATGAAGCCTAACAATCTCCTTGATATACAACTTTGCATAATCTTCAGCCGCGTAAGTTGTCTTCACTGGCAGAAAATGGGCACATTTTGTAAGTCGATCAATTATCACCCAGATAGAGTCAAACTTATGATAAGAGCGAGGTAATCCAATAATGAAGTCCATATTAATCACCTCCCACTTCAAGGTCGGAATCTCTATATTTTGAAGCAATCCACCGGGTTTCTGATGTTCTATCTTTACTTGTTGACAATTGGGACACTGGGCTACAAATTCAGCAATAGACTTCTTCATATTATCCCACCAATACTGCTCCTTGACATCATGATACATCTTTGTCGAGCCGGGATTGATGAATCTCATTCATAATCTTCTCTCGCAACCCTACCACATTAGGTACACACAATCGGCTCTGGTATCTCAGTGCCCCATCTTTTCCGATCCTAAAAGTCATACTTTTACACTGTTGAATGCTTTCTCTTAATCGTACTAAGATAGGATCTTCATATTGTCGTGCTTTTACCTCGGCTACCAAAGATGATTCTGATGTATTCTGTACAGTAACACCTCCGTCATCAGAGTCTAACAATCTGATTCTCATATTGGCTAGCTGATGAAGCTCTTTAATCAACCCCCATCTACCTGCCTCAATATGTACTAAGCTTCCCATTGATTTACGGCTGAGAGCATCTGCCACAACATTGGCTTTACCGGGATGATACAATATCTCGACGTCGTAGTCTTTCAATAATTCAAGCCACCTACGCTGCCTCAAATTCAACTCTTTCTTCTTGAAGATGTATTGTAAACTCTTGTGATCTGTGTAGATGTCAACATGGACGCCGTATAAGTAGTGTCGCCATATCTTCAAAGCATATATTACTGCAGCCAATTCCAAATCATGGGTTGGATAATTCTTTTCATGCTTCTTCAATTGTCTTGATGCATAAGCAATCACATTCCCATGCTGCATCAATACGCACCCCAAACCTATACCTGAGGCATCACAATATACCACATAACCTTCTGTTCCTTCAGGAAGAGTGAGCACTGGTGCAGATGTCAATCGATTCTTCAACTCCTGAAAACTACGTTCACAAGTGTCAGACCACTGGAATTTGGTAGCTTTTTGTGTTAACTTAGTCAATGGTGATGATATAGAGGAAAATCCTTCTACAAACCGCCTATAATATCCTGCTAGCCCTAGGAAGCTGCGGACTTCTGATGGTGTTGTAGGTCTCGGCCAATTCTTTACTGCATCGATCTTCTGAGTGTCGACACTAATACCCTCATCAGATATCACATGGCCAAGGAATGCTACTGAGTTCAGCCAGAATTCACATTTGGAGACCTTAGCATATAACTTACGATCCTGAAGCGTCTGTAATACTATCCGCAAGTGGCCCGCATGTTCCACCTCCGAACGAGAATACACTAGAATGTCATCAATGAATACAATCACGAACACATCAAGATAGGGCCTGAATATAGTATTCATGAGATCCATAAAAGCTGCTGGGGCATTTGTTAGCCCGAACGACATCACCAAGAACTCAAAGTGCCCATATCTTGTCCGGAAGGCCGTCTTTGGAATATCCTTCTCCCTAACCCTCACTTGATGATACCCTGAACGTAAATCAATCTTAGAGAAATACTTGGCACCCTGGAGTTGGTCAAACAGGTCATCAATTCTTGGAAGTGGATAATTGTTCTTTATAGTAGACTTATTCAACTGTCGATAGTCGATACACATCCGTAACGACCCATCTTTCTTCCGCACGAATAGGACTGGTGCACCCCAAGGTGAAGTGCTAGGCCTAATAAAGCCCTTATCCAGCAAGTCCTTCAACTGCACCTTCAACTCTCGCAACTCTGTCGGGGCCATTCTATATGGAGGAATAGAGATCGGTTGAGTGTCAGGCAACACATCAATGCTAAACTCAACCTCCCTTTCAGGAGGAAGGCTTGGGAGTTCATCTGGGAAAACATCTGGGAATTCGTTGACCACAGGGATTGATTGTAAAGTAGGTGGTTTCGCCTCCGCATCCCTAACGCGAACGAGATGATAAATGTAACCTTTTGAGATCATTTTCCTTGCCTTAAGATAGGAAATAAACCTACCTTTTGGTGTAGCAATGTTCCCTTTCCATTCAATGGCGGGTTCACCCGGAAATTGGAACCTAACCATCTTCGTACGACAGTCAACATTTGCATAGCATGAGGCCAACCAGTCCATTCCCATTATCACATCAAAATCAACCATTTCTAACTCAAATAAATTTGCTGAGGTTTGACGACTACAAATCATCACAGTGCAACCTCTATATACCCTTCTAGAAATCACAGAATCTCCTATCAGAGTAGATACTGCGAGGGGTTTACTTATCAATTCAGGTTCAATGCCAAACTTATTAGCCACAAAGGGTGTAACATATGATAATGTAGATCCCGGATCAATCAGCGCATATACATCATAAGAAAATACAGATATAATACCTGTAACAACATCTGGAGACGACTCGAGATCCTATCGACCTACTAGAGCATAGGTTCGATTTTGAGCACCACTCGAACTCGGCACTGCACCTCTACCCCTACCATGACCTGTCGACTGCTGAAAACCCCGTGCTGGAGGTCGAACTGATGAGGAAGAACCAGACACAGATCCAGTCGGCTGAGCCATACCATCACCTCCTCTATTAGGACAATCCCGCATCATATGGCCAGGCTGCCCGCACGAATAGCATGCATCAGAACCTCGACGACATAGTCCAAAGTGGGCCTTGCCGCACTGATCACAATGTGGTGTTGGGGGTCTCATCTGACTAGTATCCCTGGGATGTTGCGAGCCAGATGCCCGCGAACTCTGACCTGGACCAGAATAGGATCGATCATATCGAGGCCTCTGAAACTGTGGAGGAGCACTAGCTACAGGTGGCGCCGAACTCCTCGAAAACTGTGGCTTGATGCGGCCTCTGAAGTCATCAGAATACCCTGCAAATCTCGCCCTCTTATGCTGGCCTCTATCCTGCTCCCTAACTGCCATCTGCTGGCGCTTACGATCCTCTAGGGTCTGGGCATAAGCTTGAATACGGGAAATATCCATGCCCTCCACCAAGGAGGCTTTCGTAGACTCATTTATCAGATGTGGTCCCAACCCATTCACGAACATATGCACCCTATCACTCATCTCGGCCACCATATGGGGAGCATACCTTGCCAAAGAATCAAACTGCATATTGTACTCTCGCACACTCATATTACCTTGTCTAAGGTTCAAGAACTTATCAGCTCTAGCTCGTCGTATCTCAACTAGCAAGTAGTGACGAAGAAAGGCCTCAGAAAATTCCTCCCACACAGCTGGAGGAGGGTTCGGACCCCTGGATCTCTCCCAACTATCATACCAGAGAACCGCTAAATCCCGTAACCGATAAGAAGCCAACTCTACTGCCTCTGTATCACTAACATGCATAACCCGAAGTGTACGATAAACCTGGTCAATAAAAGTCTGTGGGTCCTCCTTGGGGTCTGATCTGGTAAACACTGGAGGGTCTAAATTAATAAAATCACGAACTCTTGTACTAACTGGTTTCTCAGCAGCACCTGTATTCTGCCTCTGAGCCTGAGCAGCTACCAAGCTAGTCAATAACTGCAAAGCACTCCGCATATCCTGGTCTGGAGTGTCAGACGGAGGAACTGGAGGCGCTGGGTGCCTTCTAATATCCTCTGGAGGAGATGGAGTAGATGAGGTATGAGAGGGCATCTCACTTTGAGCCTCACTTTGTCCTGCTCTGACTTGGGGCACCTGACTGGTACCCTCTCCCGCTGCTGTATCAAGCCGTCTACTAATCGTTTGCTTCCTAGTCGAAGGCATCACTGAAAAAAAAAGGTGAATATTAGAGACGAACACTTACGACTCAACTGTACGCACGATCTAGATTCAGGAAGAAGGTAACAACCCTAGATGTCATGTAGCCTCCTGATTATAAATGTGGCGCGCTACACATCCATAATCAAGACTCTACTAGACACGGCTCATAGACAACCCCTAGGACAGACTTGCTCTGATACCAAGTTTGTCACGACCCAAACTGAAGGGCCATGACTAGCACCCGACCACACTTGCCGAGCACCAACGTACATTTCATCTAACCTTCATTATTATCTTTTAAGGCTGACGAGATCAATATAAATGGTAGACCTAGATCATGGACAACCAGCAATAAAATATGATGGCATGAATATACATAGCAAGGGATGACCAGACAATCAAGAAACTACATATAAGGTATGAACTACCACGCTACTATGAAAGACTATACAACAAAAACTAGCCGACAAGGCATACCAAACTATAAATGAGTCGACACCTGTCTATGAACCTCTAAAAGAACATAAGTGTTGCAACATAGCCGGAACAGGGCACCGACATACCCATAATGTCTATAACAAAAATTGCATACCAAGACCAAGGCAAGTCCGGAGAAGGGATCTCGCCAATCACCGCTGAACTGGACAGTCTACTGTGGTGGGGGAGCTGCACCTGTCTATCTATCAGGACCTGCAGCACGACATGCAGCGTCCACAAATAAAAGGACGTCAGTACGAATAAAGTACTGAGTATGTAAGGCAAGGAACCATAAATACGATCAGTAATGTAAGCAAGGATAAAGAATATACCACCTGTAACATCTTAGTACCTCTGAGGGCTACTTACATGAAATGCATGATACATATGTATAAATACATAAACCTTTAAAGCATTCGCCTCTGTGGGCATCATCATCAGCATATCGTACCCGGCCATAATAGGCTCGGTAGAATCGTACCCGGCCACGTGGAGCTCGGTAAAACCCAACTGATCAGTGGTTGCACAATAGGTGCCGTACCCGGCCAACTATAGCGTGGCTCGGTAGAGTAAAATAGATACATATATATAATGCATGCTCGACTCATAGAATCACATTCTAAACCTTTCGGAGTGACGTAAGGTCGGTATCCTCTATACACGTTATTAGGACTAACTCTTCACTATGAACCTTATAAGATTTAGGAAGTACGAACAACATTGATAACATAAGAATAAGAGAAGTAACATTAACATCAATCGTTCCATAAGAGGGAAAACAATGTAAGTACTGCTAGCTTCTAAGAGTAGAGTATCTTGGAAGCTCGTTCATTACATTATGTACAATCGGAGTCGTGCAAAAGATGGAAAGGGATAGCCTCACATACCTTGTATATACTGCCCAATCTCAAGCTATGCAATTGTCAAAACTCCTTAGTCTACAATAAGAGAAACGATACTATCGTTATCATTTAAGCGTCATAACTATTATGTATCGACCACAACCTATTTTACGATGAAACGGACAGCACCTCACCTATATATATGACCTCACACCATTCAAAACAGTCACCAAACAGCCCAAACAACATTAATAATAAACATATTGAGCCTCCCAAAATAGTCCACACACAGCCTAATCACTCCATACATACGACGACCACCGTAGTCGTGTCAAACAACCTGGAAATGTTACAAATAACTATCAGCCCATAACCCTACATATATATGGTGTTTCTCTACACCCTTCCTCCTCCAAAACTCCACAAGATAGTAGTAAAATACGCAGCCCAACAACAACGCAAAACAGTCCACAAAACAATAACACTACTACCAAACCTTTCGATATATATCTCACAAGTTCTAGCTTCAATGGCTTAGCCGTAACTTGGATAATCTTAAATACATATAGAGTAAGAGGTTCCTTACCTTTATACAGAAATAACAACTCCAATTTGACCTTAAATTTCCATGAAATATCCCTCCAATGCTGCCACACAACAAAAAAAATGAAACTAGCGATCAATTAGTGTTTTTAGGCACTAGAATCACTTTAGAAGGCTTGAAATCACCTAGGATTGATATTAAGAACATGAGGGAGTATTTACAGAACATAAACCCTTTAAAACAACCTCCCACATGGGCTGGAACGACACAAAAATGAGCAACAACAAGAAGAACAAGAGACTTACTAGCGCCACGGAATTCCCGACACTTGATTTGTGTTGTTTGCCCTTTTTTGGGTCTTGAATCTTGAGAGAACCTTGAGAGGATGTTCCTAGGGTTCTAAGGTCTGAAAATAGTGAAAATAAATGACTTAAAACGGGTTGTAGTCATCCTATATAGGTCCAAATATCTTAAACCAACTTAGTGGGCCCCATAGAGAGGTGCTTGGCGCAGTCTCGCGAAAATGCGAATATCTCTCTACTCCGAGATCGTATAAATGAACGGTTTAATGAGTTGGAAACTAGACTCATAGATCTTTAATTTGGTGGGTATATCACCCCGTAATTCCTTGTAAATTATGAGAAAAGATTAGAAACATTTGACCTAATGTTTAAGTAAAATTATGAACCTAAGTTGCGACAACTTTTGTCGACTTTTGTTTCATAACTCGTTTGACTTCAAGACTTATGATACGGATATTATATGATTAAAATACCTTAATAAATGACCTCTTGAGTGTATTAAGCACCGCTAGATTACCTGAAAATACGAGTTACAACATCCTTGATTCGTTTAACTTCTAATACTGGTTAATCACCCTTATACACTCTTGTATCACTTAAGACCAATATGATTGACTTCTTATAATCTCAAAGATAATTCCTTCTTGGATTTATGTTAACTAATATATGGCATGAACTAACACATGTGGATATGGGTTGTAACAGTTTGGATGAGGAAAAGTGTTAAAGAACAAAAGGTGATGTCATGCATTGTTTTGGCGAGAGAGTGTTAAAGCACGAAAGGTGATGCCGTGTATAATTTTGTGAGGAAGAGTGTAAAAGCATGAAAGGTGATGTCGTGCCACACGATGTACAATTCTGTGCCGATTATTTTGATTTTAATGGTGAGGATGAGAGTAAAAGCATGAAGAGTGATGCCGTGCAGATTATATTGATTCTTATTGTGAGGACAAGAGTAAAAGCACGAAGGGTGATGTCGTGCACTTGTTTGATTTCTGATTCTTGTTGATAATTGTGTCATGGTGTTCTTTATATTTACCTGTTGTCCTTCTGTTGTCATTTGATGTTTCCTCGCAGCATGTTCCCCCTCTCATCCTTAACTGTACATTCCTGCTTTTATTTTCCGTAGTATATGATTTAACTGAACAAGTTTATTTAGCCCCATCACTACTTTGCCGAGGTTAAGCTAGGCACTTACCAGCACATGGGGTCGGTTATGCTGATACTACACTCTGCACTATGTGCAGATCCAAGTACTGGAGCTTACAGACCGTAGCTTTGGGTTGCTGCCTTCAGTCCATTCGGAGATCCGAGGTAGTCCTGCATGCGTCCGCAGGCCTTGGTGTCTTCTCCTATCCTTTCATTCTATTACTTTTATGTATTTCAGAGACAGTGGTGTAATAAATCATTTAGACCCTTATTTGTAATAATCCTAGACAGTCTGTGGAATTATGACACCAGTCTTGGGTAGTTTATCTATGGATTGGTATTGGCATCTTTATCAATATATTACGTTTCAGTCTTCCGCTTTTAAATTTTCGTTGTTTAACTAATGTTGGTTATAAATTGTTAAAGGACTAAAATGGAAAAAGGGTAAATAATTCAAACAGTTGGCTTGACTAGCTTTCATCAGTAGGCGCCATCATGACTCCCGAGGATGGAAAATACGGGTCGTGACAAGTTGGTATCCGAACTCTAGGTTGCTTAGGTCTCACAATTCACAGACAAGCTTAGTAGAGTTTGAGGGATCGGTACAGAGACGTCTTTATTTATCCCCAGAGGATACAGAGTTAGGGAAAACTTCACATTTATTCTTCTCTGTCGTGCTGTTTGGTTTCTCAATGATAATTAAATTTCTACCCTATTCTTTCGCAGATGGAGAGAACGCGCGCTTCCTCATCCACTGATCAGTAGCCCGAGCCCCCAGCAACAGCTCCCATGAGGGGCAGAGGGTGAGGCTGAGGCCATGCTAAGGGCTGAGGTAGGGGCAAATCTCAGCCTAGAGCATCAGCACCAGCAGCAAAGACTCAGGTTGAGTTTGATGAAGAGGTTCCGGCCCAAGCAGTTCTGGTGGGCCAAGCTCAGGTCCCAGAGGGGTTCATTGCTACCCCAGTAATCCAGGATGCTCTGGTCCAACTAGTGGGCCTTATGGAGAGCATCACCCGGGCAGGCTTACTTCCTGTAGCACCAGCCGTCTCTCAGGCTGGAGGAGGAGCCCAGACTCCTGCAATTCGCACTCCGGAGCAGATGGCTCCCCAGTTTCAGAGTCCGGCACCTCAGCCAATTGAAGTTGTTCAGCCGGGTATGGTAGCTCAGAACGGTGATAGAGCAGCTATGTTTGTTAATGCCTTGCAGAGATTGGACAGGTTTACCAAGATCTTTACTACCACTTTCAGCTTGCATCTTCTGAGAATCCCCAGGATTATTTAGACAGATGTCATGAGGTTCTCAGGAACATGGGGATAGTGGAGACCAATGGGGTCGACTTTGCTACTTTCCACTTGTCTGGATCTACCAAGGCTTGGTGGAGAGATTATTGTTTGGCTAGACCAGCCAGATCACCAGCTTTGACTTGGGAGCACCTTTCTCAGCTATTTTTGGAGAAGTTTCTTCCTATCACTCAGAGGGAGATATATCGAAGGTAGTTTGAGCATCTCCAGTAGGGTTCTATGACTGTTACTTAGTATGAGACCAGATTCATCGACTTGGCCCGTCATGCTCTTATCATACTTCCCACCGAGAGAGAGAGAGGGTGAGGAGGTTCATAGAGGGACTTATTCAGCCTATTCGACTTCAGATGGCTAAGGAGACAGGGAGCGAGATTGACTTTCAGAATGCGGCCAATATGGCCCGGAGGGTTGAGACGGTTCTATCACAGGGGGTGGTCAAGAGTCTGACAAAAGGCTTCATCATTCAGGCAGATGTAGTGGTACCTCGTCTGGAGGCAGGGATTCATATGGTATAGGCAAGCCTCATAGGCCTTTTCAATCAGCACTTCAGGTTTCTCACGGTGCTTCAGGTGGCCGTGGTTCTCACATGCAGTATTCTAATCAGCCGTCCTACAGTGCACCTCTAGCTTCTATCAGTGCATCGCCGCTCCAGAGTTTTCGGGTGGTCATTTAGGTCGTGAGGGACAGCAGTCTTAGCCCTCGAGCATCGAGCAGATTTTTCTAGATTTTTTCCTCGAGCATCGAGCAGCTCTCAGCATCAGGGTTCCTGTGGCATGGTTCAAGCACCGAGTGTTCCACAAGCCGCTCAGCCAGCGGTCATATCAGGAAGTATTGTCTAAGATTGAGGATCAACAAACCACAACAGGGTACTCGTGCCATGATTTCGGCACCAGTTAAAACACCACCCGCTCAGTCGGCTAGAGGTGAGGGTCAGGCAGCCCAAAGTGGACATGTGGCGCTCAGGCCGTTAGAGGTGGAGGCTAGCCGGCTAGAGGTTTTTCGAGAAATGGATGTCAAAGTGGTGGAGCTCAACCCAATATTAGTGTATTCCCAGCTAGACCTGAGGTAGAGTCATCGGAAGTGATCATCATTGGTATTGTTCCTATTTTCCATAGAGATGTATCAGTTCTATTTCATCCGGGTTCCACTTATTCATACGTGTCATCCTATTTTGATTCATATCTAGATATGTCTTGTCATTCTTTGAGTGCTCTTGTTTATATGTCTACACTTGTTGGGTATTCTACAGTGGTAGATTGAGTTTATCGTGGTTGTTTGGTCACTATCGGGATTTATTAGATGAGGGTTGACCTTCTATTACTTGATATAGTTGATTTTGATATAATCTTGGGAATGCATTGGTGAATCATGCTACTTTGGGTTGTCACGCCAAGATTGTGACATTAACCAGGCCAGGGATGCCTCGATTTCAATGGATAGGGACTCCTGGCCATTCTACTAGTAGGGTCATTTCTTATGTGAAGGCTCGACATATGAAGAAGGGGTATGTGGCATATTTGGCTTATATACATGATTCTAGTACGGTGGTTCTATCCATGGATTCGGTTGCAGTTATGCGTGAGTTACCAGAGGTGTTCCCTACAAATTTGTTGGGGATGCTACCCGACATAGATATCGACTTCTACATTGACTTGGCTACGGGCACTCAACCCACTTTTATTTAACCATATCGTATGGCCCTAGCTGAGTTAAAAGAATTGAAGGTGCAGTTTTAGCATTTGCTTGATAAGGGATTTATTAGATCGGGTGTCTTACCTTGGGTGTGCCGATGTTGTTTGTGAAGAAGAAGGATGGATCGATGAGGATGTGAATAGATTATCGGCAGTTGAAAAAGGTCACCAAAAAAAACAAGTACCCCTTGCCGAGGATTGATGACTTATTTGAGCAGCATCCCCGAATCATACTTTAGACTTTGAGGGATCGTTAGTTATATGCCATGTTCTTGAAGTAAGAGTTCTAGTTGGACTCGGTTGCCTCTTTGGGCCATGTTGTATCATTTGAGGGTATTAAGGTGGATCCTATGAAGATTGAGGTAGTTTAGAATTGTCCTAGAACTATTTGAGCTATAGAGATTCGGAGCTTCTTGGGTTTGGCAAGTTACTATCGCCAGTTCATGGAGAGGCTTTCATCTATCTCAGCCTCATTAACCAAGTTGACCTAGAAGGGAGCTCATTTAAGATGGTCCGACTAGTGTGAGATGAGCTCTAAGAAGCTTAAGATTGCATTGACTATATACTGTATAATGATGCATCATGTATTGGACTTGGTGCGGTGTTGATGAAGGATGGTAGGGTTATTTCCTATGCATCTTGACTGTTAAAGGCTCATGAGGAGAATTACCCTGTGCATAATCTGGATTGGGTAGTCATTGTTCAGGCGCTGAAGATTTGGAAGCACTATCTATACGGGATTGCATGTAAGGTTTATACCGACCATCATAGTCTCTAGCACCTCTTCAAGTAGAAAGACCTTAATTTGCGACAACAGAGATGGTTAGAGTTGTTGAGAGACTATGATATCACCATATTATATCATCTGGGGAAGGCCAATATAGTGGCTGATTCATTGAGTAGGAAGGTAGAGAACATGGGTAGTTTTGCATATTTACCAATAGTGGAGAGGCCACTAGCTATTGATGTTTAGGCCTTGGCCAATTGATTTGTGAGATTGGATGTTTCGGAGCCTAGCCGGGTTCTTGCTTGTGTTGTGGCACAATCATCATTGTTGGAGCAAAGTATGTCTTGCTAGATTGATGATCTTCACTTACTGGTGTTAGAGGATACGGTGCAGCAGGATGGTGCTAAGGAGGTTGCGATTGGAGATGATGGTGGTATGCGGCTTCAAGGTCATATTTGAGTGCCTAATATTGATGGGTTGACATAGTTGATCCTTTAGGAAGCCCACAGTTTGCGCTATTGCATTCACCATGTTGTCATAAAGATGTATCGTGACTTGAAACAATACTATTGGTGGCAAAGGATGAAGAAAGATATTCTTAATTATGTCTGATTTTGTGGCAGGCATACTACAGAACTTGAGGAAATATGATGCAGTTTGGGTCATTGTGGACCGGTTGACTAAGTCCTCACACTTTATTCAGATGATGTATTCTATTCTTCGGAGCTGTTGGCTTAGAGTTTCATCTGGGAGATTATTCGCCTTCATGGCACGTCTATTTATATCATTTCTGACCAAGGCACACGCAGTTCACATTGCATTTTTGGAGGGCAATGCAGCATGAGTTGGATATGCGGGTCGAGTTGAGTACTATGTTTTATCCCCTGACAGAAGGACAGTCTGAGCGAACTACTCGGATCTTGGAGGACATGTTACGTGCCTATGTTATTGTTTTTGAAAGTTCATGGGATCAACTTCTACTGCTCATAGAGTTCTCCTACAACAACAGATATCAGTCAGCATCTAGATGGCTCTATATGCGGCCTTATATGGGAGGCGATGTCATTCGCTAATTGTTTGGTTTGAACCGGGAGAGGCTAGATTGTTGGCATTGATTTGGTTCGTGATGCTATGGAAAATGTTAAGGTGATTCAGGAGCGACTTCATACAGCTCATTCCAGGCAGAAGAGTTAGGCGGACCAGAAGGTTCGAGATGTAGCTTACATGGTGGATGAGAAAGTTCTTCTCCGAGTGTCACTTATGAAGGGATGGATATGATATGTAAAGAAGGGCAAGTTAAGCCTGAGGTTTTTAGGGCCGTTTGAGATTTTTGAGAGGGTTAGGGAGGTTTCTTATAGTCTTGTATTTCCTCATAGCCTAGCAAGGGTACATTCGATATTTCACGTTTCCATGCTTCAGAAGTACCATGAAATAGGTCACACGTTGTGGACTTCAGCATGGTGTAGCTTGATGAGAACTTGACCTATGAGGAGGAGCCCGTGGCTATTCCAGACCAGCAAGTTTGAAAATTGATATCCAAGAGTTTTCCTTCTGTGAAAGTGCAATGAGGGGTCACCCGATTGAGAAGGCTATGTGAGAGTTCGAGTCTGATATGCAAAATAGATACCCCCACCTCTTTACCAGTCCAGAAGTGGAGAATGTGATGACCCGATAGGTCATTTTGAGTTCTAGTAATTTATTTGTTTCGAGACCTCCCATAGCTTCTGATATTTATCGATTTGTGTGAGTGGTCCGTGTTGATTTTTGGAGAGCTTTGACGTAAACTTTTGATAAAATGTGATTTTTGGACTTAAAATGAGGCTATAGTTGACCACGGTCAACATTTTGGTAAACGACCTTGAATTAGTGTTTTGACGATTCTGATAGGTTCATGTGATGTTTTTAAACTTGTACGCACGTTTGGTTAGAGTTAAGGATGATCCAAGCGTATTTCGGCGCATTATGTGAGAAATCGTGAAAATTGAGTTCAAGTCAAAAATTCTTGAGTTTTGGCAATTGATTTTTGTTGTTTGAAGTTAGTTTGATGATTTGAGGTTGAGAGCAAGTTTATATAATGATATTACACTTATGTGCATGCTTGGTTTTGAGCCTGAGGGGTTCGGGTGAGTTTCGGTAGTTATGCAACTGTTGGTGCCCAGTAGTTGCTGGTGTTCAGTTGCAAATCTCTCATTTGCGAGGTCTGGCTCACATTTGGGAGCCTCGCTTTTGCGGTCAAGTGATCGCATTTGCGAACAAGGGCTAGGGACTGGGTCTTCGCATTTGAGTAGAATGAGTCGCTTTTATGAAGTTTACTATGTTCGGTTTTGCAACTTTGGCATCGCATTTGTGATGCAGTATTGTATTGGGCAGCTTGGCTCGTATATGCGGAGGGAGTGTCCTTATCAAATGCAATGGTTTTGTCGCATTTGCGACTTCTATATGACTCTTGCACTTATTTTTCTTGCTATCAATGTTTTGCGTATGCGGGCTTCGCAATTGCGAACAACAATTCGCAAATACAGGCTTCGCAATATATGCAGCTGGGTAAAATGGGAAAAAATGGGACTTAGTGTATTTTATACCATTTCTCAACTCTAAACACTCTACCGGCGATTTCCTTGAGAGCTTTACTTCCAATATCATTGGTAAGCAACTTTAACTAGTTTTTATTTAATTCTCATTACTTTTCAAGCATTTTTAACATTAAATCTAGGAATTTCATGGTAAAAATTAGGGGGTTTCGGACGAATTTTATAAAATTTACATTAGACCTCGAATTGAGGTCGTATTTTAAAACAAATCACATATTCGGCTCGACGGTAAATGGTATTGGGTTTTGGTTCAAATCTCGGATTTTGACAAAGTGGGCCCTGGATTGGCTTTTGTTTACCTTTCCAATTTAGCTAAAGATTGAACCATTTTCATTCATGGGTAGTTTCTAAAGCTTATTTTGAATTGTTTGAATGATATTTAGCTTGAATCGGTTGGTCTGAAGACTTTTTCTAAAGGAAAAGTCGTGGTTGAGCATTGATTTGGTTTCAGAAAGAGGTAAGTGTCATGTTTAACCTTGACTTTGGGGAATTAGGACTGTTTTGGTCTATTTGCTATGTGGAATTATATGTGGGGCCGACGTATAGGCGAGGTGACGAGTGCATATGCGTTGTCATAGTCTAAAGCATATGGGTTAGGTTAATTAGCTTTATGTCAATTAGTTATACCATGTTATGTCTCGTGATTTCCCTTGATTTCTACGTGTCATCAACTGTTATTCATGTCTTATTTCGTATCCATCATTCAACTATTGCATGTTCTTGTTGCGTATTCCTTGATCAATAATTGCTTACCTGCTATGTGGTTTCACCTGTACTAGTCGAATATTTTCATTGTTTCATGCCTTTCCTTGCCTTTTATTGTCTTTACTTTACTTTTTGTACTTTATTACATTGTATCTAATTGCGTGAGACCTTTAGCATTTCTTTTGTTACTAAATTATTGAGGTTTCTAGGCACGAGGTATTGGTTGTTCTCGATTGTACTAGTAGATCCTTGGTGTTTAATACGTTTTAGTATCTTTTGTCTTGGGATCGTTATCGGTTGTGCTGCATTTTTCATGTTAATGAGTTGATTTCGAAAATGGGTTGCGCGCCATAACCAATTAAAATGAATATATAATGGGATTGGGTTGCAATCGGTATTGGGTTGCACGCTGCAATAGATATCGTGATATTGTTGGGACCGGATTGTGCGCCACAACATATTATAATGTGTTGTAATTTTTTGAAGTTGTAGTGCTTTATTTCTTTACCGTGATTGACGTTATGAGATGATGTTATTCTGGAGCCCTCAGTTAGTTGACCTTCGGGTCCCGTTCTTACGAGTTAACTTGTTTTCTCTATATTTCTGCTATTTTTTGTTATCATCCATACTGGTTTATTGGGAGTTTCTTATCATAGTCTCTTTACTACTTCGTTGAGTTTAGGCTCGACACTTACAAAGTACATGAGGTCGGTTGTACTCATATTATTCTTCTGCACTTCTTGTGCAGATCCTGGTGTTGGTCCCAGTGGTGTGTAGAGGAGATTGCTCGAATTCGACTTCTACAGGAGACTTGAGGTAGAGCTGCTCGGTGTTTACACTCCCTAAAGTCCCCTTATATCATGTTTTACTATTTATCTAGTTGCAGACCTTATTTGTACTATTCTAGTCGCTCATATACTTGTGATTCTAGGAGTAGTTTAGACTGTGTTGATTATGTAATTATTTTATATATTTTCTAGTTTATTAAACGTTACTTATCATTATGATGTTATAAATTGTTAAAAAGAGTTAATTAATTAGCTAACATTGGCTTGCGTAGAAAGTGGATGTTAGGCGCCATCACAGTTCAATGGTTGAAATTTTGGGTCATGACAACACTCTCAAATAAGTAATGAGATTAAGTATGTATATTCGAAGAAGATTCAATAATATATGACTAAACAGTTACATCATGTAAAAACAACTATATGAATATGATAATGTAAAACTAGTTATAAATAATATCTATAACATTATTCTAGCATGAATGAAATGCTCAAAGTAGTCATAGAATAGGTAAAATATGCAATATGTAAAATATGTATTAAAGCAAGGCATAAGAAGGCCTTACAAACTACCATAAGCATGGATTAACTTTGGCCTTCATATATACATTGATTACCTCGCATATATGTTATCCCCAAACCTTAGCACGTACAAACATTCTCATTGTAGGAAACATTCTAAGTCGAGGTTAATCAAGATACATATCTCTATCTCAATCTAGTTCTATTCTTCAAAATATGATTTTTCTTGCTCCAAATTCATTAGACGAGCTCAATTATACAAAACAATACTCCACGAAGTCAATCCAAGTCATAGGACTCAATTTCATAGGTAAAGGATAAGCCTAGGTCAAAGTCAACAAATCAATCCTGGACCCACATGGTCAAACCCCGAAAGAGAGTTGAATCCTAGTGATCCCATGACCTATAGAGACCAAATATTATTTTTTCCAATTTCGATCTAAATTAATGTTTAAAACCTCAAAATTTACTTTCTTAAGTTATGTTTCGGAATTCCCTCTTTTTTATTTGAAATCCTTGATTCTATGACAAAATCATATATAGATTCATGTAATATTCGACTGAAATGTGAATTACTTACCACAATAAAATAGATAAAATTTCCTTTAAAAAATATTGTAATCCGAGCTCTCTAGCTTCCTAGTTGGTGAAATAATCTCTAAATATAAACAAAGACAATATATTCAAGTACCGAAAAATAGAAGAAATGTTAGAATATGATTGAAATTGTTGATTTCACCTTTAAAACCTTGTCCAAACACCCTGAAACTCACCAAACAATACCCTACATAGACTTATCTAAAAGCTCGAAACACAAAGCAAAATGCTATAAATTAAATTGACAACTCAAAATCAACTTAAAAGTATTAAATTTTCAATTTTCATGGACTGAAATGCTTCTGATATTCTCGGGTTCTATTGGAACATGCATACAAGTTCAAATACATCATATTAACTTGTTAAAAGCTTCAAACCATGAATCTAAATCACGGGCACCAAATCGAGAGGTAATGTTGTTATTTTAATCTTTTAACCTTCAAAATATTAAGATAGTATATTAAATCCTTTCTGAACCCTTCACGATCAAAATCATCCATATTAAGTGAGTTTGAAATGAGTATGATGGGAGATCTAACATTCTTTCCTGGACTTCAAATTCAACAATATGAAGAAGGTACATTTATATGTCAAACAAAATACACAAAGGAATTGATTCAGAAGTTCGGTATGAGTAATGGTAAAGCTATTGGCACACCAATGAGTCATTCAACAAGTCTTGACAAAGATTGTAATGACCCGGTTGTTTTAAGAATTAACGCCCCAATCCCCTATTAAATACTTTTCCCGTATTTATTTCTGTTATTTTGATTTGCCGGAATGTTCGGTTTTTAGTTTCAGAGAGTTTTGGGACACTTAGTCCCTAAATGAGAGCTTAAGTGTTGGAAATTTGACCGTAGTTGGAATAGTATGAAGACGGCCTTAAAATGGAAATCCGATGGTTCCATTATCTCTGTTTGGTGATTTCGGGCTTAGGGGCGTGATCGGATTGTGTTTTGGAGATACGTAGCTAATTTAGGCTTGAATGCCGAAAGTCAAATTTTTGAAGTTTCCGGTCCAATAGTGAGATTTTGATCCGAGGGTAGAAATAGAATTCCGGAAGTTGGAGTAGCTCCGTAGGGTTGAATGTGACGTGTGTGAAAAATTTCAGTTCATTCGGATGAGGTTTGATAGGTTTTTTGATCGAAAGCGTATTTTAGAGTTTTTGAAATTCTTAGGCATGAATCCGATGCTAAATTGGTGTTTTGATATTGTTTTGAGCATTTTGAAGGTTGGAGAAAGTTTGAATGAAGTTATGGGATATGTTGGTAGGTTTAGTTGAGGTCCCAGGGTACCTCGGGTGTATTTCGGATGCTCAAACAGGCACTTTTGGCCTTGGGAGATTGCTGGTTTGCTGGTATTTTTGCATCAATGATTTGTTCACTGCGATCACGTGAGTCCATCCGCGATTGCTTAGGGTAAGTCATGGTAAGTAATTTTCTTGATAATCGCGATCAAAAAGGTAGGCGTGCGATCGCATAGGGTGAGCATAGTTGGTCATCGTGTTCGCATAAGGACCTTTGCGTTCATGTAGAAGGACTTGGTGTGGCAATGGGGTAATAGAATTTCTCTATGCCATCGCATAGAGATGTTTGCGATTGTGTTGCTTTGAGGAAGTTGTCTTATGCGATCGCATAGGGAGTTCTACAATCGCGTAGGGTTAAAATCTGGGCAGTATTTAAATAACCCATACGCGACCCTTCTTCATTTTTTTCACCATTTTTGAAAGGAATTGAAGCTTTTGAGGGTGATTATTGAGGAAACCAAAGGGGAATCACTTGGAGATAATATTTTTGACTTCATAACTCGTTTATATATGATTAAAGACCTAATTAGTGGTGAAAAATTTGGGAAACATGGGTAATTAATGCTTGAGATTAAGAGACCTTAACATGAGTATTTGAGGGGACAATTGAACTCCGATTTCAATATTCTTGTTATGTATAGACTCGTGAGAGTACGAGATTTCTGAAAATATAAATTTCGCCCGATTCCGAGACGTGGGCCCGAGGGGCATTTTTGTCATTTTACCTAATTTCGCGTATTAGCTTAGAATTTAATTGTAGAATCATTTGCTTGAAGTGTTATTTACATTATGCAATTGAATTGAATAGATTAGGACCATTTGGAGTCTTGTACTCATGGCAAGAACGTGGTTTCAGATTGATTTAAGCTGGTTCGAGGTAGGTGGCTTGTCTAACCTTGTGTGGGGGATTTTCCCCTAAGGATTTAGTATATTTGATAATTAAAATGCCTTGTAGGTGAGGTGACGAGTGTGTACTTGAGCTAATGGTTGAAAATCCAGTTTTCTTTAAGTTATTTCAATTGTGTTCCTTTTTCCTGTTTTATACTACTTGCAAATTAAGCCTGTTGCTAGCTTAGAAAAGCATGTTTAGTTGACTTAATTTCCTATTTGCTTAAACTGTCTTATTTGCATTGCATGAAGCATGTTAGGCTAGAATTAAGTGTTTTACTTAGTACGAAATTGAGCTTTTTTGGGTATTCCTTGTGTTGTTGTTGTGTGTTTTACTTTGGGACTACGGGACGGTTTTCCGGGAGATCCCCGTGTATATTTACTTTGGACTATGGAACGATATTCCGGGAGATCCCCTACACATTTATATTGGAACTACGGGACTGCACCCGATAGATTCCCCCTGTACTGAGTATTTACATTTGGGACTACGGATCGGTATTTCGGGAGATCCCCTCGCATTATGAGTTGGACTACGGGACGGTATTCCGGGAGATACACTAGATATTTATATTTGGGACTATAAGACGTATCTTGGGAGATCCCCGGTTGCTATCTTTGTGTTGAGCCATATTTTCTCTCTGTGTTTACTTTGCCTTTGTAGTAGCTATTGCTGTCTTTTTATTCGTGTTACTTTTCTTGTTGTACTTATTATACTACTTAGTTCTATACTTTCGAACTTTATATTTTGGCCAAACACATATACAGACCATTAAACTTGGCCCAATTTTTTATTTTGATACTTTAACTCAGCCTTTTTTCATTTTGGACCTCCAACCCCATTTCTTTTGTTCCACTTTGACACAAAATTTTTTCTCCCAGGTAAAAATGCAGCGCGTGCAAATACCCAGCTGCTACCCCCACCCCCTCCCGTGGAAAAAATATTTTTTAATATATATTTTACTTTTTTTTGTAATTTCAAATTATTATTTTTTTCGTTTTTTCTACCCACCTCCCAGGGAAAATTTATTTTTTATATATATTTTCAGTAATAACTACATATTCAACTAAACACATAACTTTTGCCGCGGAGTAAAAATTTATTAAAATTGTAAAAAAAATAGATATAACCCCATAAAATTTAAAAATATAATGGGTTCTTTTGTTCCACTTTGACACAAAAACTTTTATCCCAGGTAAAAATGCAGCGCGGACAAATACCCAGTTGCTACCCCCACCCCCGCCTCATTGCCCCCGCAACTCCCTGCAATTTTTTTTATAATTTCAAATTATTATTATTTTCGTTTTTTCTGCCCCCTCCCGTGGAAAAAATATGTTTTTATATATATTTCCAATAATAACTACGGGTTAAACTGAACCCATAACTTTCGATGCAGAGTAAAAAATTATATGTAAAAATTGTAAAAAAAAAATAGATATAAACCCATAACTTTAAAAATAGATATAATCCTTTCAAGTTCTTATTTTTTACATGCTTGCTAGTAATGAGGTTTAGAAGCCTCAATAGGAATAGTACGGTAAGGTTAGCCCGGTTTTTTTGTTATATGGGTAACAACTTCGGTGCTATTGTCCCCCTTATTTGTATTTCTCCTAATTGTTGTAATTTTCTTTTCTGTTATTAATAAAAAACTAGCCCTAGGCTCTGCCTAGTGGATTGCCAAAAAAATATATATATAATGGGTTCAATGTTAAAAATATTAAAATTGAATCTATAGGATTTAAATTCTGGATCCGCCTCTATGTTGGGAGTATCAAATTTGGCTTAAAAAATGGCTCTCACGCACCTACAAGGGTGAGGAAAATCACACATGGAATCTAGTCAGCTTTTGTGTCAAAGTGGAACAAAAGAAATGGGGTTGGATGGCCAAAATGGAACAAGACTGAGTTAAAGTGTCAAAATAAAAAATTGGGCCATGTTTAATGGGTTGTCTATGTATTTGGCCTTATATTTTTGTTTAACCTCAGTAGGGCACTGACCTTCCTCGCCACTACTCGACCGAGGTTAGGCTTGGCACTTACTAAGTACCGTTGTGGTATACTCATGCATTTTCTGCGCATGTTTTTTATGTGCAGATCCAGGTACCTCTACTCAGACCTTCCATCCTTGAGGCGAGGCGATCCTTCGGAGACTTCGAGGTATATATGCCGCATCCGCAGACCGAGGAGTCTCTCTCCACTCTATTTTGTAGTGATAGCCCTTCTATCTTTTTGTTGATGTAGACATTTCGGAGTTAGAGCATTTTTATTATACTTGTAGCGTGTGATTCGTGGGTTTCCGGGTTTTGGGAAAAATGTATTAGTTTTTTTTAGAGTTTATATTGTTTATGCCGAGCGGCACTTATAAACGTTGTTTCATTTCACTATCTCTATTTTAAATTGTTTTTCTTCCATAAATTGATTTATCTTCGGCATTTTAGGCTTACCTAGTCGTAGAGACTAGGTGCCGTCACGATGGTTCACGGAGGGCGAACCGGGGTCGTGACAAGTTGGTATCAGAGCTCTAGGTTCATAGGAGTCATGAATCACAAACCGGTTTATTAGAGTCTTGTTGATCAGTACGGAGACGTTTATACTTATCTACAAAAGGCTATGTAACTATTAGGAAAATTCCACTTTATTTGATTTCCTTGTCGGGCGAGATTTTTGATATCACAATCCTAAACTTCTGTCTTCTATTCTCTCACAGATGTGGAGGACACGTGCTACCCGAGATGATTAGGCACCCGCATCCCCTACTTTAACCGATAGATGCCAGGGCCGGGGTAGAGGCCGAGGTCGCACATAAGGTGCAGCCAGAGCACCCGCGTGAGCTGCCACCGAGGTACCACCAGTAGTTCCAGCTGGAGTCCAGGCACCTGATACGCCTACTGCAGCTACTACTCCAGCTCTCCAGGAGACTCTTGCACAGTTCATGAGCATGTACACCACGTTGGCTTAAGCAGGGTTGCTTCCCCTTGCTTCAGCCACATCTCAAGCCGGGGGAGGAGCACAGAACCTTGCCGCACGCACTCCTGAGCAGCAAGTGCATGTTAATCAAGTCTCGGAGATTATTCCTATACCGCCTGCAGTGCCAATTCAGCCTGAGAATAGGGCAGCGGCTTCAGAAGATGAGCAGCGGAGACTTGAGAGGTTCAAGAAGTATGATCCTTTGGTGTTCAATGGGTTAGCATCAGATGATGCCTTGGGATTTCTGCAGGAGTGTCACCGTATCCTCTGCACTATAGGTATATCAGGATCGAGTGGGGTTTCTTTCATTGCCTTCCAGCTTCAAGGAGTCACCTATGAGTGGTGGTGCACCTATGAGTTAGATAGACTGGATAAGGCTGCTTCACTGACTTGGACCTAATTTTCAGATCTGTTCCTGAGAGAGTTTGTTCCTCAGAGCCTTAGGGACGCATGGCACATAGAGTTTGAGCATTTGCGCCAGGCTGCTATTATTGTCTTAGAGTATGTTGTCCGTTACACTAGCTTGGCTAGACATGCCCCAGCCTTGGTTTCTACTGTTCGCGAGAGGGTTTGCCGGTTTATTGAGGGGCTTATTCCCAACATCAGGTCTAGCATGGCTCGTGAGTTGGAGATGGATATTTCTTATCAGCAGGTGGTGAGAATTGCTAGGAGGATTGAGGGTATGCATGCTAGGGAGAGAGAGAAGAGGGAGGCCAAGAGGCCTCGAGAGTCGGGCCATTATTCTGGTGACCAGCTCCTCTTAGGCCTCAAGAGACTTATTACGCACCTCTGGTTTCTACCGCGCCTCCTGCGCGGGGTGCTTATATTGGTTAGTCCAGAGTTTGTTTTGAGTGTGGTGATACATGCCATATGGTGAGGGATTGCCCCAGACTTAGGAGGGGTGCACCTCCACAGACTTCTCAGCCACAGCGTGCCCCGCAGAGTTCTCAGGCTATGGTTACAGCACCAGTTGCTACCCCACCTACTCAGCCAGCTAGAGTTGGAGGTCGAGGAGGTAGAGGTCGTCCTAGAGGGGGAGGCCAGACCCGATACTATGCCCTTCCTGCCCGTACCAAGGTTGTTGCCTCTGATTCTGTCATCACAGGTATTATACTGGTTTGTCACAGAGATGCATTGGTTCTATTTGATCCAGGCTCCACTTATTCTTATGTGTCTTCTTATTTTGCTCCGTATTTGGGTGTACCTCGAGATTCTTTGAGTTCCCCTGTTTATGTTTCTACTCCTGTAGGAGATTCTCTTATTATGGACCGCGTTTATCGGTCTTGTTTGGTTGCTCTTAGTGGTTTTGAAACCAGAGTCGATTTATTGTTACTCAACATGGTTGATTTTGATATTATTTTGGGCATGGACTGGTTGCCTCCCCATTATGCTATTCTTGATTGTCATGCCAAAACCGTGACACTAGCTATGCCAGGTATATCACGTGTTGAGTGGACGGATGCTTTAGATCACACTCCCAGTAGAGTTATTTCTTTCCTTAAGGCTCAGCCTATGGTTGAGAAGGGGTGTGACGCGTATCTAGCTTATGTGAGAGATGTCAGTATTGATACCCCTTATGTTGATTCAGTCCCTCTAGTACGAGATTTTCCCGATGTGGTTCCAGATTATCTTCCGGGCATGCCGCCTAATAGAGATATTGATTTTGGCATTGATTTGTTGTCGGGCACTCAGCCCATTTTTATCCCTCCATATTGTATGGCTCCTCCTGAGTTGAAGGAGTTGAAGGATCAGTTACAGGACTTGCTTGATAAGGGTTTTATTCGTCCCAGTGTATTAACTTGGGGTGCTCCTGTCTTGTTTGTGAAGAAAAAGAATGGTTCTATGCGTATATGTATTGATTATCGCCAGTTAAACAAAGTTACAGTGAATAACCGTTATCCTTTGCCTCGTATTGATGATCTGTTTGACCAGCTTTAGGGCGCACATGTGTTTTCTAAGATTGACTTGCACTCAGGTTACCATCAATTGAAGATTCGGGAGCCAAATATCCTGAAGACTGCCTTTAAGACTCGGTATGGTCATTACGAGTTCCTTGTTATGTCATTTGGGCTAACCAATGCCCTGGCAGCCTTTATGCATTTGATGCACAGTGTGTTTCGGCCATATCTTGACTCGTTCGTCATTGTCTTTATTGATGATATTCTTATATACTCCCGGAGTCAGGAAGATCATGAGCAGCACTTGAGGACAGTACTTCAGACTTTGAGGGAAAAGAAGTTATATGCAAATTTCTCAAAATGTGAGTTTTGGTTGGATTCCGTGGCTTTCTTGGGTCACATGGTATCTATTAAGGGTATACGGATGGATCCGAAGAAAGTAGAGGCAGTGCAGAGTTGGCCCAGACCATCCTCAGCTACAGAGATCCGCAATTTTCTTGTCTTGGCTGGTTATTATCGTCGATTTATTGAGGGTTTTTCATCTATTGCAGCACCTATGACCAGGGTGACCCAGAAGGGTGCTCCGTTCCAGTGGACGGGAGAGTGTGAGGCGCGCTTTCAGAAGCTCAAGACAGCCTTGACTACAGCCCCAGTTCTGATATTGCCTATAGGTTCGGGTTCTTATACTCTCTATTGTGATGCCTCAAGGATTGGCCTTGGAGCGATTTTGATGCAGGATGGTAGGGTGATTGCCTACGCATCTAGACAGTTGAAGGTACATGAGAAGAATTATCCTGCCCACGATCTTGAGTTAGCTTCTATTGTTCACGCCTTGAAGATCTAGCGTCATTACTTGTACGGTGTTCCTTGTGAGATTTATACTGACCATCGGAGCTTGCAACACCTGTTCAAGCAAAAGGATCTTAATTTGCACCAGAGGAGATGGTTAGAGTTGATGAAGGACTATGATATCACTATTTTGTATCACCCGAGCAAGGCTAATGTGGTGGACAATGCCTTGAGTCGCCGGGCAGAGAGTTTGGGGAGTTTGGATTATATACCAGCATCGGAGAGGCACATGGTGATGGATGTTTATGCCTTAGCCAGCCAGTTTGTGAGATTGGATATTTCGGAGCCCAGTCGGGTTCTAGCTTGCGTGGTTTCTCGGTCTTCCTTATTTGATCGTATCAGGGAGCGTCAGTATGATGAACCTTATTTGCTTGTCCTCAAAGACAAGGTTCAACATGGTGATGCCAGAGATGTAACTATTGGTGATGACCGTGTATTGAGGATGCAGGGTCGGATTTGTGTACCCAATGTTCGATGGGCTTCGGAAGTTGATTCTGGAGGAGGCCCATAGCTCGCGGTATTCCATTCATCTGGGTGCTGCGAAGATGTATCAGGATTTGAGGCAGCACTACTGGTGGAGGTGGATGAAGGAGGATATAGTTGGATTCGTAGCTCGGTGCCTCAACTGTCAGCAGGTAAAGTATGAGCATCAGAGACTGGGTGGCTTGCTTCAGCGGTTAGATATTCCAGAGTGAAAGTGAGAGCGGTTCACCATGGATTTCGTAGTTAGGCTCCCACGGACTTTGAAGAAGTTCGATGCCATTTGGGTGATTGTGGATCGGCTGACCAAGTCCGTGCACTTCATTCCTGTGTGTACTACATATTCTTCAGAGCGACTAGCATAGATTTATATCCGAGAGATTGTTCGCCTGCATGGGATTCCAGTTTCCATCATTTCAGACAGAGGTACTCAGTTCACATCACGGTTCTGGAGGGCCGTTCAACATGAGTTGGGTACTCAGGTGGAGTTGAGCACAACATTTCACCCTCAGACGGATGGACAGTCCAAGCGCACTATTCAGATTCTTGAGGATATGCTCCGTGCGTGTGTGATTGAGTTTGGATGGTCTTGGGATCAGTTCTTGTCACTGCCAGAGTTTGCTTACAACAACAGCTAACAGTCCAGCATTCAGATGGCACCATACGAGGCTTTATATGGTAGGTGGTGTAGATCTCCGGTGGGTTGGTTTGAGCCGGGTGAGGCTATATTATTGGGCATAGACTTGGTTAAGGATGATTTGGAGAGGGTTAAGGTTATTCAGGATAGACTCCGTACAGCCCAGTCCAGACAGAAGAGTTACACGGACCGGAAGTTTCGTGATGTTTCCTACATGGTTGGAGAGCGGGTTCTGCTTCGGGTTTCTCCTATGAAGGGCGTTATAAGGTTTGGGAAGAAAGAGAAGCTGAGTCTGACGTTTATTGGGCCTTTTGAGATATTGAGGCGTGTTGGGGAGGTTCTTATGAGCTTGCCTTACCTCCCAGCCTAGCAGGAGTTCATCCGGTATTTCATGTTTTGATGCTCCGTAGGTATCACGGTGATCTGTTGCACGTGTTGGATTTCAGTTTAATCCAGTTGGACAGGGATATATCTTATGTTGAGGAGCCAGTGGCGATATTGAACAGGCAAGTCAGAAAGTTGAGGTCAAAGAACATTGCATCAGTGAAGGTTCAGTGTCGAGGTCAGCCAGTTGAGGAGGCGACCTGGGAGACCGAGTAGGATATGCGTAGCTATTACCCTCATCTTTTCACTACTTCAGGTATGTCTCTATGCTCGTTCAAGGACGAATGAATGTTTAAGTGTGGGAGGATATAACGACCCGGCCGGTCGTTTTAAGAATTAATGTCCCGATCCCCTATTAACTGTTTTTCCCATGTTTATTTCTGCTATTTTGATTTATCGGAACGTTCGATTTTGAGTTTCGGAGAGTTTTGGGACACTTAGTCCCTAAATGAAAGCTTAAGTGTTGGAAATTTGATGTAGTCGGAATAGTGTGAAGACAGCCTAGGAATAGAAATCCGATGGTTCTGTTAGCTCCGTTGGGTGATTTCGGTCTTAGGGGCATGATCGGATTGTATTTTGGAGGTCCATAGCTAATTTAGGCTTGAAATGCCGAAAGTCGAATTTTTGAAGTTTCTGGTTCGATAGTGAGATTTTGATCCGAGGGTCGGCATGAAATTTCGGAAGTTGGAGTAGCTACGTAGGGTTGAATGTGACGTGTGTGCAAACTTTCAGGTCATTCGGACGAGGTTTGATAGACTTTTTGATCGAAAGCCTATTTTTAAAGTTTTTGAAGTTCTTAGGCTTGAATCTGATGCTAAATTGGTGTTTTGATTTCGTTTTGAGCATTCCTAAGGTTGTAACAAGTTTGAATGAAGTTATGGGATATGTTGGTAGGTTTGGTTGAGGTCCCGGGGGGGCCTCGAGTGAATTTCGGATGCTCAAACAGGTACTTTGCTTTGATTTTTGCAGCAGTGATTTGTTCACTGTGATCGTGTGAGTCCATCCGCGAATAGGGTAAGTTGAGGTCAGGCATTTTCTTGTGAATCGCGATCGCGAAGGTAGGCGTGCGATCGCATAGGGTGAGCATAGTTGGTCATCGTGTTCGCATAAGGACCTTTGCGTTCGCGTAGAAGGATTTGGTGTGGCAGTGGGGTGATAGAATTGCTCTATGCGATCGCATAGAGCTGGTCGCGATTACGTTGCTGTGAGGAAGTTTTCTTATGCGATCTCATAGGGAGTTCTGCGATCGCGTAGGGTTAAAATCTGGGCAATATTTAATAACCCATCCGCGACCCTTCTTCATTTTTCCACCATTTTTGAACGGAATTGAAGCTTTTGAGGGTGATTATTGAGGAAACCAAAGAGGAATCAATTGGAGGTAACATTTTTTACTTCATAACTAGTTTATATGAGATTAAAAACCTAATTAGTGGTGAAAAATTTGGGAAACATGGGTAATTAGGGCTTGAGATTAAGAGACCTTAACATGGGTATTTGAGGGGTCAATTGAACTCCGATTTCAGTGTTCTTGTTATTTATAGACTCGTGAGAGTACGGGGTTTCTGAAAATGTAAATTATACCCGATTCTGAGATGTGGGCCTGAAGAGCATTTTGGTTATTTTACCTAATTTCGTGTATTAGCTTAGAATTTAATTGTAGAATCAGTTGCTTGAAGTGTTATTTACATTATGCAATTGAATTGAATAGATTTGGGTCATTTGGAGTCGAGTACTCCTGGCAAGACCGTGGTTTCGGATTGATTTAAGCTGGTTCGAGGTAAGTGGCTTGCCTAACCTTGTGTGGGGGACTTTCCCCTTAGGATTTAGTATATTTTATAATTAAAATGCCTTGTAGGTGAGGTGACGAGTGTGTACTTGAGCTAATTATTGAAAATTCGGTTTTCTTTAAGTTATTTCAATTGTGTTCCTTTTTCCTGTTTTATACTACTTGCAAATTAAGCCTGTTGCTAGCTTAGAAAAACCTGTTTAGTTGACTTAATTGCCTATTTGCTTAAACTGTCTTATTTTCATTACGTGAAGCATCTTAAGCTAGAATTACCTATTTTACTTAGTACGAAATTGAGCTTATTTGGGTATTCCTTGTATTGTTGATGCGTGTTTTACTTTGGGACTACGGGACGATTTCCCGGGAGATCTCCATGTATGTTTACTTTGGGACTACGGAACGATATTCCGAGAGATCTCCTGCACATTTATATTGGAACTACAGGACTGCGCCTGATAGATTACCCTGTACTGAGTATTTATATTTGGGACTACAGATCAGTATTCCGGGAGATCCCCTCGCATTATGAGTTGGACTACGGGATGGTATCCCGGGAGATCCACTGAATATTTACATTTGGGACTACAGGACGGTATCCTGGGAGATCCCCGGTTGCTATCTTTGTGCTGAGCCATATTTTCTCTCTGTGTTACTTTGCCTCTATAGTAGATGTTGCTGTCTTTTTATTCGTGTTACTTTTCCTATTGTACTTATTATACTGCTCTTTTCTATACTGTCGAACTTTATATTTTTGTTTACCCTCAGTAGGGCCCTGACCTTCCTTGTCACTACCCGACCGAGGTTAGGTTTGGCACTTACTGAGTGCCGTTGTGGTGTACTCATGCCCTTTCTGCGCATGTTTTTCATGTGCAGATCCAGGTACCTCTACTCAGACCTAACATCCTTGAGGCGAGGCGATCCTTCGGAGACTTCGAGGTATATCTGCCGCGTCCGCAGACCGAGGAGTCTCTCTCAACTCTATCTTGTAGTGATAGCCCTTCTATCTTTCTGTTGATGTAGACATTCCGGAGTTAGAGCATTTGTATTATACTTATAGCTTGTGATTCATGGGTTTTCGGGTTTTGGGAAAAATGTATTATTTTTTTTGAGAGTTTATATTGTTTATGCCAAGCGGCACATATAAACGCTATTTTATTTCACTATCTCTGTTTTAAATTGTTTATCTTCCGCAAATTGGTTTATCTTCGGCATTTTAGGCTTACCTAGTTGTATAGACTAGGTGTCACCACGATGGTTCACGGAGGGCGAACCAGGGTCGTGACAAAGATGAATAGGGAAATCATGTTGATGAAACTAAATATCGTGGAATGATTGGCTCCCTTCTCTATCTAACTACTAGTCGACCAGATATTATGTTTAGTGTTTGTAAATGTGCCAGGTTTCGGTCATCTCCTAAAGAATCACATCTGACTGCAGTAAAGAGAATTATTCGATATCTCATTGGAACTATCTCTCACGGATTATGGTATCCACGCTCTAACAATTTTAAACTAGAAGGTTTTTCAGATGCTGATCTTGCAGGTGATAAGTAAGACAAAAAAAGCACCAGCAGAACATGTCAATTACTTGGAAAAGCACTGATATCTTGAAACAGTAAAACAAAAGGATTAGTTGCACTATCCACAAATTAGGCTGAGTATATAGCCATTGGACAATCATATGCACAATTACTATGGATTTCTCATCGATTGGGTGACTATAAACTATTCTTTAAACTCATTCCAATTTTTTGTGATAACTCTAGTGCTATATGTCTCTACAAAAATCATGTCACTCTAGGGCAAAGCATATAGACATCAAACATCATTTCATTAGAGATCATGTTCTTAAGGGAAATATGGAATTATCTTTTGTTGGAACTACTGATCAATTAGCAGATATTTTCACGAAACCTTTACTTGAGGACAGATTTTGCTTTTTAAGAGAATTACTTGGTATTATTTTCATTGATCATTAATATTAGGACCTATGTGATATTTTTATATTTTATATGCCTATGTTTAAATTTTGTCTTTTCATAGTCATTAATAGCGCCTCTGATTTTCCTCTATTTTTTCCCCCTCTCTTATCACATCAGTTGCAGCGTTCAAGGAAGGAAAACCAATCATCACGCCTGTTCTACTGACGTTTTTTTCATATTTATAGTTCAAATCTTGGCGCTGCTTTTTTTTCCAGATTCAACAACTTAACATTTATTTCAATAAAAGAAGAAATATTCAAATGCTATATTCTATGAGTCACCGATTCTTACTTTGTTTGAAATGCCTCCTTCAAAATGTGCTTATACTGTATATATTTATAGATAGCACTCCTATTTTAACCTTTTAACCTTCAAAATATTAAGATAAATATTAAATCATTCCTGAACCTTTCACGATCAAAATCATCTATACTCGCAAGTCATAAAACATCAAGTAAAACTTATGGGGAGTCTTAAATTAAGGAACAAAGTGTTAGAACTCAAAACGACTGCTTAGGTCGTTGCACATATTCTTCCACAACCCCTCGTTTAACATTCAAGCACACATGTTTTTAGTGACAGGAAATGTAATGCTAGATTACTTTTTCGCTAATTAATTGCTTAATATTTTTCACCAATTTTTTTGTTTTAATTTAATGGCTCGTGTTGAGAAAAAATATTCAGAGCGACTAGATGAGCTGAGTTAATTAAGCGAGAAAAGACATAGCAATAGAACATGTTGATAGTAACAATTGACAAAATGGTCTCACAAAAGTTTGTACTCTAATACAATGTGCAATAATCTAACAATTCTACCCAAAACCTTAAGATATTGAGTGGATTAGTTAATGACACATATAAATTCATTTACAAACCCTTATTTAACTGATAAAGAAAAAGTGAATCCTCTAATAATAGATCGTAAGCTATAAAATAAGAAAATCAGAATAATGAATAAAGCTTTCGTTATGCCTTGCATTTGTCTTATCATAATATTATTATTGAATAGAAATTATAACACGATAAACTTAATCTCATATTCAAATAATACATATGAAATGTTCCTTACTATGGAGGAGCACATGATGTGGTATCACTATGATAATAATCATAAAACCTCTTAGAGTCACAATAAAAATCTACTTCTCCGTCTCTACATCTTCTTTCAAACTCCGACGGAGGAGTATGATCGTGAAAGTCTATTGATACTAATAAATAGTCAACACATTCCCAAACACAATCTTCTTCTACTGATGGAGGGTATGTTTTACACTTTGCTAATGTCATACTAGTCATACACATTATGAAGAAAAACATACAAGTCAGCTCTAATATCCTCATCTGCATACCAGACATCCTCGTGTTTGTATTTCCTGCAAAGATATATAATTACCCAATAACGTTAAAAGTTTTATAAGCACCTTTTCAGAATTTGTATAAACTAGAATATTACCACATCAATGTAGATATTCAAGAAATCCTCTCAAATATAAATAATCCACACGTAAGCACGTGGACTAGCTTAATTTTTGTTCTTAATATAAATGTCGCTGTTGCTCTCATTTTATATACAACTTACACGTTAGAATACGTGATGTGGCAATTTTGCTATTGAAATTGCAATGGGCAGCGTTTCAAATACTGTTATTGTATATGAACTGAAAAGACCGATTAGAAGACATTTTTAACCTAAAATATTCAAGTGTATGGAAATGGAGATTGTTCCAAATATAGAAGCACTGTATTAAGAACAAACACAAACAAACTAATAAATAAAAGGAGAATATATAAAATATTCTTGCTTACCCCTTTCTTTTGATATCACAACAACGTTTTACCTTTTCCCAAGACAAGGTTGTAGCCTGTAGGATATAAATAGAAAGAGCAATTAATAGTACTTTGACCTGTAACGCACGTTATGGATGAACATACATTTCATTGAATTTTTAAAGGCCGAAAAAGTTCATTGTATCGCTCCTTTCTTTTCACCCCGGCCCAATCGTTTCGGTAGACATTAATGAAGTCTCATTAATTAATATGAGAAGATATTTGTTGACGGTTTAATAATTTTATTGTCAAAGCTTACAGCCTCTTGCCAGTTAAGAATTAGAGAAACCTTCTGGGATTACTGGTAAATTATATAAATTACCAGTAGTATTTTAATAGGCGTTTGGGACGAATCCTGGGGCGGGACGTAGTCAAAATGCACGGGACAAATTTGGGGGGCCACGAAGCTAGCTCCATTGTTTTCAGCATAAGCTTAGGCGTTACATGCAAAAAATTGCAGAAATAAGATACTTTTTGGAGTGGTCTTTAACTTTTGACCTGCTTGCCCTATTAGTAGAACTTCAAGGTCAAAAGTTAAACGTGTAGCATATGGGACAAGCGAAGGGATCGTGATGGTGCTAAAAAACTGCTCTTTACACAACCAACACTTAACAATAAATAAGGACCTAGTTTAACAAGTAACAACATATTGAGGTCGAATAAAAATAAACTCAGTCACATATGATAAAAAGTCTAAACCATACGCCTTCTACATAACCTCCCAAGATTTGGTGCCACAGAGCATATGAGACACTAAAATACTATATATAAGGTTTGAACAGAAATGCAATACTATCTGATACAAGAAAACATCAATAAAGATAGGAAGGAGACTTTAGGGTTTGCAAACGTCAAGCAGCTGCAACGACCTGGCTGGTCATTTAGAGTATTGTAGCCTCGTTCTCTCATTTACTGCTTATTTTATATTCAATTATGACCATGTGACTTGCTGGGTGGTTGGTTTGGTTTCTGGGATATTTTGGAATGAATTGGGACACTTAGTCCTAAGGTCGGAAGCTTAAGTTGAAAGAATTGATCGGATATTGACTTATAGTAAATGACTCTGAAATGGAGTTTTGATAGTTCTGATAACTTGGTATGGTGATTTTGGACTTAGGAGTATGTACGGATATTGATTTGGAGGTTCATAGTCATTTTGGGTTTTATTTGGCGAAAGTTGAAATGTTGAAGGTTTGGAAAGTTGAGAAGTTTAACTGAAAGTTGGCTTTGTTGATGTTGGGCTAAATTTTTGGCTTCGGGAGTTGGAATAGGTCCGTTATGTTATTTTATGACTTATGTGCAAATTTTGAGTTCAATCGGAGTTGGTTTGGTGTGCTTCGGCATTGGTTTAAAAAGTTGGAAGTTCAATAGTTCATTAAACTTGAATTGGGGTGCGATTTGTGTTTTCGATGTTGTTTGATGTGATTTGAGGCTTTGACTAAGTTCGTATCGTATTTTAGGACCTGTTGGTATATTTGCATGGGGTCCCAGAGACCTCGAGTGTGATTCGCATCATGTTAGGCTTAGTTTGGACTTGTTGGTCTGTGAAGTTGTTATATCTGGTTTCCTTATACGCGTTCACGAAGGAGGTCTCGCGATCGCAAAGAGTCTTTAAGCGACTGGTGAAGATTGTGCTTTGCGTTCGCAAGAAATGAGACGCGTTCGCGAAGGTTCTAGGTGATTGTGCATCGCGAACGCGTGAGGTAGGTCGTGTTCGCGAAGAAGGGAGGTCAAGCCCAGGGCGGCATGTAATTTGTTCATCGTGATTGCATGGTCAGGACTGCGGTCGCGAAGCTATGTGATCTTAGTCATCACGTTCGCAACTGGGTTGTTGCATTCGCGTAAGAGGAATTTTCAACTGAGAAATTTTTGTGCTTCACGAACACGAGGCAATTTCCGCATTCGCGAAGAAGAGCACCTTGGCAGAAAAATTAAAATCCCAAATCGTGAGTTAGAGTATTATTTCATATTTTGACTTGTGGAGCTCGGCTAGGGGCCATTTTTTTGAGGTATTTCACTACAAATCAAGAGGTAATTAACTTTTTATCATTTTTGTCCAACAATATGGAATACCCATTAATTTCTACACCTATATTATGTGTGTTTAAGGTAAAATATGGAGAATTTTGGAGTAGGTATTTGAGAGTAAGATTTGGGGGTTTGAGGGTCGATTTGTAGTTGGAATTGAATAAGTTTGGTATGTTTGGACTCGTTATTGAATGGGTGTTCGATTTTTATGAATTTTGTGATATTGTGTAGTTATCTAGTCTTTTTTTATCCGTGTAATTTCTATGTGCTAGAGAAGTTGAGTTGTGATTCATGTTAGAAATTATGTTTTGGCTATGTGCTTATTCTGTTGGAACCCACTAATTATGTAATGACTCGGCCAGTCGTTTTGACAGTTAGAGCCTCGATCCCCTATTAACTGCTTCCCCCATATCTTTTTCTGCTATTGTGACTTGCCGAAAGATTCGTTTTGAGTTTCTGAGTGTTTTGGGACACTTAGTCCCTACATGGGAGCTTAAGCCTTAAGATTTGGATTGTAGTCAGAACTGTGTGAAGATGACTCCGGAATGGAGTTCGATGGATTCTGTTAGCTCCATTGGGTGATTTTGGGCTAAGGGGCATGCCCGGATGATATTTTGGAGGTATGTAGCTCATTTAGGCTTGAAATGGTGAAATTCGAATTTTTGGAATTTCGGACCAGTAGTGGAATTTTTTATATCAGGGTCGGAGTCTGATTCCGAAAATTGGATTAGGTCCATATGGTTGGATATGACTTGTGTGCAAAATTTGGGGTCAATCGAACGTGGTTACGTTAGTTTCGGCATCAGTTGTAGAATTTTGAATTTTCAAGTTCATTAGGGTTGGATTGGAGGATGAATTGTGTTTTTATCGTTGTTTGATGTGATTTGAGGGCTCGACTAAGTTCGTATGATGTTTAGGATTGGGTGGTATATTTGGTTGAGGTCCCAGGGGCCTCGGGTGAGTTTCGGGTGCTTAATGGATTGGTTTGAGACTTATGCAATTTGCTGAAGTTGATGCACCTAGTGTTTTCGCACATGCGCACTTTAGGTCGCAGGTGCGGAGCCACAGAAGCGGAATTGGGCCTAGTCCAGCTGGGTCCGCATATGTAGTAAGGAATCCACAGAAGCAGAGGCGCAGAAGCGGTTGTGAACAGCAGGAGCGGGCTCGCAGGTGCGGCCTAGTGCTCGCAGAAGCGGTTCCAGCCCACTTAAAGTGAATTCTGCACCTGTGATGGAATTCCCATCGGTGTGGCGCCGCAGGTACGATGAAGGTTTCGCGGGTGCGGTTTGCCTAGCAGAAAAAGAGAGAATTCGAGGGTTTGATTTCATTCCCTAATTTTGGACCTAGAGAGCTCGGATTGAGGCGAAATTTCGAGGGATTTTGCGAGGAAACTTGTGGGTAACGATTCCTTACTCGATTTAGTTACATTTCATTAATCTATTGTTGTTTTCTTCATTTAAACAAGGAATTTGGTTGAGAAAGTTGGGAAAATGGGAGAAAAGTTCCCCAATCAAATTTTTGAGTTTTGAGTGGGATTTTGACATCAGATTTGGATAATTTTGTTATGAGTGAACTCGTGAGTGAATGGGTGTTCATAATTTGTGTTTGTTACCTGATTCCAAGACGTGGGCCCTTTTGGAAGCTTTTTGGGAGTTTTTCTACTTTCTTGCCTTAGCCTTGATTGCATTAGCTAAATTAGTTACTTGTAGCTATATTCATGTTATGTAATTGATTTGTATATATTTAGGCCATCTAGAGCCGGATATTCGCGGCAAGAGCATTGTTTCAGGTAGATTTGAGCTTGGTTCGGGGTAAGTGGCTTACCTAACCTTGTGTGGGGGAAATCCCCTAGGATTTTTGGTACTGTTTGATATATGAGCGCCGTGTATGTGAGGTGACGAGTACGTACACGGGCTATTTGTTGTAAAAATCATTTTTCCACTAAGCCTTAACCTGATTTTCCCTGTTTGAACTACACTAGCATATGGAATTGTCGTGTTTAGCTTAGAAAAGCATGCCTACGTGTTTTAACTGTCTATTTGAAATCTGTGCAACATGTCTAGTGAAATTTCCTATTTTCATTGACGTGAACTTAGTCTAAACTGTAGATTTCCTTGCTATAACTGTTGTTTATTTTGGTTGAGCTGCATATTTATTTTTGGACTACAGAACGGTATTCTGGGAGATCCCCCTGTACTGCATATTTACTTTGGGACTACGGAATGGTATTTCGAGAGATCCCCCAGCACTGCATATTTACTTTGGGACTATGGAATGGTATTTCGGGAGATCCCCCTGCACATTTATGTTTGGGACTACGGGACGGTATCCCGGAAAATCCCCTTATTGTTATTACTGTGTCCTGAGCTGTTGGTTTTTATTGGACTTTATTCCTGTTAGATTTCTGTATATATTTATTGTAATACTTCTTTCTATCTTATTTCAATTATTCACACTAGTAGGGCCCTGACCTGATCTCGTCACTACTCGACCGAGGTTAGGCTTGGCACTTACTGGGTACTGTTGTGGTGTATTCATGTCCTTTCCTGCACATTTTTTTCATGTGGAGATCCAGGTACCGCACATCAATCGCATTATCAATGAGGCGAGCCAGCTGTAGAGACTTCAAGGTATATTTTCCGTGTCAACAGACCTCGAAGTCCCTATCTATTCCACCCCATGACTAACACTTCGTGTATTTTACTTCTTTTATTAGACTCTGGAGTATGAGAGTATTGTTTCTTTCTTTAGCTTGTGACTTATGACATTCCATGTTTTGGGAGAGTTTATGTACTGTTCAGAAGTGATTAATGTATACGCCAAGCGGCATCTCATTTGCTTGTTTAAATTTACTTATTAATTGATAGCTTTTATGTTTTCATCCCTTTATCCGCAAAATGTTAGGCTTACCTAGTCATGGAAACCAGGTGCCGTCACGATGGTTCACGGAGGGAGAACTTGTGTCGTGACAAGTTGGTATTAGAGCTCTAGGTTCATAGGAGTCGTGAGTTACAAGCTGGTTTATTAGAGTCTCGCGGATCAGTATGGAGACGTCTGTACTTTTCTTCGGGAGGCTATGAAACTGTTAGGAAAAATTCCACTTCATTTGATTCCTTGTCGTGTGAGATTATTGACTTCGAAATTCTAAACTTCTGTCTTCTATTATCTCACAGATGGTGAGGACACGTGCTACCGGAGATGACTAGGCACCCACGCCCCTTGATGGAGCCACCCGAGGCCGGGGCAGGGGTAGAGGCCTCGGAGGTGCACATGGTGCAGCCAGAGCACCCGTGTGAGATGCTGTAGAGGAGACACCATTAGCTCTAGTCGGAGCACAGGCACCTGATATGCCTACTACTGTTACTCCAGCTCATAAGAGATCCTCACGTAGTTCATGAGAATGTACAACACTCTAGCTCAGGCAAGGTTGATTCCCCTTGCTGCAGCCACATCTCAGGCCGGGGGAGGAGTAGAGGCTCCCGCCGCTCGCACTCCAGAGCAACGAGTTCAGGTTGATCAGATCCCATAGGTTATACCGGTACCGCCTTTAGCCCCAGTTCAGCCTAAGGGTAGGGCAGCAGCTTCAGAAGAGGAGGAGCGAAGGCTTGATAGGTACAAAAAGTATAAAATTCCTACATTCAGTAGTCTAGCATCAGAGGATGCTCAGGGATTTCTAGAGGAGTGCCACCGTATACTTCGCAGTATGGGCATAGTAGAGTCGAGTGGGGTTTCTTTCACTGCCTTTCAGCTTCAAGGGGCAGCCTATCAGGGGTGGCATACTTATAAGTTGGACAGTCAGGCTGAGGCAGTTTTCCTTTCATAGATTTAGCGCTCTGGCATGTTTTTGAGAAAGTATGTCCCTTGGGGCCTCAAAGATGCATAGCGTGCGGAGTTTGAGTAGTTGCACCAGGGTACAATGACTATTTCAAAGTATGCAATTCGTTTCAGTGACTTGGCTAGACATGCATCGGCCTTGGTTTCTATAGTTCGAGAAAGGGTTCGCCGATTTATTGAGGGACTCATTCCCAGCATTAGGACTAGCATGGCCCGAGAGCTTGAGATGGATATCTCGTATCAACTGGTCATGAGTATTGCTAGGAAAGTAGAGAGCATGCTTACTCGGGATAGGGAGGAGAGAGAGGCCAAGAGGTCTCAAGAGTCGGGCCATTATTCTGGTGCTCGTGCCCTAGTTGAAGTTCGTCATGGTAGGGGTTATGTGAGTCGCCCCGTTCATTCAGCTCTTCCAGCACCCAGTGGTATTCCAGCTCCTCCTAGACCTTTGGAGCCTTATTATGCACCTCCAATATCTAGTGTGCCTCCTACACGAGGTGCCATCAGCGGTTAGTCCAGCAAACCTGGCCCGAGTCAGTCACAGCCACCACGTCCTCTCAAAGCTTGTTTGAGTGTGGAGGCACTCGCCATATGGTGAGGGATTTCACCAAACTTAGGAGTGGTGCACCTCCACAGACTTCTCAGCCACAGCATGCTCCACCAGGTCCTCAGGCTATGATTATAGCACCAGCTGCCACCCCACCTGCTCAGCCAGCCCGAGGTGGAGGTCGGGGTGGTAGAGGTCGCCCTAGAGGGGAGGCTAGGCTAGATACTATGCCCTTCCTGCTCGTACAGAGGTTGTTGCTTCTGATTCTATCATTACAGGTATTGTCCCAGCATGTCATATAGATGCATCGGTTTTATTCGATCCAAGCTCCACTTATTCTTATGTGTAATCTTATTTTGCCCCACATTTGGGCGTATTTTGGGATTCTTTGAGTTCCCCTGTTTACGTATATACCCCTATGGGAGATTCTCTTATTTTGGACCACGTTTATCGGTCGTGTTTGATCACTCTTAGTGGTTTTGAGACCAGAGCCGACTTATTAATGCTCAGCATGGTAGATTTTGATGTTATCTTAGGCATGGACTGGTTGCCACCCCATTATTCTATTCTTGATTGTCATGCCAAAATCGTGACGCTTTCTATGCCAAGTTTACCACGATTAGAATGGAGGGGTACCTTAGATTACACTCCCAGCAGGGGTATTTTATTTCTTAAAGCTCAGTGAATGGTTGAGAAAGGGTGTGACACGTATCTAGCCTATGTGAGAGATGTCAGTATTGATACCCCTACAGTTGATTCAGTCCCAGTAGTGAGGGATTTCCCTTATGTGTTTCTAGCTGATCTTCCGGGCATGCCGCACGACACAGATATTAATTTTGGCATTGATTTGTTGCGGGGCACTCATCACATATCTATTCCTCCTTATCATATGGCCCCTCCTAAGTTGAAGGAGTTGAAGGAAGAGTTGCAGGAATCGCTTGATAATGGCTTCATTCGGCCTAGTGTGTCGCCTTAGGGTGTTCCTATCTTGTTTGTGAAGAAAAAGGATGGTTCTATGCGTATGTGCATTGATTATCGTCTGTTGAACAAAGTTACAGTGAAGAATCGGTATCCTTTGTCTCATATTGATGATCTATTTGATCAGTTACAAGGTGCCCGAGTGTTTTCCAAGATTGAGTTGTGTTCCAGTTATCATCAGTTGAAGATTCGGGAGCTAGATATCCCGAAAACTGCATTCAGGACTCGGTATGGTCATTACGAGTTCCTTATTATGTCATTTGGGCTAACCAACGCCCCAGCAGCATTAATGTACTTGATGCACAGTGTATTTCGGCCTTATCTCAACTCGTTCATCATTGTCTTTATTGATGACATTCTGGTGAACTCCCGAAGTCGGGAAGATCATGAGAAGCACCTGAGGACGGTGCTTCAGACCTTGAGAGAAAAGAAATTATATGCAAAGTTCTCAAAATGTGAGTTCTGGTTAGATTTCGTGGCATTCTTAGGTCATGTGGTATCGAGTGAAGGGATCAAGGTGGACCCGAAGAAAGTGGAAGCAGTGTAGAGTTGGCCCGGACCATCCTTAGCTAAAGATATTCAGAGTTTCCTAGGTTTGGCGAGATATTATCGTCGATTTGTTGAGGGGTTCTTGTCTATTGCACTGCCTATGACCAGGCTAACCCAGAAGGGTGCTCTGTTCAGGTGGATGGAAGAGTGTGAGGATAGCTTTATGAAGCTCAAGATATCTCTTACTACAGCCCCAGTAATGGTATTGCCTTCAGGTTTGGGGTCTTATACAGTTTATTGTGCTGCGTCGCGAGTTGGCCTCGGCGTGGTGTTGATGCAGGACCGTAGGGTGATTGCCTACGCATCCAGACAGCTGAAGGTACATGAAAAGAACTACCATGTACATGACTTTGAGTTAGCTACTATTGTTCATGCCTTGAAGATTTGGAGGCACTATTTGTATGGTGTCCCTTGTGAGATCTACACTGATCACCGGAGTTTGCAACATCTATTTAAGAAGAAGGATCTTAATTTGCGTCATAAGAGGTGGTTAGAGCTGCTTAAGGATTATGATATCACCATTTTGTTCCACCCGGGAAAGGCCAATGTGGTGGCCAATGCTTTGAGTCGTCGGGCAGAGAGTTTGGGGAGTTTAGCTTATCTATCAGCGGCAGAGAGGCCCATGTTGTTAGATGTTCAAGCCTTAGCTAGCCAGTTTGTGAGATTGGATATTTTTTAGCCTAGTCGAGTATTGTCTTGTGTAGTCTCTTGGTTTTCTCTTTATGATCGTATCAGGGAGCGTCAGTATGATGAACCCCATCTGTTTGTCCTTAGGACATGGTCCAGCACAGTGATGCCAAGGAGGTCACTATTGGGGATGATGGTGTATTAAGGATGCAGGGCAGGCTATGTGTGCCTAATGTAGATGGGTTGCGAGTTGATTCTTCAGGAGGCTCATAGCTCACGGTACTCTACTCATCTGGGTGCCGCGAAGATGTATCAGGACTTGAGGCAGCATTATTGGTGGCGTAGAATGAAGAAATATATAGTGGAGTATATTGTTCGGTGTCTAAATTGCCAGCAGGTGAAGTATGAGCATCAGCGACCGGGTGGGTTGCTTTAGAAGTTAGATATTCCGGAGTGGAAGTGGGAGCAGATCACCATGGATTTTGTTGTTGGACTCCCATGGACTCAGTGGAAGTTTGATGTAGTTTGGGTGATTGTGGATAGGCTGACCAAGTCAGCTCATTCCTTTTTGTGATGACTACCTATTCTTCTGAGCAGTTGGCTCGATTTTATATCCGTGAGATTGTCATATTTCATGGCGTGCCGGTGTCTATCATCTCTGACCGGAGCACGCAGTATACATTACGATTCTAGAGAGTTGTACAGTAGAAGTTAGATACTCGGGTGGAGCTGAGCACAACATTTCACCCTTAGACAGACGGGCAGTCCGAGCGCACTATTTAGATACTTGAGGATATGCTCCGTGCGTTTGTGATGAGTTTGGGGATTTTTGGGATCAGTTCTTTCCCCTTGCAGAGTTTGCCTACAACAATAATTATCAGTCTAGCATTCAGATGGCACTGTATAAGGCTCTGTATGGTAGGCGGTGTCAGTCCCCAGTGGGTTGGTTTGAGCCGGGCGAGGCCAGATTGTTGGGTAGGGACATAGTTAAGGATGCCTTGGAGAAGGTTAAGGTGATTCAGGATAGACTTCGTACAGCCCAGTCCAAACAGAAGAGTTATGCAGACCGGAAGGTTCGCGATGTGGCATTCATGGTCGGAGAGCGGGTCTTGCTCCGGGTTTCGCCTATAAAAGTCGTTATGAGGTTCGGAAAGAAGGGCAAGCTGAGCCCAAGGTTCATTGGTCCTTTTGAGGTGTTGCGGCATATTGGGGAGGTTGCTTATGAGCTTGCCTTACATCCTTGCCTAGCAGGAGTCCATCCGGTATTTCATGTTTCGATGCTCCGGAAGTATTACGGTGATCCGTCTCACGTGTTGTATTTCAGCTCAGTCCAGTTGGACAAGGATCTATCTTATGTTGAGGAGCCCGTGGCTATATTGGACAGGCAGGTTCGAAAGCTGAGGTCAAAGAACATTGCATCACTAAAGGTTCAGTGGCGGGGTCAGCCAGTCGAGGAGGCGACTTGGGAGACTGAGCAAGATATGCATAGACGTTACCCTCATCTTTTTACCATTTCAGGTATGTCTCTATGCTCGTTAGAGGACGAATATTTATTTTAAGTAGGGAAGGATTTAATGACCCGGCCGATCGTTTTGAGAGTTAGAACCCCGATCCCCTATTAACTACTCCCCCTCTATCTTTTACGCTATTGTGACTTGCCGGAAAGATTCATTTTGAGTTTCAGAGTGTTTTGGGACACTTAGTCTCTAAATGGGAGCTTAAGTCTTAAGATTTAGACCGTAGTCGGAACTTTCTAAAGATGACTCCAGAATGGAGTTCTGTCGATTCTGTTAGCTCCGTTGGTGATTTTGGGCTTAGGGGCACACCCGGATGATGTTTTGGAGGCCAGTAGCTCATTTAGGCTTGAAATGGCGAAAGTCAAATTTTTGGAGTTTCCGACCGATAGTGAAATTTTTTATATCGGGGTCGAAATCCGATTTCGAAAGTTGGAGTAGGTCCGTAAGGTTGGATATGACTTGTGTGCAAAATTTGGGGTCATTGCACATGTATAAATGGGTGAAATACATGAAAAATACGTAAAAATATCAATATTCCTTCCGGATAAACTTTTTCAACTGCGTATTTTTCTGAGACCTATGAACAGAAGATAATAATAATTCACATGGGGAATCAAGAATATAGACACCCCTAGTATTTCTATGAAGAAAGTAATTTGTGGAAACTGTGCGTTTGCTCGTTTCTTCAGTATAATGTGGACTATGCCAAAAGAAAGAAGGGATGACCTTAACATACCTGGAGTAGGGAAAACTCCGTATAATATTCTGTTGAAAACCTTCGTGGATTGAACTTAGAACCCCAAAAATCGGATTAAGCTTCTGCTTTTTTGAAATTTTTGACGAAATTAGCTTTTGCTTCTTGAAATTTTTGACGAAATTAGCTTGGGGTCAGAACGTCTCCTTACATTTAAGTGTTAGCATCTGTTTCTGAAGGGTTTTGCTTTAGGAGGAAAGATTGTACAAAATGAAATCAATGAAAACCAAGCTTTGTATAAAGGAAACCAAATTGTATAAGTCTTATACGTAGGTGTCACTATGTACCTAACTTTAGGTGGCCACCTAAGACATTATGACCAAGAGTCATATGTCTTAGTAGTGGCTTGTTGCCACGTCTTATTTCCACACTTTAATAATTAACTAGGTAATGTCTCGTTATTCGGTAATTAATCAATTACTCGTACAATTAAGAATTATCTCAAATTACCTAAAAATACTACTCATTTTTAATATACTTTATACATCATATTATCACGGCTATATGGTACCTTGTGTGGTACTAGTTCATAATTAATGAGTATTATCGTTCAATCCGTATTTTATCCCAAATTGGCCACTTTCAACAAAACTCATTTTCTTTAATTTGTGTACCCTTTATCCTTCATGACACTTATTTATCTCAAGATAATTCCCCCCCCCCCCCAATCTGCGTCAATTTTACTGAAGACGAAACTTTTAGCGTACGAAAACGCAAGATGTAACAGTAACAATTGACAAAATGGTCTCAAATGTTTTTACTCTAATACAATGTGCAATAATCTAACAATTCTACCCAAAACCTTAAGATATTGAGTGGATTGGTTAATGACACATATAAATTCATTTAGAAACCCTTATTTAACTGATAAAGAAAAAGTGAATCCACTAATAATAGATCGTAAGCTATAAAATAAGAAAATCAGAATAACGAATAAAGCTTTCGTTATGCCTTGCATTTGTCTTATCATAACATAATTATTGAATAGAAATTATAACACGGTAAACTTAATCTCATATGCAAATAATACATATGAAAAGTTCTTTACTATGGGGAGCACATGATGTAGTATCACTATGATAATAATCATAAAACCTCTAGGAGTCACAATAAAAATCTTCTTCTCTATCTCTACAACTTCTTTCCAACTCCGACGGAGGAGTATGGCCATCTGAGAAATAGTCAACACATTCCCAAACACATTCCTGTTCTACTGATGGAGGGTATGTTTTACACTTTGCTAATGCCATACTAGTCATACACATTATGAAGAAAAACACACAAGTCAGCTCTAATATCCTCATCTGCATACCAGACATCCTCGTGTTTGTATTTCCTGCAAAGAAATATAATTACCCAATAACGTTAAAAAGTTTGATAAGCACCTTTTCAGAATTTGTATAAACTAGAATATTACCACATCAATGTAGATATTCAAGAAATCCTCTCAAATATAAATAATCCACACGTAAGCACGTGGACTAGCTTAATTTTTGTTCTTAATATAAATGTTGCTGTTGCTCTCATTTATATACAACTTACACGTTAGAATACGTGATGTGGCAATTTTGCTATTGAAATTGCAATGGGCAGCGTTTCAAATACTGTTATCGTTTATGAACTGAAAAGACCGATTAGAAGACATTTTCAACCTAAAATATTCAAGTGTATGGAAATGGAGATTGTTCCAAATATAGAAGCACTGTATTAAGAAGCAAACACAAACAAACTAATAAATAAAAGGAGAATATAAAAATATTCTTGCTTACCCCTTTCTTTTGATATCACAACAACGTTTTACCTTTTCCCAAGACAAGGTTGTAGCCTGTAGGATATAAATAGAAAGAGCAATTAATAGTATTTTGACCTGTAACGCACGTTATGGATGAACATACATTTCATTTAACTAGTCTTAGGGTACACGTTTTGCGCGTGTACCTCATTTTAATGAATACAAGCTTTTAAAATGGCATAAACTCACACTAAATATTGTATTCGATTATAAAATAAAAGTTAATTTTATTGTAAATTTATAAAATGATGATTATTTATCCTATTTAACTAACTTAATAAAGGAAGAAACTCTATCCCATATAAGTCCTAAACCATCTCAGTCAATATATTAACCATAAAACCATTTTAAATTTACAAGTTATTGCGCTTACATTTTAGCTGTGGCAAGAGCACATAATCCTTGAACATTTAGGAATTTATTAAATTTTTTTAATATATATTCTTTAATTCATTCTAAAAAGACAGAAACATGGTCAGCTAACTTATATAAGACGTTTATTTCCTCATGAGCAAAATAAAAATTATTGGATTACTTCAATCAATAAGAAATATTATATCGGATTTGTTTTCAACATATTAAAAAAGATAAAATATTATTGAAAAAGTAAATAATTAAATCACTGCAGTATGATTAATCCTTTCTATAACAGCCTCATTTGTTCCAATTTTTTTTTGGCTAAACGAAGTGCTGGCATAGAGAATATGTATTATAACATAGCATAAAAATTTGTTCCATAAATATTTGACTTTAATAATGATTGGTTTTTATATAACGATACTGTTATAGAGAGGCCTAAATGTAGATATAGATTAACTGTAGAATTTGGCCTAACCAAGGCCAAATTCGAAACGAAAAACGAAGACTTATTTTACTCTTCCTTTCTTTTTAAATTTTTATTATTCCTCCTTTTCAAATATGTTATATTACATATAATTCAAATAAGGAAGGTTTTGATACACAAAATATAGTTGATTTTAATGTCTTAAATATTATGGAAATAATTAAATGATTATTCCTAAATATTAGGAAAATAATTAAATTAATTATTTTGTCTAATATGAAAGCTATTTATAAAGGGTAAAAAAGGCGAACGACATTTCGCTAAGGACCTTCGTATTTTTAATATAATATAAATATAGATTTTTAAAGGCTGAAAAAGTTCATTGTATCGCTCCTTTCTTTTCACCCGGCCCAATCGTTTCGGTAGACATTAATGAAGTCTCATTAATTAATATGAGAAGATATTTGTTGACAGTTCAATAATTTTATTGCCAAAGCTTACAGCCTCTTGCCAATTAAGAATTAGTGAAACCTTGTCGGATTACTGGTAAATTATATAAATCCAATTCTTTGTGGATTTCGTTATCATATGTCAAACGGTAAACTGTAAAATATTAATGATGCTGCATCTTAGTTCATGAATTTGAATCCTGAAAAGTTCTAAGGATTAGTACTACTGCGTTAAGCTTGTGAGCTTTACTTAATTTATGTTAAGAACATTAATCTGTATATGGTCAAAATCGGGTCTGCCTAATTTTGTATGGCTAATCGGAATCGGGGTGGCAGACCAAGGTTTGGCTCGTGTTGTATCGAACCACGACACGAAGATGGATTGCTAAGTTCATGAATCAATGACCGATCAAGATTGAAATCAGCCGTGATCGATACCGAAGCTGGATAGAGATCGAGCAAGATCGAAGGGGGCCTGCTAAGTCAGATAACAGAAAGCCGAGATATCCGTGATCGGACAAGGATCATGGCAGAAATCTCGGCACGTATAAAGCTAAGACCGGTTATTTAGCCAATCATGGAATTTTTCTTCTGTATTTAGAATTGTACCATAAGTATAATTCATTTACTACATAAAAGGGGTTCTAACCATTTTGTAGGGAGGATATTGACGCATCACAAAGCAATACATTACATTTTCTCTCTTAAGTTTTGTTGTCCAGTTCATACTTTTCAATTATACGTGCATTCGGTTCGAGGGCGATCTAGCTCTAGGACCAAGCTACTCTTTATATTGGTTTGCTCTATTTTACAGTTAAATTATAACATTAATTCTCATATTTCTCAGTTTGGGCCAAGTGAAATCACATATCCTTAAAACCACTTATAAATTTTATTGTTATCTATTTTTAAGGGTAAATAGTTTGCCGCCTACCGTAGGGCTAAGGATAATAGTGATTGTCTGGCACAAATTTTCGTAGCACATACTATTTTATACTTGTTCTTTGAAGTATCTTTGATTACAAGATAAAAAATGTCAGAACTCTCAGTCAGCACCTCAACACATTGACAATAATCTCAGCCATCACGGCGAGAATAAGAACATTGCACCAGGAAACATTGTACCCCCTGCTGATCTCGACGGAATTTCGGATGTAGATCTAATCGACGTCAGTTCACATGTGGCCATCAGTAGAAATTTGGCCGTCGATCCCAAAAGCAGCATTCATGGGGCTACCCGATCAGCTACTCAGAATGCACATGGCGATGAAGGTGGCGGGATCAGCCTGCGGGTAATCTTCGAAATGTTGCAAGCCCAACAGGCAGCAATAGCTCTGCTCCAAAATCAGAATCACACATCGAGTAGAGTCAAACCCGAGCCATCCCAGGAAATCATACATAGTGTCACGACCTGAATTTTCCAACGTCGGGACCGTGATGGCGCCTAACATTGAATCCGCTAGGCAAGCCAACGTTTTTGATTGTTTTTACCTTGTTCCGTTATATTTAACAATTTATCAGACGATATAAGAAAATCAGCGGAAAACAAGATGCGGAAGAACAGAATTTAACATTTTAGCTTAATACTAATATGAAATCCATAATAAAACTTCACCAAGAATTGGTGTCACAATTTCAGGACTGTCTACGAATACTACAAATAGTGGTCTGAACAAGAAAATACAAGTCTGTCTCAGAAATCGATAAAACAAAAAAGAGCAGGATGGAAGGGGACGTCAAGGCCTGCGGACGCCTGCAGGACTACCTCGGGTCTCTACTGGAATGCAGGCAGCAACCTCGAACTACAGTTTGTAGGGTCCAGTATCGGGATCTATACAAAAGAGTGCAGAGTGTAGTATCAGTACAACCGACCCCATGTACTGGTAAATGTCGAGCCTAACCTTGGCGAAATAGCGACGAGGCTAGGACGCGACAACCATAGAAACCTGTGCAGTTAAATCATATACGAGAAACAGTAATAACAAGAATTTAGCAGAATAAGACGGGAAAAAAGGGAACATGCTGAGGGGGATATCAGGTTATGACAATAATAAAGTAAAGCGACACAGTAAATATCAAACTTGAAGCAACGAAAATTATAACACAATAATAAGTGCACGGCATCACCCTTCGTGCTTTTACTCTCATCCTCACCATAGAAATCAACAAAATGGCACGGCATAACCCTTCGCGATTTTACTCTCTCATAATCATGGCATGACATCACTTCGTGCTTTTACTCTCAATAATATGGCACGACATCACCCTTCGTGCATTAACACTCACAATATCGGCACGACATCACCCTTCGTGCATTAACACTCACTTACAATATCATGCACATCATCACCTTTCGTGTTTTATACTCTTGCTCACCCAAACAAATGAAATAATAACATCCCGGCAAGGGAATCAACAATAGAAACAACAATAGAAATAAAACTGTCCCGGCAAGGGAGCTAACAATAGAAATAATATCATCTTGGCAAGGGAATCAGCTATAACCAATCTAGTTTCAACAGTTACTTCACACAATAAACCTCAACTTGAGTCAATACTCGACAATGATCAATTACAAAGAATTTATCGTAAGTCTGGTTCCATAGTGCTAATCATCAATTTAAGCATGAACAAAACATAATAAAGTCACAACAATCTTAGTATAAGACTCACGTGCATGCTTGACACCAATGTATAGATACTCGTCACCTCACCTATACGTCGTACTCAACACCAGCACATAGCAAATAAGACACAACACATATTCCCTCAAGCTAAGGTTAGACCAAATACTTACCTCAATTCCACGGTAAAAAAGCAAGCCTCAATTACCGCTTTACCTCTCGGTTCCACCTCTAATCCTCTTGTATCTAGTCATAAATTACTTAATAATATCAATATAGGCTAAATAACCAATTCTAATGCATGAATATAGATTTTCCAATGTTTTTTCCAAAAAGTCAAAAACCGACCCCATGCCCGCTTGGTCAAACTTGAAGTTCGAACCAAAACCGACTACCCATTCACCCACGAACCCAAATATGCAATTAGTTTTGAAATCAGACCTCAATTTGAGGTCCAAATCTCCAAAATTTGAAAATCCTCACTTCTACCCAAAACACCCAATTTCCCATGAAAACCCCTAGACTTTGAAGTGAAATTATGTAAAAAGATGAATTAGATTGAAGAAGATGAGTTAGAAATCACTTACTTATGATTTGGAGAAGTTTGAGTCTTTGAAAAATCACCAAGGGATGTTTAGCGTTTGAAAGTTTGAAGAATGAAGTTGAAATCCTGTCCAAATGATATTTTGTTCAGGTGCATATGTTGCAATTGCGACAAGAGCCTCGCAATTGCAAAGCTCGCAAATGCAAGATAGGCTTCGCAATTGCGAACCTGCTGCATGTCTGCTCCTTTCGCAATTGCGAGCATTTTGTCACAATTGCGGTGATTGCCCCTCCCTGATGGCTTCGCAATTGCGATGAAAAGTTCGCAAATGCAAACAAGGCAGGCCTGGGCTTTCTTCGCAAATTCAATCAACCCCTCGCAATTGCCAAGCCTGTTGGGCTCGCAATTGCGAAGCCTGACCTCACAATTGCGAGATTAGAGCCTACAATACATACCAGCTGCAACAACAATTTTCTCTAAGTCCAAACTAACTTCGCGGCCTATCCAAAACTCACCCGAGCCCTCGGGGCTCCATACCAAACATGCACGCAAGTCTAAAAATATAATACGAACTTGTTCGTACGATCAAATTATCAAAATAACATCAATAACTACGAATTTAACCTCAAATTCATAAAATTCATAAGATAGTTCAAATTTTTCATTTTCTCAACCTAAGGTCCGATTTGTACCAAATCAACTCCGATTCTTACCAAATTTCATAGATTTCACTTAATTATTATTTTAAACCTGTACGGGGCTCCGGAACCAAGATACAGGCCCGATACCATCAAGAACACACACCATTTCATTTCCAAAAGTCTTTATATTTTCCAACAAATAATGTTCTTTAAAAATTCTTTTTTCTCGGGATAGGCACCTCGGAATTCGATTCCGGGCATATGCCCAAGTCCCATATTTTATTAAGGACCCTACGAGACCGTCAAATTACAGGTCCAGGTCTATTTACCAAAACTATTGACCGAAGTCAACTTTAATCAATTTTAAAGGCCAAATTCATTAGTTTTCACATAAAAGCTTTCCGGAAATGTACCCGGACTGTACAAGCAAATCGAGGTGAAAAAAAAGAGGTTTTAAGGCTTTGGAACATATATTTTACCTTTTGGGTCATCACACATAGGGTCGAATTGACTTCGAAGAGGTCGAACGAGAAGGAATCGGAGACCGACCCTTATATCATTAAGATGCTCGAAGAACTGACGAAGCGAATCAAGACAGGGGAAAAGAAGATCGAGGAAAACAACAAGAAGGTAGAAACCTATAATTCCAGGGATGACCAGATCTGGGGAGCTCCACCAATACTGGAAGGTCCAGATTCTAAAAAGTTTGTACAGACCCCCCCCCCCCCCGAGTGCAGCTCCGAAGTCGATTGCTAAGAAGTTTTGTATGCCCGACATTCCTAAATATAATGGGATGACTGATCCAAATGAACACGTCACCTTCTACGAGTGTGCTATCAAAGGAAATTACTTGGAAGATGACGAGATTGAATTCGTCTTGTTGAAAAAATTCAGGGAGACATTATTGAAGTGTGCTGTGATATGGTATCATAATTTACCACCTAATTCTATTAACTTGTTTGCTATGTTGCAGATTCCTTTGTAAAGGCACATGCCGTGGCCATTAAGGTCGCAACAAGAAAGTCGGGCCTTTTCAAGGTAAGGCAGGGGGACAATGAGATGCTCAAGGAATTCGTATCTCAATTCCAAATGGAACGAATGGATTTGCCACCGGTCACCAACGATTGGGCCTTTCAAGCTTTCGCTCAAGGTCTTAACGTCCAAAGTTCAGTAGCTTCATTGCAGTTGAAGAAAAATCTAATCAAATACCCATCTGTCACTTGGGCTAATATACACAATCAATATCAATCGAAGATCAGGGTCGAGGATGATCAACTGGGGGCTCCTTCTGGGATATTTTATCTTAACGGGCCCGCGGATAGAATTATGAGAGATATCAACCGAGAACTGAGTTCAAAAAGAGATCGATATCAATTGTATTATGGGACCATAGAGAGAGCGGATGTGGGCAAAATTCTACACGGAATGAGAGGAGAAATGATCGAGGTCAAAGTTCGCGGGGACTTGGTGCTGAGGAAGGTCACATTAAACATCCGAAATCCAAATGAAGGTATGACCCCCTTTCAATTCTTTCTATTTCTCAACTAACACTTGCTTGTTATCGACAAGGAGAGGCACGGAGATATAGGTATTAAAGCACGCGTTGCACTCTTTTTCCCTTGAATCATTTTTGTCCCAATTGGGTTTTTCGGCAAGGTTTTTAACGAGGCAATAGTGGATCGTGCTAACTTATAATCGAAGGCCGACCACGATCGGTGTCAAAGATTGCATTTAATAAAATCTGAGGTTCCCTATAGTATACCTCGAATACTGGGGTCTTTGCCTTGGATAACAACCTTGTTGCAAGGAAATTACTTCATAATGATGGGGTCTCGATAGAGCCAAACGGTCAAACGAACTGTGCCCAGATAGGTTGTTCGAGCCCTGGATCAAAACATGTACACATGTGTAATCATTTTTCATAAGAATAAAGAGAAGTATTTTTCTTTGCAATTATCTCATGTCTTAGAAATTTTTTTTTCTCTACAATTCAATACATTCAATATTTTATGGGAATGCGCTTAAGGGTCGGTTGTAACCAGAGTTTGAATAATCTCTCCCACACTCGGGGACTGTCGCCCTGAAAATAAACTCAAATAGATCAAAATATTGAATGTCGAGGGCATAAGAACTCTTAGGCAACCCTCGAAATTTAAAGGCCACGACGATACCCACTAGGGGACTGTTATCTTTGGCAAGCCTGGATAACTCGGGAAAATGAGTTCACTAGGCTACACCCGAACCAAAATTCTATGGACAATTTAACACGGCTCGAAGATGTTCAAAACTTATAACAAAATGGCCTCGGAAAGACACAAAATAAAGCAAAAATACAAAGGCCTAAGGGCTACCTTATCTCGAGTTCGAGCAAATTCTCACTCGGGGACTATCTATCGAGCCTAATGGCCACGTTATCTCTAGTTCGAGTAAGTCCTCACTCGATCGTAAAGCCTAAGTGCTACCTTCACTTCGAGTTTGAACAAGTATTCACTGGACTACAAAGCCTAAGGGCTACCTTCGCTTCGAGTTCGAATAAGTCTTCACTCGACTACAAAAAAGCCCAAGGGATACCTTATCGTGAGTTCAAGTAAGTCCTCAGTCGGGGACTATCTATCAAACCCAAGGTCTACCTTATCTCGAGTTCGAGTAAGTCCTCACTCGATCATAAAGCCTAAGGGCTACCTTCGCTTCTAGTTCGAACAAGTCTTCACTCGACTACAAAGCCCAAAGGCTACCTTAACCCGAGTTCGAGCGAATTCTCACTCGGGACTATCTATCAAGCCCAATGGATACCTTATCGTGAGTTCAAGTAAGTCCTCAGTCGATCGTAAAGCCCAAGGGCTACCTTAACCCGAGTTCGAGCAAATTCTCACTACGGGACTATCTATCAAGCCCAAGTACTACCTTATCTCAAGTTCGAGCAAGTCCTCACTTGATCGTAAAGCCCAAGCGCTACCTTAACCCGAGTTTGAGCAAATTCTAACTCTGCGACTATCTATCAAGCCCAAGGGCTATCTTATCTCGAGTTCGAGCAAGTCCTCACTTAACTAGAAAGCCTAAGGGCTGTCTTACTTTGAGTTAGACCATCCTCACTCAAATAAAAAAACCTAAGGGTTACCTTACTTCGAGTTCGAGCAAGAACTAACTCAGTCACAAAGGCTATACCAGTTCGGTTTCAATCAGATTATCTAAACCATAGACCTTAGAATACAATTTCATAATTTTATAAGGCAAAAAAGAAGAAAACTTTTATATATATGACAAAAATCATTTACAAGGGCAGCATGGCACGATTAGAATTCTCTAAAAAAGCCGAAACAGCCTTAAAAGAAACACAAAGAAAAAATACAAATTCTAAGGGCCTAGTCTTCTCCGGGAGAAACATCTTCACTCTCGGGGGCCTCTCAACTTTTAGACCCACTCATGGACCCAGAATCGTTGTCAGGAAAGGACAACCTTTTGGCTTCAACTTCAAGCTCTTTGGCGCTCTCGATCTCGGTTGTAAGATCGAAACCACGAGCATGGATCTCCTCGATAGTCTCCCTTTGAGACTGGCACTTAGCATTCTCGGCAACCTAGTTTGCTCGAACCTAAGAAGCTTTGGAAACCTCCTTTGCTCGAACCTGAGTAGCTTCAGTGTCGGTCTGGTAGACGGACACCATTGCATCAACATTAGCCTTGGTCGTTTCGATCTCCAATTTGGCCGCTGCAAGTTCTGTGGCCAGTTTCTCTCGATCGGATGTTGGTAAACCCAACCGAGACTGGAACTCCTCAATTTTCTTGGCTTTCACCAAGGCATTCTCTATCAAACATCGAAGTTGGGTTTCGGCCAAAGCCAGTTGAGCTTGGGCAGCTTCCTTTTCTGAGGCCAGACAGTCCATTTTCTCCTTCTGTCCTTTGGCCTCAACTTTTAGTACATCTGCGTCTTCACAAAGTTGGCTGATCACATCAAGCTTTTGTTGGACCTGCAGGTTCAAACGATTAGCTACCACGACCAAATCAACATCACTAAATTCAAATATTCTTCTTACCTACTCGATCAGTTCGGTGTGTTCACTCTGAGCCGTTTTTATCTTATCACGGAGGCCTTTAGCTTCCCATTCTCTTTGCTCACTGAGAATCTTGAAGCCATCCTTTTCCTTAGTTAGCCCTCGTATCTCGGCCTCATAACAGCTCAGTTCCCCTCAGAATCGGAGGAAAGCCTCGTGATGAAGCACCGAAGCCTACAAACATAGAAAGTAAAATTATGCAAAGAGAGAAAAATCTAAGTATGAAAATTGACAGGGAAATCAGGGATTACCCAGTTTAGAGCCTGTTGGGCTTCATTGAAAAAACAAGGCGCTCCCACCTCGTTCATCTGGGCTTGGTCTTCTTCTGTGACCAAACATCGAAGGTAGCTAACCACCCCTATGGGGGCAGCAAGAACCTGGGCATCCTCTAGGACCATGATAACAATTGTTCGCTTGCACTCGAGATCGACACTAGGGGCCGAAAATTGATTGGACAGTTTGAAACGTGAGGAAGTCTCGCCTGAGATCTTCTTTGGAACCTCCAAGTCGCTCAGACTAGTGACATCCTCTACCCCAACAAAATAACCACGAAAAGGATCTTCCTCTCCGTGGGCTCCTTCCTCATGACATGTCTCCACGGCCTGAGCATCGCGTATCATCAAATCGAAAACAGAAGGAAACAAGGGGGAATCCCCAATCTCTATTGCCCTAAGTGGGTTTTTTGAGGCACCGCCTCCGTCATGGGGAGTCTCGAACGCGATTTCTGCACCAGCGTCCATCGCCTCTTCAATAGTCTCTTTGCCCTGAGATAAAGCATCTTCAGTTCCTCTTGGCTCGGGGACTTGGGCCGAAGTCTCCTCCTCGACCTCATCGAGCCTTGGTAGAGCAGTATCAACTCCCACCTGTTCTGAAGTTCTCCTAATCTTGGTGCTAGCTCGCGCATGGGCCACCAGCCTAGAATCATCTTCTTTCTCTTCTTCTTATTCTTCTTCTTCTTCTTCTTCTTCTTCCCTTAGTCTTTGGACTGACTCTATAGTTAGTGGGATTATGTTCCCCTTGGATTTACGAGTTGTTCTCTTCTTCGGTCTTTGACTCTCGGAGTTCGAGGCCCTTTTCCTCTTATTCTCCTTTGCCGGTTTTGAGAAAGGTGGGGAAACTTCTTTATCACCAGATGGGGGCCTCAAAGTCGTTTCTTTTCTGTGAACTACAAAAGGATAAGGTAAGTAAACTTATGTTTGAAAAGATATTTGAACGATAGGCAAATCGGAAAATCAGATAGAAGGCTTACCATGATTACGAGCCTCCCAGCGACCCTTTGACAAATCGTGTCGTGCGTCTTCGGCATATGTTGACATCAAAACCAGGTTCCTAATCCATTGTTCGAGGTGGGGAACTACACCTGGTATCCGAGCAAAAGCTTCATCGAGAAAAACACTAATAAAAAAGGATGAAAAAGTAAAAACGATGAATAGAAATTAAAGATGGTATCTTAGTTACGTTTCATATTCCATTTCTTAGGAAATGGCATGCTTTCATCCGAGATTAGGTCCATGGTCTTCACTCAAATGAGCCGACCGATCAAGCCTCGGTCTTTATCTTCGTCTATACTCGATAAAGGCGCCTTGGTGGACCAGCGTTGGAGCTTTATCAGCCCACCTCGATAAAGTCGGGGACTATACAACCTTATGAGGTAGTCAAGGGTGAAGGAGATCGCGTTGATTTTAGTCACGAATAAACGGAATAGTATCATGATCCTCCAGAAAGATGGATGCATTTGGTCGAGGGTCACCTGATATTTCTTGCAGAAGTCTACGATGATCATATCGAGGGGATCCAATGTGAAAGTGTAAGTGTAAACACCCAAGAACCCTTTCACGTGGGTAGTGATCGCTTCTTCTAGTGCTGGTATCACAACCTCCTTGTTTCTCCAGTTGCAATCTTTCTTAACCTGGTCAAGGAGGCTTTTGGCTATTGAGCATATATATCTCGATACCGGCTTACATAGACGAGGAACCGATGAGGTTTTCTTGACCTTAAAGTCGGAATCAATGACACACACCCCGGGAATAAGCTCTTCAGGGCGTGGCTCTACCACTGGTTTCTCGCCGACCGGCGGGGACGAGGAAGCGGTTTCTTTCTACGGAATAGTTTAATATTTTTTTGCCATCTAGTTTTTCCTACTTTGATCTTTCATTACTTGTTTTGTTGCAATTGACGTGTGTTAGAGGGATTGTTAAGAGAATTGGCACAGGTATGTTAAGGCTATCCCTTCTTTCTTTTGGCATGAACCATACGACACAAACGAAATGAGCAATTGCACAACTTCCATAAATGACTCTAGTCATAGTAATGCTGGAGGTTCCTATGTTCTTGATTCCCCATATGTCCTATTATTCTATCATTTTTTCATGGGTCTCAGAAAATACGTAAGTTGATAAAGTTTATTTCATGATATTAATCAGAGGCATAATAGTCTTATGATATTTTGAGAGATTTTATTGATGTACTTCTCATGCATTGCATTGATTTACATTGACCCATTGACCCGTGATCCGATGGCGTTATATATGTGTATACATATATGTATATATGTATATATATGTATATGGGATATGAGAAAAGGTTACGGCATTATATACGCACCACCACCTGATCAGCTGGTATATGTTGATGATTTGCCCACAGTGGACGAGATGATATGATGGGATGCCCTCAGAGGCTTGATGATATTATGAACGCATATACCTATGCATGTTATGATATTTATAGGCATATGCATGACATTAAAAATATTAATGATTCACAGAGTTATTCAAACTTACATGTTGAGTCTTTTACTCCATGTTTTTCTCATGTATATTATTTACTGATTTTCATTCCTTGCATACTCGGTACATTATTTGTATTAACATCCCTTTGCCTAGGGATGTTGTGTTTCATGATCGCAGGTCCTGATAGATAGGTTGAGAGCCATCCAAGTAAGCTATCAGCTCAGCGGAAGGTGTTGGTGCGCTCCATTTGCTCCGGAGTTGCCTATTTTAGTCAGTATGCATTGGACACATATTGATTGGTATGTCGGTGCCCTATCCTGACCTTATGATGTTTATGTACTCTTAGTGTCTTGTATACATATGTCATGTATATGAAAGATTGTATGGCCTTGTCGGCCTATGTTTAGTGTACGAGTGATCATTTTAGCCTTATAGGCCCGTATGTTATATGTATAAGTTGTATTACATGTTGGGTCCTCCTATGTCGAGTGTTCCCTCATGTTTCATTCTAGTTATCTCACAGCAGCCTTTCCCATTTCATTTACCTATGGTAGTATGATATGAAAGATACGTTATGTTGGTACTCGGTTGAGTAAGGTACCGAGTGCCCGTCATAGCCCATCAGTTTGGATCATGACAAAAGTGGTATTAGAGCAGTTTTGTTCTAGGGAGTCTACAAGCCGTGTCTAGTAGAGTCTTGTTTATGGGTGTGTTGTGCACCACACTTATAAGCAGGAGGCTACAGGACATTTAGGAATGTGACTCTTTCTTCTTAGTCTAGATCATGTGGTAGAGCTCAGTTGTAAGAACTCAATTTCTTAAACTCTATCCTATTCATAATACGACGATGCCTACATCTAGAAAGACGGTTGGTAAGGGATTGAATGCGGCTGTGGAAGAGTTGAGTCAGAGGAACTCGATTTTGCATCATGCTTATGATGAGTAAATGTAAGGTCTCCAGCAGATTGTGTGTGTACTAAGACGTGTGAGCTTCTGGAAATGGAGCCATAAGGCATGAATATTTATCCACCCATATGGTAAAAAGCAACGAGAGATTGAGAAGGTAGATACAAGCTTCAACAAGTAAAAGGAGCAAAGTAAGAAAGTTACGAGGTACCTAGTTAATGAACATTATCGGTATTTACAATTCAGGCAGAAAAATATAAGCATTTTGAGTTACTTTCAATAATAACAGAGGTATGTATAATTGGCTACACCCATCTTAGTTATGTCCTATGGGTGCTAATAGATGTTGTTTTAGAGAAGGACGGAATATCAGGATCCGATTGGGGTTAGAGTAACCCAAAATGGTGAATGGATTGTTTGTGTTAGTTTACATTTTTGAAGGATATTGCAAATGTGTTAATAGATCTCCTTGTGAGACACCTAGTGCCACGCCTCAACCTCGAGAGGCACGATCGGCGCTCAATCGAGTAAACCCGACTGAGCAAGCCTGTAAAGATTCATTCTACCCAAACTAATTCATGAATAAAGAGGAAATGAACTCCATTAATCATACTTTGTAAATATTTCATTAACAACTTCCATTTTGTTTCCATTAGCCATTTCAACCATAATATCCAAAATATAACAATTTTTATAGATGTGAAGAAAAATATATTTGCCAAATACCAATATTTCTAATTTAATTTCCAATATCAAACATCATCCACAACCTGTCTACGAAGCCTCTAAATAAAGCTAAAAAGTAATATGGAAATGCCGGCAACAAGGCTCCGGCTATATCTCAAAATACAAATTACATGATAAACAATGGTATAGGACCCCGAAATAAAGTGGGGCTTACCAAGTCAGCTGAAAGGAAGATGCGTCACTAGCTGCGACCAACACTACCTGCTATGGAACCACCTGCATCCATTTAAGGATATAGCGCCCCCGGCGAAAGGGACGTTAGTGTCATCGAATAGCACTAGTATGTATAACTAAACACCATCTCATTAGAAAGAACAACCATACAAGAATAAAGAAATCATAAGGATCAACAAAGCTTTAAACAATCACCACATTATCAAATAAGGGATCGCATAGCTTTCACACAATTTCCATAGCTTTAGGTTGGGACATCTAATACTGTTACATCATCATTCAAAATACCACCGCTTTCTTGCGCAGAGTCCGATCACGACCCGATCGGCTAGGTTGCCTCATTTGAGACATGTACCTTAGTCACAATTTCATTCTCACTTTCCTTTTTCAATATCAGCACAATACCACCATGTGTGTTGTATAACGTCCGATCCCGGCCCGATAGGCTAGGCCATCTTACCAAGACGTTTTTCCTTTTCCATATATCATCTCATTTCAATCTTTACTTCACATATATCAGTTCATCGGCACTTGGGGCCACAATTATCACATCATACTTGGCACTAGGCCACATTTCATAATTCGAGCTCTTTTCCCCCACATTTCACATCAATATCAATTTTAACAACAAGTCATTCAATACAAGATGTCAAGTACACATGAGAGGAATCATGAATATTGGGCATATACAATATTTCAGAAATCATACACCTCAAGTCCATTAGCAATGGAACTTTAAACACAAAGGCTTCTTCCAAAAGGAGGGGATACACCAAACCACAGTAGAAACGCACATCAAATTCATAAACAAGCAATTATACCAATTATTCTTGAATTAATCTTTTCCAATCACAATAATATACAATTTCAACATCGGAGTATGCAACAACTCGGATCACATTGGATGTACTTATAAGGCAAAATATTATCTCGAACAGCCACTTATGGGCATATATTGTGTACAAAGCCTTTAGGACACTTTATTATTGAAGTCATTTACGGAAAGTAAAGTCAAGGCTCATTTCATAATCTATTTCATATTTTCTCATGTCATAGACATCACCAGGCACAATTATAACTCAAGTTCTCAGCACGTTGGCCACACTCTATTTCCCAAATTCATTTGATTTATTTCAACCATGTTTATACATAGAGGACTTCACATAGTTTGGCATAACAATCTCAATTTAAACTTGACTTGAAATCTAGGCATCTTAGCACATGGTTCTCATTCTTCACAATTTACCAAAAAAATAGCATATTGAAAACATTGAGACACACCTTTCACATATATTCTTGCAACACAAATTCATTTTGAAATAGCAAGCACTACACCAATCAAATTTTGGAAGTTACAACATTTGCATGAACACCAAGAGAGCTCAATTTCTAAGAAGTGGTGGTTTTAGCCATACATACCTCAATAGAGCTTTCCTTAAATTCTTACAATAATTCTGGAACCCTTAGCAACTTCGATCTCAAGGATGAAAATCTAGTGTGTTTTCCTTGTTAATCTTCAAAGATTTGAGTAAGAATTGAAGAAGGATTTGATAAAGATTACTTTCTCACTCTAGGTCTCACTCTCTCACTCTAAAGCATCAGAGTTTTCATAAAAAATGACACATTGCATGTATATAAAGAAGTTGGATCGGGTTATAAGGACAGAAAAATGGATAGTCCAAAATTTTCGGACCGAGCTACAGGCCTGGCGTCGCCAGCTTAAAGCCTGGCCTAGCCTGGCTTTATCCAGGCTGCACCTGCTTAAAGCCTGGTCCAACCTGGCTTTATCCAGGCCTCCCTAGCTTAAAGCCTGGTCATACCTGGCTTTATCAAGGCCTCACCAGTTTAAAGCCTGGTCTAGCTGAGATGAAAATTTCAACTCCCCAACGCATTGCTCAACCCAAAACTCTGAAAATACAACGTATTAGCCTACCTTGACACCACAAAACCTTAATTTACATAGTGAAGTTTTTCGGGGCCTTACATTCTCCCCCGCTTAGGATCATTCGTCCTCAAATGAACACTAAAGTGTTCAAAATAACATTTTAAGATTAGCAACCCGAAGAGCCATTGGATGGAGTAAGGGGAGCTAAAAGCAAGAGAATGTCTTGTTGAAATTTTCAGAATAAAGTGATAGACATAAATGTTAGCGGGAAATAAGAAGAGAGTTAATAAAGCATTATGAGTAATATGTGATACATGGATGGCAACGGTAGATTAAAAAAATGACAGTATTATAGAGTCTATAGACAAGGAAAGGAAAATACGAGAAGAAACAGGCCTTGAGGCAGCAAAAAAGTATAGGTCATAAAGTTACATCCTCATTTTGAGAAATAAGTTCATGACTCTATCGTGATTACTAGAAGGTAAATTTAGACCCTAGAATAATACAAATCATCATGGATTGATGAACAAGATAAACTAAACATGAATTAGGGACTGGGTGATTTGATAATGGGCGGTATCATGAGAATTTCAGATTGCGTTTCGGCGATAATAGAATGGACAAAATAAGAAAGATTCATGAGAAATTTAGAGAATGGTCATTTGGGAAGACGCTTCTCTAAAGCAAGCAATGCGAGCAAAGTTAAGCTTAAGGGACAGTATGTGCCAGTTAAACCAAGTTTCACCCTCGCGAGTAAGGAAATTTGTTATCGTTGGTACAGAAGGATTACCGCAAGGCGAGTAAGGGTCATCGATGATTGTGAAAAGACGTCAAAGATAAAGAGGTAAAACATTTATATGTAGATTATCATAGCGCTAAATGATAATACTCCCCGAAAGGGCGGAATATGGAGTGATTTGGCATTAAGTCAGAATTAAGTGGTTCTAGTAACTATGGAATGGTAAAGGAAGAATGCGATAAAAATGAGACAGGAAGGAGATTGCACTTATCCAAATCCTACAGATATGCTACAATTCCAGAACATTATGCAAGCACGACGTCAAGGAAAGGAAGTAAGGGTTCCTACCCGTGATGTTATGGATAAATAAGGAGCTAGTGCGAGAGGTAAGTTAAGACAAAGGAAATGACCCAAGAAAGATTACGCAAAATATTGATATGAGAATGGGCCAACGAGTAGTTAGTAGTTGATTTAGGAAGAGCCTAGTTATGGCTAGATAAGAGGTTGCAGACAAATCAGCAGATCATGCAAGATAAACATAGTAAAACCCAACATAGTAAATTCAGCCTCCCAGTTATGACATTGTAATACTTGAGATATATTCAGATAGGAGTTGAGGAACTTAAAGGTACCGTATGAGTGTTACGAAAATAAAATAGAGTTCCACTAGGAAGAAAGTCAAAATATCAGTTCAGAAGCAACCCTACAAGCATAAGAGTGTGGAGGTAAGTAACTACGGATAATTATAGGCGAGGAAGGACATCAAAAATTCTATCGAGTATACGATGTAATAAGCTCGCAGCTTTACATGAGTCAGAGGGTCTTCCCTAAGTAGTACAACTAAAGAATAGCTGAGGAAATAAGGAAGAAGGCTTCAACCTAAGCACATTGACCTAAAGAGGAAATGGTCTTTTAACAACAGTCTCACAATAACATTGTATGCACCCCATAAAAAAGTGGCACCTATCGTGGCTAACGAACGGGAAGAAGAAAGAATCAAAAGGTGATATTCAAGATCATATGGATTGTATGGAATTCCAATATGTGTGGCCACTAAGATAAGCCAAGTATTCATGCAACAAGTGGAAGAACGACCAGGAAAAATAATTGCTTACATTTTAAGAAAGCTTAGAAGGAACAAAAGGAATTATTCACTCAATGATCCAGAGATAATTACATTATGAATGCACCTAATATTTTGGAGTATTATCCATCCAGCATATATATTAATAATCATCCAGTCGTAGAAGACTCTGGTATAAGTTAAAGAAAGAACTGAGTCCAGGTCATAGACAAAGGTTTGAATTGTTAGAAGATTGTATCATGGATATTCCATAGCGTCCATGAAAGGCTAAAGTAATAACTAATATCATGAGCCGCAGATCGAAAGATATCTTAAGCCTATATAAAGGCTGATTTGAGGGAAGTGGAAACTAAAGAGTTACATCAACAAAGTAAATCACGAGTATGATTATTGGACCCAGAAAAATTATAGAAATCGTGATTGAGAACATTGTAGAATCACTCTTAATATCAGAGGTACAAGAGAGATGGTACAATAGACATATTCTATAATAGCTCTACGATAAAGCCAGTTGGAAGAGTACCAGCCTCATAAGAAGTCAGTGTGGGGCTCCCACCTAATTGTGTATGCACCAGAGGTGCAAGTATTATAATAGAGCTTCAAGTCGTGGATGTGAATTATACCTTTGTAGAAGGGGGTCATGAAAGAGATGAAGATATGATGCGAGATTTTAAGGTAAGTAAGGTAAAGGTGAACAACGTACGAGATATTCGGGTGCAGAAGGTTGTGAATAATCTATACTTCATATAGAGGGCTAGAAGCGCTGGGATTCAGTATCTAGGAATGATAGCAGCATCATCAGTGGCATGCCTTCCAGCTTATGGTTTCTAAGTACCGAAAGGTTTAATTAAAGAGTAAAAGGAGAGTTAGAGACGATGCAATGTCTCGCTTGATGTTCCTGAATAACACAAGGAATCTATGGTGCAATCAAGTTGAAGGAAGGTTGCGAGTAGTATAAATGGATATATAAGAGGTCACAAGCTAAGTATGGTAGAACGACAAGGTTTTAGGAACACAGGAGTAAAGGTAGGAAAAGGCGAGTGAGAAGGTAACAAAAATGGATAAGTCCTCAGGATTAAGCCCATGAAAACAAGAAGAGCTGATGGTTTCTCCAAGTTATTGAATGCTCAGTATAGCCTGAATGAACTCAAAGGAGTCTAAGACAAGTAGCATTTAGAGAAGATGGAATGCTGCCTTCGTAGTAGAATGAGGGTGTAGTTTTGATAGGTAAAGGATGGTGTTTGGGCCTTCGATAAAGTAATGATTTGAAGAAAAAGAAGATTTGAAGAAGAAGAAGAAGAAGAAGAAGAAGAAGATTCGAAGAAGAAGAAGAAGATTTGAAGAAGAAGAAGAAGATTTGAAGATTTGAAGAAGAAGAAGAAGAAAGGGATTTCATGAATTGTACATGATTAAAATACCCACATAAGATGAATCATATTGGAATGATATGAAATATGGTTATGAAAGCATGGATCGCCCCAGGTGGTCAGTCTAATCATTTCATATGTTCCCCGATGAGATGTAAGTCCTAGCGGTAGTATTACATAGAAGGCCAAGTTATCAATGGTAGATTATAGATCAATATTAAGGTGAATCAACAATGGATGGATAAAAGTTATAATGTATGATATGAGATTAAGCCGTCATTCTTAAGACGAACACTAATGAGGAAGCATTAAAGGACTTAGACTTATACATATAGGATAAGCAACGAAAGTAACCTGGAGTTTTGTAGCAGACATTAGTTACAATAAATCGAAATAAGAGTTATGGTGTAATATGACCTACCTAGATGCAGTAAAGTCATATGAATGGATAAGAGGATCTATGAAATAAGATATAGCAATATTCGTAAGTTCAAAAAATAGTACCGAGCAAAGAACTTCAAGTATACCTATAGATGCCTAGAGAGACGTCTTGTCAAGCTCTATATATGTTTACAAAGTGAGGCCTAGAGATTGGCTAAAAGCTGGAGGGAACAGGAGAGAAAAGTCGCATAAGCGCACTTACAAAGTCAGAGTCATACAGGCTGCATGACAGGAGGTAGCAACAGTTACGAGATTGGAAAGATTTCGATCACAAGTCGTGGTATGAGAAAGAGGACTAAAGGGAGGAATGCTTTGGCCTTTGGAATAATTCACAGAACATTTGTCTAGATAACAAGGAGAGTACTAAAGTATTCGGAAGACATAAGTTATGAAAATGATAAGTGCATCAGTCATCATTCGATGACGAATGTTCCAAAGGGGGGAATGATGTTACACCCCATGTTTTCGTACGTGAAAGTACGCCATAAGCAAATTGATGGAAGCTCGAAATGTGATGTTACATCCGCATGTTCGTATGTTAAAGTTTCATCGTAAGTTAATCGACGTAAGTTCGGGAATGAGATTATTTGGAGATTATAAGCATTATGCTATTTCAATCAAGTGATGAGTAAATTCGTGAAGGTGAGAGGGTAAGCAAATCGAAGAAATGAATTTCGTCGAAGTTTGACATTTTGAGATAAAATATGATCCAAGCTACAATATCCTGTATTTATGGATTAGTGCCATACAAGGTACCCCATGACCATTATAGTAAGATGTATAAAGTGTATTAAAAGTGAGTAGTATTATAAGTAATTTGAGATAATTCTTAATTATATGGGTAATTGATTAATTACTGATTAATGGGAGATTAACAAGTTAATTAAGAGATTTGTAGATAATTAATTCAAATATTTGGATAATGTTTGATGAACCAACGTGGAAGCAAGATTTGAGCAAACGAGTGAGTCTTTACTCACAAAGTAAGATGGCACATCTAAAGAGTTTTGAGGCTCAGTCATTACAAAGAAATGGGGCCCACAACCTAAACTTTCAAAACATCTTCCTACATCATTAAGGGGGAGGTGTATGAGCTAAAGTAACGGATGATATACTTTTCCTAAAGCCATTTCTTTGTTCATCTTTATGTGAGAAATTTAGCTTCTATATGAATAGAATCTCTAAAAGTACATTATGTTGAGTGTACAAACACGGAAAGGAAAAATAAGCGCGAATCTGGATTGGTCGAGATGCAATTCTAAGAGCACGGTACAATCTTTCTCAAGAATATCATATGAATTTTTTCCTACTTCGATATGTCGTTATGTGTTTTGTCGCAATTGACGTGTGTTAGAGGGATTGTCAAGAGAATCGGCTCAGGTATTTTAAGGCTATCTCTTCTTTCTTTTTTGCATGATCCATACGATACAAACGACACGAGCAATTGCACAACTTCCATAAATGACTGTATTCATAGAAATATTAAAGGTTCCTATATTCTTGATTCCCCATATGTCTTATTATTCTATCGTTTGTTCATGGATTTCAGAAAATATGTAAGTTGATAAAGTTTATTTCATGATATTAATTAGAGGCATAATGGTCTTATGACGTTCCGAGAGATATTATTGACATACTTCTCATGCATTGCATTCATTCATACATATACATTGACCCATGACCAGATGGAATTATATATATATATATATATATATATATATATATATATATATATATATATATATATATATATATATATACGCACCACCACCTGATCAACTGGTATATGTTGATGATTTGCCCACAGTGGCCGAGATGATATGATGGGATGCCCTCAGAGACATGATGATGTATAAACGCATATACCTATGCATGTTATGATATTTATATGCATATGCATGACATTATAAATATTAATGATTTACAGGGTTATTCAGACTTACATGTTGAGTCTTTTACTCCAAGTGCTTTCTCATGTCTATTATTTACTGATTTTCATTCCTTACATACTCGGTACATTATTTGTACTGACGTCCCTTAGCCTGGGGATACTGTGTTTCAAGACCGCAGGTCTCGATAGACAGGTTTAGAGCCCTCCAAGTAAGCTATCAGCTCACCGAAAGGTGTTGGCGCGCTCCATTTGCTCCAGAGTTGCCTATTTGGTCAGTATGCATTGGACACGTATTGATTGGTGCCCTGTCCCCGCCTTATGACGTTTATGTACTCTTAGAGGCTTGCAGATATATGTCATGTATATGAAAGATTGTATGCCCTTGTCAGCCTATGTTTAGTGTACAAATGATCATTTTGGCCTTATAGGCCCTAAGTTGTATTACATGTTGGGTCGTCCTATGTCGAGTGTTCCCTCATGTTTCATTCTAGTTATCTCAAAGCAGCATTTGCGTTTCATTTACCTATAGTAGTATGATGCGAAATATACGTTACATTGGTATTCGGTTGAGTAAGGTACCGGATGCCCGTCGCGGCCAATCGATTTGGGTCGTGGCATCAATAATTTCTTGAAACTGTTATGAAATGTCAATTTTGCAAACATATATGAATATATATTCTTCGCAAGCACGTTGTTGTCAATGAAAGAAACAATAATTGGAAACCAAACAATGTTTACTTTTCATTTGCTGGACAGAACTGGATCAGTTTTACACAGCTCGATACTTCATTTCATAAAGTTCATTAACAATCTCTAGCGCAAGGGTATGGGTCTATATAATTTACCAGTAATATTTTAGAGCTTTTATCATTGTTGGCCGCTCGGGCCAAACTTTTAACAGCCACTAGCCAGAAATTAATTTAACAGCCGCTAGCCACTAGCCGACGCCTGACTTTACATGTTTGATACACTGAAAACTAACTATTGCTCAAGTAGTAGGCCTGTCTGCACCTGCTACAATCTTCTATATATATCAATTGGTTTCTTCAAGAAAATATTTTATTATAATTTTCTTGCCCTTTACTTCTATGCGGAAGGAATGGTGATTACAGTACCATCTTATGTAGGTATTAATATTTTAAATTGGGAAATTGTGAGTTGCGTGTATAAAACTGATAGAATGGGAGGGTGCCCAATATCTAGAAAGATATGTTCTAGATTTATTTATTTATTAAATACACAATAATATGCTCTTCACTCTTTAAATCTGTCACGACCCCAATCTGGATCCGGTCGTGATGACGCCTCTCGTGAAAACAAGGCCAGCCGACACAATCCTCAAATCCATTTCAATAATTTTAATAGATCAATCTAAGCCTTTTTAATTATTTAGATATTGCATAATGTAAATTTAAATGAACAGTGCGGAAATAGCTACAGCCCGACATCGGGGTGTCACAAATCACGAGCATCTACTAAGGTCTAAAATACAACAAAAATTTTGGAAATACTAAATATAGTCTTATGACATCAAGAGGGAGTAAAGCAGTGTTGCGGATGTCGGGCAGCTACCTCGCTAAACTCCAATGACTCTGCCTCTGCTCAACCAATACCCGATACGGGGTGCAGAAATACCTGAATATGCACATAAGGTGCAGGGAGTAAAGTGAGTACTCCAACTCAGTGAGTAATAATCATAAATAAAGACTGAGCGATAAGAAATCACGGAAAGTGCATCAACATGCTGTATAGAAGCAGTACAAAACCAGTAAGAAAGCAATGAAGCTGTGAAATCTCTTTAAACATCTTAACTCAGTTTAAAACTTCTTTATAAATATCTTTTTAACAGTTAAGCAATTAAATGTAAAGCAACTAGAACAGATAATCACAGAAAATCCGCCCCTCGGGCATAAACACCAACAGAAACAGCCCCTCGGGCAACAACATGGAATAATACTAGTCCCACGGGCTATATCTCACATCACAATGGGTACCCGCGCTCACTGGGGGTGTGCAGACTCCCGGAGGGGCCCCTTATGGCCCAGGCGCAATATCAAGCCATCTCGTGGCATCATCTCTTGGCTCTCGGCCTCATATCAACAAGGCACCTCGTGGCGTACATATCTCAGGCCCTCGGCCTCATAATCAAAATCAGAGTATCACCGCTGCGGCGTGCAGCCCAACCCCAAAAGTATCCTCACAACACAGACCCTCGGCCTTACTCAGTCAAAAATCTCATAGGCCACTCGGGCAATAGTAAAACATGATGCTCAACCCAAAATATTATTTAGAATATCATTTCAAGTGTTAAAGCAGAGTAAACATGGCTGAGTTTTGAAAAAAACAGTAGAATATAGCATGACTGAGTACAAGTTTAAAGTCAAAATAGTGAGAAAATATCAATAAAAATCCCCAAAGGGTTCAAATAGTTGGAACGAGGTCCAAATATGGCATTTAGCCCAAAACATGATGATAGAAAATAATTTTCAATCCAATTTGCAGTAAAATAGTCATTCAGCATGTACTAAGTCACAATCCCTAATAGTGTACGACCCCACGCTCGTCACCTAGCGTGTGCGTCACCTCAATATAGCACAACGATGTGCAATCCAGGGTTTCATACCCTTAGGACAACATTTACAATCATTACTCACCTCAATCATGTCAAATCTCTAGCCCACGACGCCTTTGCTCGCACAAATCGTTCTCCGGATGCTCCAAATTTAGCCACAATCAGTACATAATCTTTAGAATATGCTAAGGGAACGAAGCCCACTCGAAAATATCCAATTCACATAAAAAATCCCGAAATTTCTCAAACCCGGCCCCGGGTCCACGTCTCGGAATCTGATAAAAATCACATCAATAGAATCCCCATCCACTCACGAGTCTACCCATATCAATTTCATCAAAATCCGACCTCAATTGCTCATTCAAATCCCCCAAAAAAATCAAACTTTTTCTTCATTCTTTCCCAATTTTCACTCTAATTTCTCAAATTAAATGATGAAATTCAAGACTAAATTATGGAATTCAACCAAATGTCAGTGAAGAATACTTACCCCAATAGCTCCACTGAAAATCTTCTCAAATTCCACCTCCTCCCGAGCTCTCCAATGGTTTTTATGAAAATGGACTTAAACCCTCGTCTCCAAAATAAAATATGACTGCCCAGGCATTAATATACTGCAATCGTGGGACAACCTACGCGATCGCGAAGAACAAACTCACAGCCTCCAAATTTTAATCACTGCGATCGCACACTTGCTCACGCGATTGCGAAGCTACAACTCAATGACCTATGTGATCGCGTACTCCTTCACGCGGTCGCGAAGAACAACTACTCCACCTCACGCGCCTCAGATCCTTACGCGATCGCGACCACTCTAAGGCAATCACATAGAATGAAATAATGCTTCCCCCCCAAGTATCCCTATGCGATCGCATTCATACCTATGCGACCGCATAGAAGGACACCAGAACTGAACACCGGCAACAATTTTTGCAATTTTCCAAGTCCAAAAAGATTCGTTTAACCACCTGAAACTCACCTTCGGGACCTCAACCAAACATGTCAACATATCCCATAACATCATTCAAACTTGTTCCACCCTTCGGAACACTCAAAACAACATCAAAATACCAAATTTGCATCGGATTCAAGCCAAAGAATCTCAAAATCTTCTAAATTACGTTTTTGATAAAAAACCCAGCCAAACCACGTCCGAATGACCTGAAATTTTGCACACACATCCCAAATGACACAACGAAACTACTGCAACCTCCAAAATTCCATTCCCACCCCTATATCAAAATCTCACCTATCAACCGGAAAACGTCAAAATCTCAATTTCGCCAATTCAAGCCTAAACCTTCCACGAACCTCCAAAATGCATTCCGATCACGCTTCTACGTCCCAAATCACCTAACGGAGCTAACCAAATCATAAAAAAATCCAATCCAAGATCATAGACAAACAAGTCAAAACTTGGTCAAACCTTTCAAATTTCAAGCTTCCAACTGAGAACTATTCTTCAAAATTAATTCTGATTACCCTGAAAACCAAAACCAACAATTTACATAAGTCGTAAAACATCACACGGGGCAAGTCATGCCCGAGAACTGACGAATAAGGTACAAAAGCTCAAAACGGCCGGTCGGGTCGTTACAAAATCAAATACCACTTTACGTACAAAGAACGTAAATGTACATTCAAAAATAAATACTATATAATAGATATAAATTGTCAATAACTATCATCATTGTAATTTTTAACACAATATTAAATTCAAGAAAATCTTTCATATATACATTGTACTACATCACTACGTAGTAAAATGCACGATATACTTCTATATACAAAATTTATACATCGTAAAACAGTCTATACACTTTGGATACACAAAAGCGCTCGGGATACATTAATGATATATTATGGATACATTGCAAGATGAACGATACACTCTATATATAAATTTTATGCAATATATATACTAAATAGATTGTGACTATACAAAAAATATATTAAAATAGTTGTCACTATACAATTTATATACAATAGAGTATCACTATAAAAAATAAATACAAAATAGATTGTTACTATATAAAAATATATTAAATAGACTGCCACTTTACAATTTATATACACTATACTGTCATTATATAAAATAGACTGTCTCTATAATAAATATATATTAAATAGATTGTCATTATACAAAATAGGTCACTATACAAAAAATATACAAAATAAATCGTCATTATACAAAAAAAAATACAAAATAGACATTTCGGGCTATTAAATATAATATATTTGGGCAGAAGGGCCATTTTGTATAAGTGGAAAAAATATGGGTTATTAAAATTTTGAGGGGCTATAAAGAGTAGTTTAGGTGTTTGGGACGAATCTTGGGTCTGGACGTAGTCAAAATACACGGAACAAATTTGGGGGTCCACAAAGCGTAGCTCCAATGTTTTGGGCATATGCAGGCGTTACATGCAAAAAATTGTAGAAATAAGATACTTTTTGGAGTGGTCTCTAACTTTTGACCTGCTTGCCCTATTGGTAGAACTTCAAGGTTAAAAGTTAAAAATGTAGCACATGAGACAAGCGAAGGGCAACACTAATTAAACTTGAAGTTCTGCCTATGGGACAAGCGAGGACAAAATTTAAGACCGTCCACTTTGAGGACTATTTGTGTGTTTTACCTCATTAGACGAGTTTTTATTTTGGAACGTAAGCCTAGAAAACTTCTTCCAATTTGATTAAAATTGGAAAATAAATCCTAAATTTAATAGCAAAAAAAACAAAAGTCAGCTTGCTTTTAAATTCTAAAAAGTTAGAAAAACTTAAAAGTCAAAAGTTTTTAATGTTAATCCTAATTTTATTCTTTCTTTCCATCTTCTACCGGATAAAGGGAAAAATGTTTAATTTGCAAATTACAAAGCAAACATGCATCATCCTCCAACACTTCCTTTTGTCGACGCTTCTTATTATATGTTCTTTTTTTGTTGATTTGAAGGTTTTTTTGCTCTTTTAAATTAATTTATAAATTCCAACTCAAGTTTTTTGAAAGTCCTATTAGCTTTTTATATGGAGTGGTTCTGGTTGATTTTTGTCAATTGTTGGTTCTAATTAGCTTTTTAAGATGAATTAGTTTTGTCTCGACTCAAAATCCCAACCATTGGATCGTGATGGTGCTTAAAAAACTGCTCTTTAGACAACCAACACTTAACAATAACTAAGGAGCTAGTTTAACAAGTAACAACATATTGAGGTAGAATAAAAATAAACTCATCCACATATGATAAAAAGTCTAAACCATACGCCTTCTACATAACCTCCCAAGATTTGGTGTCACAGAGCACATGAGACACTAAAATACTATATATAAGGTTTGAACAGAAATGCAATACTATCTGATACAAGAAAACATCAATAAAGATAGGAAGGAGACTTTAGGGTTTGCAAACGTCAAGCAGCTGCAACGACCTGGCTGGTCATTTAGAGTATTGTAGCCTCGTTCTCTCATTTACTGCTTATTTTATATTCAATTATGACCATGTGACTTGCCGGGGTGGTTTGTTTGGTTTTGGGAATGTTTTGGAATGAATTGAGACACTTAGTCCCAAGGTCTGCTTAAGTTGAAAGAGTAGACCGGATGTTGACTTATGAGTGACTGATTCTGAAATAGAATTTTGATAGTCCTGATAGCTTGGTATCATGATTTTGGACTTAGGAGTATGTCCAGATATTCATTTGGAGGTTCATAGTCACTTTGGCTTGATTTGGCGAAAGTTGAAAAGTTGAAGGTTTGGAAAGTTAAGAAGTTTGACCGAGAGTTGGCTTTGATGATGTCGGGCTCGAATTTTTGGTTCCAGAAGTTGGAATAGGTCTGTTGTGTTATTATATGACTTGTGTACAAATTTTGAGGTTAATCGGAGTTGGTTTGGTGTGCTTCGGCATTGGTTTTAATAGTTAGAAGTTCAATATTTTATTAGACTTGAATTGAGGGTGCGATTCGTGTTTTTGGTGTTGTTTGGTATGATTTGAGGCTTCAACTAAGTTCGTATCGTATTTTAGGACCTGTTGGTATGTCTGGATGGGGTCCCGGAGACCTCGGGTGTGATTTGGATCATGTTAGGCTTATTTTGAACTTGTTGGACTATGAAGTTGCTATATTTGGTTTCCTTATACGCGTTCGCGAGGGAGGTCTCAGGATCACAAAGGGTCTTTGGGCGACTGGTGAAGATTGTGCTTTGCATTCACAAGAAATGAGACGTGTTCGCGAAGGTTCTAGGTGATTATACATCGCAAATGCGTGAGGTAGGTCGCGTTCGCGAAGAAGGTGTAACAACCCGACCGGTCGTTTTGAGCTCTAATGCATCGTTCAACAGTTTGGGGTCATGAGCAGCTTCACTTCAGGTATTATGACTTGTACGCATGGTCGGAATTGAATTCCGGGGAATTCGGAGTTGATTTGAAAAGGGAATTCTATTTCGGAAGCTTTAAGTTAAAAGAATTGACTAAGATTGGATTTCAGAGTAAACGACCTCAGAATCGGGATCTGAAGGTTCCAGTAGGTTCGTATGATGATTTCAGACTTCGGCGTATGCCCGGATCGGGTTTTGGATGACCCAGGAGCGTTTTGGCGCTTATTGTGGAAGTTAGCATTTTGGAAGAAATTTCATAAGTTTGGGTTGAAGTGCATTTTAGTGTTATCGATCTCCGTTTGGGATTCCGAGTCTGGGAGTAGCTCTGTATGGTGATCCTGATGTTAGGAGCGCGATCGGAAGTGAATTCGGATGTTCGTGGGTCATCTTGGAGTCATTTGGCTAAAGATAGAAATTTGAAGGTTTTTGAGAAGTTTGATCGAAAGCGGACTTTTTAATATCAGGGTCGGATTCCAATTTCGGAAGTTGGAATTGGTCCGTAATGTCAAATGTGACTTGTGTAAAAAATTTGAGGTCAATCGAATGTGATTTGATATGTTTCGGCGTCGAATGTAGAAGTTTGAAATTTCAAAGTTCATAAAGTTTGGATAGGAGTACGATTCATGATTTCGACGTTGTTTGATTTGATTTGAGGCCTCGAGCGAGTTCGTATCATGTTTTGGGACGTGTTGGTATAATTGGTTAAGGTCCCGAGGACCTCGGGTGGATTTCAGAAGGTTAACGGAATGAATTTCGGACCAAAGAGTTGCTGAAATTTTCTACAGAAAGCTGTTTTGACAGCAACTAGTGCAATCATGGAGCTGCATTTGGAAGCTTATATCTCAAAATATATAAGGAATCTAAAAATTTGCAAAACATAAAAATTATTTTCCTTGTATTCTAGTTTCGAAAAAGTTAAACCATTCATAATTTGGACATTTTATCAGAAAGTTATGATCGATTGAAGATGGCTGGTGGAGCAGTTTTGACAGAATTTTCTGATGCATGAAGCCGACTTTAGAAGCTCATATATCAGAATATATAAAGTGTTATATGGGGTACAACCTATCAAATGAAAGATCTGCGAGTTTAGCTTCTAAATCTTCAAACCGTTTGTCATTTGGATATTTCCTCAAGGATTTATGGGCATTTTAACAGAAGGTGTACATCAGGGGAAAATTATAATAGGATGTACAACCTGCACAACGTAAGGTACAACTCGATGAAGCCTGGGCAGTTTGTTTTAAACACGAGTTTTGGCCCATTTCTTCATTTGGCTTGGACGATTTTGGAGAGCTCAAGGAGGGATTTTCACCAAGCAACATTAGGTAAGTGATTTCTTCCTATTTTTGAGTTAAATATGTAATCTTACATGGATTTAAACATGGAAAATTAGTATAAATTTGAGATTTTTGGGGAAGACCTAGAATTTGCAATTTTGGACTTTTACCTTGAATTTGAGCATGAAAATTAGAGCAAATTGTATATTTGAGTTAGTAAAGCTATGGGTAGAATTTATCTTCCAGAAATTTCAGGATCCGGGCACGTGTGCCCAAGGGCATTTTGGTCAACTTTTCGAGCGGAGTTGGGAACTTATATAATTTGAATTTTTACAAGTATTAGAGTTAATTTTTATTAGTTTGCCCGTTGTTTGAATAGTTTTGGGGCGTTGTGCATCAATTGGAGTCGTTGGAAGGGCTTGGAAGCCGGTTATGAAAATTTCGGAGCGAGGTGAGTCTCCTTTCTAACCTTGTAAGAAGGAACTGTCCCCATAGGTGAGTTAATTGGTTATGTGCTCCTATTTGAGGGGGCTACGTACGCACAAAGTGACGAGAGTCCGTACGTAGCTACTATTATGCTTTAATCCGGGCAGTTTAGGACCCAAAAGCATGCTTTCTTGTAATACTTGCAACCTTGTTGACAAACTTAAAATGCTTAAAACATATCGAACATGAAAATGAATTTCTAAAAAAAAGGCTAGATATCATTTCTTGACTTTTCCTGAATATTTGCTTCTTGATGAATTATTGATTTGATTGTTTGAATGTGTTTATCTATTATGGAATGGGCCGAACGCCTCGGTAGATTAAATAGATGCATCTATTGATCGCACCATTCGGCCCTCTGGCAGTGTACAGTTTAAATATTGTTGGATCGGGTCGTACGTCCTCGGCATGATTTGCGCATGCTTGTATTGCTTGCCTTGGAATTTATTAAAGTGATGTTGTTCCTTCCCGGCTTGAGAATAAATGTATAAATGACGAAAAGGAATTTGGAAATTTCCTATAAAATAAAGAATTGTTTACTTGCTTCATTCTATTGAATTACAATCATGTTTATAAAAATCCATTATTTAATATATTATTGATATAACATTATTGGACCATTAGTAAGTGTCGAAGTCGACCTCTCGTCTCTACTTCTTCGAGATTAGACGGGATACTTACTGAGTACACGTTGTTTTCATACTTATACTACACTTGTTGTACACTTTTGTTGCACAGTTTTATGTGTGACTAGTGGCTTAGTGGCATAGCGGCATGATTGATACGGAGACTTAGGTGAGCTGCACTTATCGAGGCGACCCGCAGCCAGCAGAGTCTCCTTCAGAGTATTGTACTATATTTTCATTTCTATCCACTTTGTATACCGGACAGTTACTATATTTTATTTCATTCCCTAGTGAATGCTCATGCACTTGTGACACCGGGTTCTTCGATGTCTATGAGTTTATTCAGAAATTTAAAATTGTTAATTGTTTCATTATTTATTTAGTTGAATTTATTATGTACTATTTAAACATATAAAAGAAGTAATTTCATAAATATTTAAAACGAGAAGTTACTAGTTATTTGTTGTTGGCTTTCCTGACAATGGTGCCGGCGCCATCACGACCCTTAGTGGATTTTGGGTCGTGACAGAAGGGAGGTCAAGCGCCAGGGCGGCATGTAATTTGCTCATCGTGATTGCATGGTGAAGACCACGGTCGTGAAGCTATGTGGTCTTAGTCATCACGTTCGCGAATGGGTTGTTTTGCTCGCGTAAGAGGAATTTTCAGCTGAGAAATCTTGTGCTTCGCGAACACGAGGCAATTTCCACACACGCGAAGAAGAGTACCTAGGCAGAAAGTTTAAAATCCCAAATCGTGGTTAGAGTATTATTTCATGTTTTGACTTGTCGAGCTCGGTTAAGGGCCATTTTTTGTGAGATATTTCATCACAAATCATGAGGTAATTAACTTTGTATCACTTTTATCCAATAATATTGAATACCCAGTAATTTCTACACCTAGATTATGTGTTTTTAAGGTAAAATTTGGAGAATTTTGGACTAGGTAGTGGAGAGTAAGATTTGGGGGTTTGAGGGACAATTTGTGGTTGGAATTGAATGATTTTGGTATGATTGGACTCGTTATTGAATGGGTGTTAGGATTTTGTCAATTTTGCCGGGTTTCGAGGCGTGAGTCTGGGGTTGAATTTTTGAATTTGATTAAAGAAGTCAGCTTTATCGCATGGAATCGATTCCTATAGATTGTATTGATTATATTAAATTATTTATGACTAGATTCGAGTCGTTCGGAGGCCGATTCGCGAGGAAAAGGTTTGTTGGAGCATTGATTTTCACACTTTGAGGTGAGTAACACTTCTAAACTTGGTACTATGTGTATGAATCCTTGGAATACATGTTATGTGCTTAGCGTTAAGGTGACGCACATGCTAGGTGACGGGTTTGTGGGCGTGCACCGTAGTAATAATGACTCAATTAATTATGTGATACTGTGTAGTTATCTAGTCTTGTTTTACCTGTGTGACTTCTACGTGCTAGAGAAATTGAGTTGTGATTCATGTTAGAAATCATGTTTTGGCTATGTGCTTATTCTATTGGAACTTGTGACGACCCGTCCGGTCATCTTAAGAATGTACGCCCCGATCCCCTATTAATGTTTATTTATGCTGTTTTGATTTGCCGGGATGTTCGGTTGTGAGTTTCGGAGAGTTTTGGGACATTTAGACTCTAAATGAGAGCTTAAATGTTGGAAAGTTGACCGTAGTTGGAACAGTGTGAAGTCGGCCTCGAAATGGAAATCTAATGGTTCCGTTAGCTCCGTTGGGTGATTTCGGGCTTAGGGGCGTGATCGGATTGTGTTTTGGAGGTCCGTGGCTAATTTAGGCTTGAAATGCCGAAAATCGAATTTTGAAGTCTCCGGTTCAATAGTGAGATTCTTATCCGAGGGTCGGAATGGAATTCCGGAAGTTGGAGTAGCTCCGTAGCATTGAATGTGACATGTGTGCAAAAATTCAGTCATTCGGACGAGGGTTGATAGATTGATCGAAAGCGTATTTTGAGAATTTTGGAGTTCTTAGGCTTGAATCCATGGTTGGTTTATCGTTTCGATGTTATTTTAGGTATTTTAAAGATTGGTATAAGTTTGGGCAGTGGTATTAGACTTGTTGGTGTTTCCGGTTGAGGTCCCGGGAGCCTCGGGATGATTTCGGATGGTTGTCGGAAGAATTGGAAGTGGGTTGAAGCAGCTGAAGATGCTAATATCTGTCATAACCGGACCTGCGGTTGGGTCCCGCAGGTGTGGAGACGCAGAAGCAGCAGAGCAATCGCAAAAGTGGAGATGAGGAAGGGGTCAGGAACCGCAGAAGCGGCATAAGTACCGCACCTGAGTGACCGCAGATGCGAATTTTGGGTCGCAGGTGCGGCGGAGAGGTTTTAAGTGGGATCCACAGAAGCGTTATCGCGGATGCGATTTTTGGACCACAGATGCGGGATTGCTGGGCAGAACATATAAATAGTTGCCTTTGCGAATTTGAGCTATTCTTTCACCATTTTCATCCGGGAAGTGAGCTTTTGGGGAGGTTTTTAAGAGGGAATTCAAGGGAACTTCGAGGAGATAAGACTCTTGGAACCTAAACTCGTTATTGTAGTGATTTTTATCATTATAAGCATGAAAATTAAGAAAAATCAGTGGTAATTTGGGGTTAGGACTTGACTAATTAGAAACCTTTGAGTGATGATTTGAGGGACCATTTGGGCTTCGATATTGGTACTTTTGGTATGACTGAACTCGTGAGAGTGTGAGGATTCTTGAAATGTAAACTTTACCTGATTTCGAGATGTCGGCCGGAGGGGCATTTTGGTTATTTTACCTAATTTCCCGTATTAGCTTAAAATTTCTTTGTAGAATTAGTTACTTGAAGTGCTATTTACATTATGAAATTGAATTGAATAGATTTGGGTCATTTGTAGTCGAGTACTCGTGGCAAGAATGTGGTTTCAGATTGATTTGAACTGGTTCGAGGTAAGTGGCTTCCCTAACCTTATGTGGGGGACTTTCCCCTTAGGATTTGGTATTTTGATTATTGAAATGCCTTGTACGTGAGGTGACGAGTGCGTACTTGTGCTAATTGTTAAAAATTTGGTTTTCATTATGTAATTTTAATTGTGTTTTCACTTTCTATTTATTCTACTGGCACTTTTAAACCAGTTGTTAGTTTAGAGAAGCATGTCTAATTGACTGAATTGCTTTATTTGCTTTAACTGCCTTATTTGTATTATGTGAAGCATGCTAGGTTAGAATTGTCTGTGTTACCTTGTTATGAAGTTTAGTTTATTTGAGTATTCCTTGTTCCATTGTTGTGTGTTTTGCTTTGGGACTACGGGGCGGCATCCCGGGAGATCCCTTGTACGCATTTATGATTTGAGCTAAAGTGCGGGATACCGAGAGATCCCCAACACGTATAATGAGGATACCAAGAGATCCCTATCATACATTGAGGATACCGAGAGATCCTCGGGATACCAAGAGATCCCTATCATACATTGAGGATACAAAGAGATCCTTATCATACATTGAGGATACCAAGAGATACTCGGGATACCAAGAGATCCCTAGCATATAGTGAGGGTACTAAGAGATCTTCGGGATACTGAGAGATCCACGGTTATTATCCTTGTGAAGAATGGTGTCTCCTTGTGATTGTTTTTGCCTCTATTTCAGTTATTGAGTCCCTAATATTCCTATATTTAATTCTTATTGTTAGCTTTCAACTATGTTGTTTACCTTATTCTGTCATACCTTACATTTTTTTATTATCTTAGTAGGACCCTGACCTTCCTCGTCACTACCTGACCAAGGTTAGGCTTGACACTTACTTAGTACCGGTGTGGTGTACTCATGCCCTTTCTGTGCATGTTATTCATGTGCAGATCCAGGTACTTTGACTTAGTTTTTTCATCTTGAGGCGAGGTGGCAGCCTTAGAGACTTCGAGGTATATCTGCCGCGTCCGCAGATCGAGGAGTCCCTTTTCCATTCTATCTTGTAGTGATAACCCTTCTATCCTTCTGTTGATGAAGACATTCCGGAGTTAGAGTATTTTCATTATATTCGTAGCTTGTGATTCATGGGTTTCCGAGTTTTGGGAAAATGTATTAGTTTTGAGTTTAATATTGCGTATGCCAAGTGGCACTTTTAAACGTTGTTTTATTACTCTATTTTCTGTGTTAAATTATTTTTCTTTCGCAAATTGATTTATCTTCCGCAATTTAGGCTTACCTAGTCGTAGAGAGTAGGTGTCATCACGATGGTTCACGGAGGGTGAATCGGGGTCGTGACAGAACCTACTGAGGTTATTTATGTTCTTGAGTTATTTGCTTAAGCTGCAATTATGTACTCAGTCATACTTATTCATTTGTATATCATATCTCAGTCTCTGCTATCATTAGTGTTGCATTATCTATCATTATTTGGGTTGAGTGGTATGAGATTTGTGAGCCCTGAGACTAGAGAGATTAATGACTGAGTTGGGGTCTGAGAGTTGGACTGTGAATGGTATTGTGGATCGGGCTGCATGGTGCAATAGGCCATATTGGATTTATATATATTATTATTATTATTATGGATTGGGTTGCACACCATAGCAGGCTTGTTTATCAAGTTCATTCATGGATTAAGCCTCTATGTAGCCTCAAATACGGCTCAAATAGTTCACATAATGCAATAAATATGAGAAACATAATAATTTAAAGTTTAACCGTCAATTCTAGGCTTATCATGACCTAGACGCAACCCGAGCATGGATGAATACCTCGGTGTTAGCACATGGGTTCATACCACACACATGCGCGCACCCATAGCATGTAGCTATCACAAATAATTTAGGCAACTAGTGCTTCAACCAAGTTTAAATAAGATACTTACCTCAAAAAAGTCAAAATAATACCGAGCAAGCCAAACAATACTCTAGAAATGTCATCCCGCGCGTATCAACCTCTAATCAGCTCGAAACTAGCCAAAAGCAACTCAAAAATATCAAATAATGCCAAATAAAACAAACAAAGGTTGAATCTTTAATCAAAAGTCCAAAATCAACCAAAAAGTCAAACTCGAGCTTATACCTCAGAACCAGACAAAACTCACAAAATCCGATAAATCATTCAATTACGAGTCCAACCACACTAGTTTCACTCAAATCCGACTCCGAGTTGATGTTTAAAACTCAAAAATTCACTCTATGAAATTTTAGACAAAAATACCCAATTTCCCTAGTGAATGCTCATGCACTTGTGACATCGGGTTCTTCGATGTCTATGAGTTTATTCAGAAATTTAAAATTGTTAATTGTTTCATTATTTATTTAGTTGAATTTATTATGTACTGTTTAAACATATAAAAGAAGTAATTTCATAAATATTTAAAACGAGAAGTTACTAGTTATTTGTTGTTGGCTTTCCTGACAATGGTGCCGGCGCCATCACGACCCTTAGTGGATTTTGGGTCGTGACAGAAGGGAGGTCAAGCGCCAGGGCGGCATGTAATTTGCTCATCGTGATTGCATGGTGAAGACCACGGTCGTGAAGCTATGTGGTCTTAGTCATCACGTTCGCGAATGGGTTGTTGTGCTCGCGTAAGAGGAATTTTCAGCTGAGAAATCTTGTTCTTCGCGAACACGAGGCAATTTCCGCACTCGCGAAGAAGAGCACCTAGGCAGAAAGTTTAAAATCCCAAATCGTGGTTAGAGTATTATTTCATGTTTTGACTTGTCGAGCTCGGTTAAGGGCCATTTTTTGTGAGATATTTCATCACAAATCATGAGGTAATTAACTTTGTATCACTTTTATCCAATAATATTGAATACCAAGTAATTTCTACACCTAGATTATGTGTTTTTAAGGTAAAATTTGGAGAATTTTGGACTAGGTAGTGGAGAGTAAGATTTGGGGGTTTGAGGGACAATTTGTGGTTAGAATTGAATGATTTTGGTATGATTGGACTCGTTATTGAATGGGTGTTCGGATTTTGTCAATTTTGCCGGGTTTCGAGGCGTGAGTCCGGGGTTGAATTTTTGATTTGATTAAAGAACTCAGCTTTATCGCATGGAATCGATTCCTATAGCTTGTATTGATTATATTAAATTATTTATGACTAGATTCGAGTCGTTCGGAGGCCGATTCGCGAGGAAAAGGTTTGTTGGAGCATTGATTTTCACACTTTGAGGTGAGTAACACTTCTAAACTTGGTACTATGTGTATGAATCCTTGGAATACATGTTATGTGCTTAGCGTTAAGGTGACACACATGCTAGGTGACGGGTTTGTGGGCGTGCACCGTAGTAATAATGACTCAATTAATTATGTGATACTGTGTAGTTATCTAGTCTTGTTTTACCTGTGTGACTTCTACGTGCTAGAGAAATTGAGTTGTGATTCATGTTAGAAATCATGTTTTGGCTATGTGCTTATTCTATTGGAACTTGTGACGACCCGTCCGGTCATCTTAAGAATGTACGCCCCGATCCCCTATTAATGTTTATTTATGCTGTTTTGATTTGCCGGGATGTTCGGTTGTGAGTTTCGGAGAGTTTTGGGACATTTAGACTCTAAATGAGAGCTTAAATGTTGGAAAGTTGACCGTAGTTGGAACAGTGTGAAGTCGGCCTCGAAATGGAAATCTAATGGTTCCATTAGCTCCTTTGGGTGATTTCGGGCTTAGGGGCTTGATCGGATTGTGTTTTGGAGGTCCGTGGCTAATTTAGGCTTGAAATGCCGAAAATCGAATTCTGAAGTCTCCGGTTCAATAGTGAGATTCTTATCCGAGGGTCGGAATGGAATTCCGGAAGTTGGAGTAGCTCCGTAGCATTGAATGTGGCATGTGTGCAAAAATTCAGTCATTCGGACGAGGGTTGATAGATTGATCGAAAGCGTATTTTGAGAATTTTGGAGTTCTTAGGCTTGAATCCATGGTTGGTTTATCGTTTCGATGTTATTTTAGGTATTTTAAAGATTGGTATAAGTTTGGGCAGTGGTATTAGACTTGTTGGTGTTTCCGGTTGAGGTCCCGGGAGCCTCGGGATGATTTCGGATGGTTGTCGGAAGAATTTGAAGTGGGTTGAAGCAGCTGAAGATGCTAATATCTGTCATAACCGGACCTGCGGTTGGGTCCCGCAGGTGTGGAGACGCAGAAGCAGCAGAGCAATCGCAAAAGTGGATATGAGGAAGGGTTCAGGAACCGCAGAAGCGGCATAAGTACCGCACCTGAGTGACCGCAGATGCGAATTTTGGGTCGCAGGTGCGGCGGAGAGGTTTTAAGTGGGATCCACAGAAGCGTTATCGCGGATGCGATTTTTGGACCACAGATGCGGGATTGCTGGGCAGAACATATAAATAGTTGCCTTTGCGAATTTGAGCTATTCTTTCACCATTTTCATCCGGGAAGTGAGCTTTTGGGGAGGTTTTTAAGAGGGAATTCAAGGGAACTTCGAGGAGATAAGACTCTTGGAACCTAAACTCGTTATTGTAGTGATTTTTATCATTATAAGCATGAAAATTAAGAAAAATCAGTGGTAATTTGGGGTTAGGACTTGACTAATTAGAAACCTTTGAGTGATGATTTGAGGGACCATTTGGGCTTCGATATTGGTACTTTTGGTATGACTGAACTCGTGAGAGTGTGAGGATTCTTGAAATGTAAACTTTACCTGATTTCGAGATGTCGGCCGGAGGGGCATTTTGGTTATTTTACCTAATTTCCCGTATTAGCTTAAAATTTCTTTGTAGAATTAGTTACTTGAAGTGCTATTTACATTATGAAATTGAATTGAATAGATTTGGGTCATTTGTAGTCGAGTACTCGTGGCAAGAATGTGGTTTCAGATTGATTTGAACTGGTTCGAGGTAAGTGGCTTCCCTAACCTTATGTGGGGGACTTTCCCCTTAGGATTTGGTATTTTGATTATTGAAATGCCTTGTACGTGAGGTGACGAGTGCGTACTTGTGCTAATTGTTAAAAATTTGGTTTTCATTATGTAATTTTAATTGTGTTTTCACTTTCTATTTATTCTACTGGCACTTTTAAACCAGTTGTTAGTTTAGAGAAGCATGTCTAATTGACTGAATTGCTTTATTTGCTTTAACTGCCTTATTTGTATTATGTGAAGCATGCTAGGTTAGAATTGTCTGTGTTACCTTGTTATGAAGTTTAGTTTATTTGAGTATTCCTTGTTCCATTGTTGTGTGTTTTGCTTTGGGACTACGGGGCGGCATCCCGGGAGATCCCTTGTACGCATTTATGATTTGAGCTAAAGTGCGGGATACCGAGAGATCCCCAACACGTATAATGAGGATACCAAGAGATCCCTATCATACATTGAGGATACCGAGAGATCCTCGGGATACCAAGAGATCCCTATCATACATTGAGGATACCAAGAGATCCTCGGGATACCAAGAGATCCCTAGCATATATTGAGGATACCGAGAGATCCTCGGGATACCAAGAGATCCCTATCATACATTGAGGATACCAAGAGATCCTTATCATACATTGAGGATACCAAGAGATACTCGGGATACCAAGATATCCCTAGCATATAGTGAGGGTACTAAGAGATCTTCGGGATACTGAGAGATCCACGGTTATTATCCTTGTGAAGAATGGTGTCTCCTTGTGATTGTTTTTGCCTCTATTTCAGTTATTGAGTCCCTAATATTCCTATATTTAATTCTTATTGTTAGCTTTCAACTATGTTGTTTACCTTATTCTGTCATACCTTACATTTTTTTATTATCTTAGTAGGGCCCTGACCTTCCTCGTCACTACCTAACCAAGGTTAGGCTTGACACTTACTTAGTACCGGTGTGGTGTACTCATGCCCTTTCTGTGCATGTTATTCATGTGCAGATTCAGGTACTTTGACTCAGTTTTTTCATCTTGAGGCGAGGTGGCAGCCCTAGAGACTTCGAGGTATATCTGCCGCGTCCGCAGATCGAGGAGTCCCTTTTCCATTCTATCTTGTAGTGATAACCCTTCTATCCTTCTGTTGATGAAGACATTCCGGAGTTAGAGTATTTTCATTATATTCGTAGCTTGTGATTCATGGGTTTCCGAGTTTTGGGAAAATGTATTAGTTTTGAGTTTAATATTGCGTATGCCAAGTGGCACTTTTAAACGTTGTTTTATTACTCTATTTTCTGTGTTAAATTATTTTTCTTCCGCAAATTGATTTATCTTCCGCAATTTAGGCTTACCTAGTCGTAGAGAGTAGGTGTCATCACGATGGTTCACGGAGGGTGAATCGGGGTCGTGACAGAACCTACTGAGGTTATTTATGTTCTTGAGTTATTTGCTTAAGCTGCAATTATGTACTCAGTCATACTTATTCATTTGTATATCATATCTCAGTCTCTGCTATCATTAGTGTTGCATTATCTATCATTATTTGGGTTGAGTGGTATGAGATTTGTGAGCCCTGAGACTAGAGAGATTAATGACTGAGTTGGGGTCTGAGAGTTGGACTGTGAATGGTATTGTGGATCGGGCTGCATGGTGCAATAGGCCATATTGGATTTATATATATTATTATTATTATTATGGATTGGGTTGCACACCATAGCAGGCTTGTTTATCAAGTTCATTCATGGATTAAGCCTCTATGTAGCCTCAAATACGGCTCAAATAGTTCACATAATGCAATAAATATGAGAAACATAATAATTTAAAGTTTAACCGTCAATTCTAGGCTTATCATGACCTAGACGCAACCCGAGCATGGATAAATACCTCGGTGTTAGCACATGGGTTCATACCACACGCATGCGCGCACCCATAGCATGTAGCTATCACAAATAATTTAGGCAACTAGTGCTTCAACCAAGTTTAAATAAGATACTTACCTCAAAAAAGTCAAAACAATACCGAGCAAGCCAAACAATACTCTAGAAATGTCATCCCGCGCGTATCAACCTCTAATCAGCTCGAAACTAGCCAAAAGCAACTCAAAAATATCAAATAATGCCAAATAAAACAAAGTTGAATCTTTAATCAAAAGTCCAAAATCAACCAAAAAGTCAAACTCGAGCTTATACCTCAGAACCAGACAAAACTCACAAAATCCAATAAACCATTCAATTACGAGTCCAACCACACTAGTTTCACTCAAATCCGACTCCGAGTTGATGTTTAAAACTCAAAAATTCACTCTATGAAATTTTAGACAAAAATACCCAATTTCTCTTTTGAAATCATCAATCCAAATGCCAAAAACAAAGATAGATTCATGAAATATAATAAAAATTGAGAAGAAACACTTACCCCAATCCATGTGGTAAAAATCGCATCAATCTGAGTTCAATAGCTCCAAATATATTAAAATAGCTGAAACCTCCGAAAATAGAGTACTTATAATCACTAGACGAATCAATGAATCGTGATCGCGAAGAAGAAAGATGCACTGCCCTTTAAATATTCTACGCGTTCGCGAGCCTCCTCATGTGAACGTGATGACTACAAATGCCAAATCTCCGCGAACGCGGACTGACCCATGTGAACGCGGAAGATGAATCACCAGTGCCGAGCTCTCAGCTCAGCTCAGCTTTATGCGAACGCGACCTCTCCTATGCTAATGCGTACTATAACCAACACAAAGCTATGCGAATGTGATCATTCAATCACGACTGAGATGAAGAAAGTGCCTAACTCCAGATTTTCCTCTACGTGATCGCACCTCCACCTCTGCGATCGTGAAGAACAATTGGGGCACCAAACACCAGCAGAAACCAGCAATAAAAATATGAAGAAAATGTTTCGAAATCAATCTGAAACATGCCCGAACCCCTCGGGACCCCGTCTGAACATACCAACAAGTCTGATAACATAACACAGACCTAATCGAGACCTCAAATCACACATAACAACATCGAAACAACGCACCTCAAATCAAGCTTAATGAACTTTTAAACTTTCAACTTTCAAAACTCAAGCCGAACCATATCAAATCAATCCGGAATGGACTCAAATTTTACACACAAGTCCCAAATGACATAATGAAGTTGTTCCAATTCGTAGAATCACTATCCCAACCTGATGTCATCAAAGTCAACTCTCAGCAAACTTATGAACATTCCAAAACTTTAAATTTCCAGCTTTCGCCAATTAGTACCGAAACCTTCTAGAAATATTCAAATACAAATCCAGACATATGCCCAAATCCAACATCACCATCCAGATCTAATGGAACAATCAAAACTCTGATCTGCGGTCAAATACACATAAGTCAAACATGGTCAACTCAAACTTCCTAGTTGAGAGTCATTCTTACAAATCAATTTTGAATAAACTGAAAACCAAAATCCGACGAGTCACACAAGTCATAATACATCATACGATGTTACTCAAGACCTCAAATAGTTGAATAGAATGCAAATGCTCAAAATGACCAGTTGGGTCGTTACAACAAAGAAGAAAAAAATAACAACAAAGAAGAAGAGAAAAGTGTATGTATTTGAAGCTATCCAAAACTTGAGTGCCAGTTAAATTTTTTTAAGAAGTGGATTAAAATTCAATGGGTGGCGCTAAACTGGACGACGCATGAAAGTTTTACAGTATTGTTAGGTAAGTAGTTTCAAGTGCATGTGTATTTGTTATGGACTCCCATTAAGTAGGCATACATGGTAAAATAAATTTATAAAATAGGTATAAAAGATAAAATAAATATTTTAATTGTATATGATATTAACTAGTGTTTTCAATGGACTTACTGCGTAGATTATCCTATTTTAAATTGTAGTATAGTATTCAAACCAAACATACCGCAATATTCTGACTTGGAATACAGACTTTTAACTAAACATACCATAATATTTTAATTTAAAAAATATTCAAACTAAATATACCACAATATTCTAATTTGAAATATAGTATCCAAATAAAATATATTACAATATACTAATTTGGAATACAGTATTCAAACCACACATACTACAACATTCTAATTTGGATTACACAATCCAAACAAAATATACTACAATATTTAAATTTATGAAGTAGGCATACATGGTAAAACAAATTTATAAAGTAGGTATCCAACATAAAATAAATATTTTAATTGTATATGTTGTTAACTAGTGTTTTCAATGGACATACAACATAGATTATCATATTTTAAATTATAATATAGTATTCAAACCAAACATACCATAATATTCTGGCTTGGAATACAATCTTCTAATTAAACATAACATGATATTCTAATTTGAAAAAAAAATCAAACTAAATATATCACAATATTGTAATTTGAAATAAAATATCCAAATAAAACATATTATAATATACTAATTTGGAATACAATATTCAAACCACGCATACTACAATAGTTTAATGTGGATTACATTATCCAAAGAAAATATACTACAATATTTAGATTTATGAAGTAGGCATACATGATAAAATAAATTTATAAAGTAGGTATACCAGATAAAATGAATATTTTTATTGTATATGGTGTTAACTAGTATTTTCAATGGGCATACCACATAGATTATCCAAAACAAAATAGGCTCTCAACTTTTAATACAGCCCCAAAAGGCAGTTCCACAGTAGATCATATATGGTCAGTTGTTATTATTATATTACTACTCCCTACGTTTCAATTTAGATGAGGTAGTTTGACTTGGCATGAAGTTTAAGCAAAAGAAGGAATACTTTTGAAACTTGTGGCCTTAAAAGCTTAAGGGATAAAAGCTCTGTGGAACCATAAAATTTGTGTAGTTATAAAAGCTTCTCATTAAGGGTAAAATAAGTAAAATAAAGAGTTTAACGTTAAATTATTTCCAATTGTGGAAATATGTTATTCTTTTTGGAACGAACCAATAAGAAAAGTATGTCATATAAATTGAAACAGAGGGAGTATTATTTTTTATCTTATTTATTAACAAACAAGCTAGAGTCTTTTGAAAACTGCATTGTCTTACTTTACGAATGTACATAGAATGGGACTTGTAAGCTCTATGCCTAATTGTAACGATCCTACCGGTCGTTTTGAGCATTTGCACTTTGCTTGATTATTTGAAGGCATGAGTAGCTCCGTATGATATATTACGACTCGTGTGTATCGACAATTTTGGTTTTTCAGGTAATTCGGAATTTATTTGGAAGAATAAATTTCATGATTGAAGCATTAAAGTTTGAAGAGTTGACCAAGTTTGACTTTTTAGTGTTTGACCTTGGATTGGAGATTCGTTGATTCCGTTAGGTCCGGATGGTAATTTTGTACTCGGGCGTATTCCTAGATTTGCATTTGGATATTTCTAGAAGGTTTCGATGCTAATTGGCAAAAGTTAAAAATTTGAAGGTTTGGAGTGTTCATAAGTTTGATCGGGAGTTGACTTTGATAATATCGGGTTTGAATTGTGGTTTCGGGGATTGAAATAGCTTAGTTATATCATTTGGGACTTGTGTTCAATATTTGAGTTCATTTCGAGTTGATTTGATATGTTTCAGCGCGAGTTTTTGGAAGTCGAAACTTCATTAAGTTTGATTTGAGGTGCTATTCTTTGTTTCGATGTTGTTATGTGTTATTTGAGGCCTCGAGTAGGTCCGTGTTATGTTGTGGTACTTGTTGGTATATTCAGACGGGATCCCAAGACGCTCGGGTGAGTTTCAGATAGGTTTGAGTTGTGTTACACTCGTTTTTCTTATGTTTCGACGTCGTTTCTTCAAGCATAAATAGCAACACATTAAGCAAATGAGCTCCAATTTATGTTTTGATTGAAGTACCAGATCCGTATCATAATTACAGAGCCATAGAAAAAGAATTGTCAAATTTGCGCATGGTATGAGGATTTTACGGTCATTTTACTAAGAATTGGGTTGCCAAATTTTTCAGATTAATTATGAAATTACCATTGACTTCGTATTCAAAAATCTGCACTATTCCCAAATATTAAAACCAGCATATCTCCTTCATTATAAGGTCAAATGGAGTGATTCAAAATCTTAACTTGATTGAAATTTCCCAAGGAATCCATTGGCGTCAACAAAAGCGAGTCTCAAGATTGTTTGGCACATGAAATGAGGCATAATATCCGGGCAAGAATACTTAATATCGAGCGTTTGTTCATTTGGTCATATTTTGAGTTGGGGAGCTCGGATTTGGGTAATATTTGAGGTAATATACACCATATGGATTGGGTAAAGTGTTCTATACTCGACTTTTATTATATTTTATGAATACATCTTCCATTTTGGCATTTGATTGATGATTTCAAAGTGAAATTTGGGGGGGGGGGATGTCTAAAATTTTATATAGTGACTAATTGAGTTTTGAACATCGATTCGGAGTCAGATTTGAGTGAAAATAGTATGGTTGGACTCATTGAATGTGTTATCAGATTATATGAGTTTTGTCGGGTTCCAAGGCGGGGGCTCAGGTTGGACTTTTGGGTTGGTTTTGGGATTTTGATTAAAGATTCGAACCTTTATCACTTGGAATTGTTTCCTTGGTCTTTATTTGATGTATTTGAGTTACTTTTGGCTAGTTTCGAGCCGTTCAGAGGTTGATACGTGCGGGATGGCATTTTTGAAATATTGTTTGGCTTGCTCGGTATTAGATTTGGCTTGTTCGAAGTAAGTAACACTTCTAAACTTGGTGCTGAGGGTATGAAACCCCGAATTGCGTGTTAGGTGATTGATGTTGAGGTGACGCGCATGCTAGGTGACGGGCACGTGGGCGTGCACCATGTGAATTGTGATTTAGTCGATTTCATGGAACCGTGTAGCTATCTTCTCTGAATATTTTCACTGTGCTCTATGTGTTAGAACACCTAAGCTGTAATTCATGCTAGAAATCATGCTTAGGCATATGTTGGTATTATTGGGACCCACTGAGGTCATTTCTTTTGTTGAATTATGTGTTTAAATTGAAATTTCATACTCATTTATGTTGTTGAATTATGTGTTTAAATTGAAATCTCATACTCAGTCACATTCATTCATTTCATAACATATCTCATTCTATGTTGTTATTTATTGATACATCATATCATCATTTTTGGGATAGCTTCATGACTTTGTGAGCCCGAGAGACTGGAAAGTTTGATGACTGAGTGAGGCCAGAGTGATATTTATGGGTTCGGGCTGCACACCGCAGCATGTTTTATTGATTTATGCCTGGATCTGGCTTATTATAGCGCTTGGGCCACAATTGATTTATATTGAGGGATGGATCTTCTCTAGGCATAGATCTTGCCCGAATCATTTATATGAGGGGATGGATCTTCCCTTAGGCTGGATTGGCCTTATACAATACTAAGTGACTGACTATCAGTTGATAGCTGGATTGGCCATATACAATACTGAGTGACTGAATATGTTGAGTGATTGAGCATGATGAGTGCAAAGTGTGAGATAGTGAGATTAAGTACTCTGAGCGTGTGATTACATAAGTTCATCAGTGAGAGAAATTGCATTTGACATGCGTACTTGAGATACATACATAGAGATGCATTTCAATCTGCTACCCGATTTTGGTGACATTCATGATTTCAACTGAATAGTGACATATAGGCGTAGAGATGTACTTTCCTCGTGCTATCTAAAAAATAAAACATCTTAATTATTGTTGAAAAGTTTTGGAAAAAATCATAGTTTTACAAACCTACTCATATTTTGGTGATTTCGGTAAAAGAATTGGGTTTTCACTTATAAACTTGAAAAGCATGCCTATTTTTCCGGGACTGTGAACGAGTTGAGCATCTTATATATGAGTATGTTTCTTGTACCATTATTATGTTGTTGTTATGAACTGTTATTGGCTATTGATTTTGGACTCCGACCTCTGTTCCAGCTCGTCACTACTTTCAACCATGGGGTCGGTTGTACTCATACTACACTTCTGCACCTTGCATGTAGATTTGGATGCTTACATTGCTGTGTATGAAGGGAGCTAGCATTGAAGGCGTACCTGCATTCTGGTTATAGCTACCTCTTGTTCATGGTAGCTCTAGACTTATGAAAAATCTATTTATGTATAATTCAGACAGATGATGTTTTTATTTTACACTAGCGTTTTAAACTCTAAATCTTAAGAGCTTATGATTTGTACTACTAGTCTTTGGGAAATCCTTTGTATAAAAGCAATTGTATTATCATTTTTTCTCTTAATAAATCTCATTAAATTTGATAGTTGTTAATTGAATTACCTAGCGAGTTGGGTTAGGTGTTATCACGCCTAGTTGGATTTTTGGTCGTGATAAGTTGGTATCTAAGCTCTAGGTTCATAGGTACTACAAGTCAAGAGCAAGATTCTAGTAGCGTCATATTGGTATAATGACGTCCATACCTATTTTCAAGAGGCTACAGGGTATTTAGGATAAACTTTCCATCTTTCTTTCCTTATCATGCAATATTGATTCAGATTGAAGGGTAACTCTTAGAATTCCTTCCACACATTCGTATGCGCATGTGAGCACTCGGTATCAGTTGTGCATCGACGACTTGTGATTCCATGGATGGGGTGTGAGATTTAATTTCAGTGTGTTGATTATGGGCCAGTTTGGAGGACTCGAGGCTAGGTTCTGACTGTAGCTGGAGCACGAGAATTACGGTTGTGTGAGCACGTGCTTTTGGAATTATAAGTCCGGCGTTGTCCCTATTAGTGGAATTTGTGGCTCAATGAGTGATTGGATGGCTATATGATGAGTATGATGTGACTGCGGAATATGTTCGGATGGTTCGAAGGTGTTTAGAAGACTATGCTTGAAATGTAAAAGGACCATTGGGTGCTTGATTTCTGTCTTAATGTGACGTATAGTCTCGAGTCATGAGTTTATTGAATGATCTTTCATGTTGCTTAGTTGTGGAAAGAATTAGATTCTCATGGGCTTGTTGATGGGTTCAGACTCAGGAATATTAAGTGATTGCATAGTAGTTGTGGTTGTGAAAGGGTATAAAGTGATGTCAGTTTGAGGCTAAGCAGGTGGGCTATAACCTGCAAGGTAATCTACGGATGCGTAATTTTTATGATGTTGTGTGGAGGCTTTCTTATCTACCAGTGGGTTATATTTGTGCAATTTGAGTTTGAATCGGTTGTAATAGTTGACCTGACCGTCACAAGGAGGAATGCACGATTTGTAGATGGTTTGAGGCTTTAGATGGTTTGTGTTACATGAGCTTGTGAAGGATTTAGTTGAATCTTACTATGTTATTATGGTAGTAATGGGGTATGGTTATTGTAAGTTATCAGATGTTTTATTCCATGACTTTGAGACAAGTGGGAGAGTCTACTATTGACGAGTTGATTGCACAGTTATATGTTATAATGGTTTCTATTTGAGGTATATTTGTGAATCAGTTATGAGTTAGAGAGGTTGAGATCAAGGATGACTCAAGTAAGGGAATTTCTAGATATGGGTTGTATTAAACTCTATGGGTATATGTGAATCATGGAATAATTGAATGGTTATTCGTGAGGGATATAGTGTGCACGTAGTAGGAATTTACTCAGTTGTTTAGAGGTGTGGATTACTTCTTTGGGTGTTATTGTGATAATGGAGCACAGGTCGTTCTGCCCATTTGGGCGGCACAAGTGAGATTTGAGAAAAGTAGATGACTCTCAAAAGGGTTCTAATGGATTCAAGATTTATATGTAGCAATTGGGAATTTTCGATATTTGTATATGGCTAGAAACTGAGATTTATATTGGATGGCGTCGAGAATCGCGGTATTTCTATATTCTTATGGATTCTACATTTCTATATCAGGAAGGTGAAGGAAACGACTTTAGATTCGCAGAAGTTCTCTTCAGAGTGGGTATCTCGGTTGTGGTACTTTTAGGGTGCTTAAGAGGGAATTCAGCAGCTTATGGGCTTTAGGGTGGTATGGTTCTACGCTAGAGTTTGTGGGGTGAGTTTTGGTTAAGGATCGTGGTGTTCTAGCAAGGAGAAGTATCGATTTGAAGACAATTCGGAAGGAACTTGGAGAAATAGGATAGTTTAGTAGTAGATTGGATCAGCACCATAATGGATATGATCGGTTCTTTGGGTACTTATGATGTAGTGAGTTTATATAGGTGTTTTATTGCAATATTTTTGGGTTTGGCGACTTGCATGGCTTGGTTGAGCTAGAGAGATTCAGTTCTGTCGGCTTGGTTATGTGCAAATGGGCTTCTAAGAGTTCTCGATCATTTCTACCACGGTCTGAGATGGATTTTTCCTACCGGCGCGAGGAATATGTTGCTTATTGAGATTTTCTCCTAGATGAGATCAAATGGAAGGTTTCTAACTAATCGGGTGTATATTCTGCTTGTGACTCAGAGTTGATTATGAGATTCTTGTACTCTTCACATGATGGCATGATTGATGCGGTGTGTTGTGTGGGATTAAGGTTTGCATGTGCAAGGTCATGGTTCAGTTTTGAAGGGGAAGTTCATTAATTCTTAGGCAACATGGACAGTTTTAGAAGGCGCATTATGTTTTGACTTACGAATGCTTGCTCGCCTGGTTGATCGACTGCTGATATTCAGATTTTGTTGTGTGGCACGGAAGAATTATAGAAGTATCTCTCGTAGGATGATCGTGTGTGAGAGATGTGTTAGATATTTGGGCGGTTGGGATCAGATATGGTGATTCATGTGTTCTATGGATTTGGAGATCGAAAAATTTCATAAGCAAATTCTTTCGTGGTTGCGGACTGTGAAGATGTGGCCAAAGCTAGCCAGATGATAGTATGCGTTATTATTCAGTGGTTGTGGACTTTCGGAGGGTTATTTATCTATTGTGGGTGGCTAGAGTTTATTTGGGGTCCATTGGTAGGACCAATAAGGATGTGTTTTCTACATTGGGTGAGATTGGTTGACTTCGTACTGCCATTGTGAGGGATGTGTCGTTCGGTTAGTGTTGAGCTTATTCGTGTTCTGATATGTTTTATGAGTTATCCTTCTATGCTACGAGGGTCGTGATTTGTTGGTTATATGCACACATGGTGCAGTTCTATTGGGGCCTTATAGCGGAATTTGAGTGAGATGGGTATTTGGGTGATGCATGATTGATTGCGTATTAGTTATGTTCTTTCGGGTTTGTGTGGCATTGTGTCATGTGCTTCTCCGTGATTATGGTCATGCACATTGGCCACTTGATATCGAGTTGCACGTGGTTATTAATTTTGAGCAGGGTGGCTTGAGGTCTTTCATATGGACCAGTGTTTGGATGGGACCACGCATTGCAATGGAGTTATGTTGAGATATGAGCCTTTGTGTTAGATTCGTGGGCTATGGTTCTATAGTGTGTGATAGGTTTATAGCATTACGTTGTGGTGGTAGTTGTTGAGCTTGCGGGACGGTTCTCTCTTTTGAGTCATTTTCTATGTTTGAGTACATTTGAATTATTACGTATTAGTGCACAGATTGCACGGTTTGTGGCTCTTGGTAGTATTGGTGTGGCATGTCAATAGGGTAGTTAGTATTTGATAAGATGAGGTCGTCAGATCTAGGATGGGTGCTATCAAATTTGATTGTGGTATATTTGGAAGGATAATATCGGAAGTCGGCTTAGAAATTGCTATAGTTCTTGTCGAAGGAGAGGGAGCTCCATGACTTATTGATATGATGAATGGTTATGCGTTTATGCATATTTCATTCATCGTCGGCAGTGTACGAAGATTTAGAACGGGGTTCTGTTTGATATGAGGTTTATTATCGGTATTAGGTTGTTTTGAGCAATTACTGTGATCGGAAATTTTGCTACGGGTATGTGAGTTGTGTGGTATGTCATGTGAGTACATCTTGGGTTACAGTTATGGCTTGATACAACCTGTCCAGACTTATACAGTGTGTATGTAATGACCTAAAAGGTCATCACTTGTTTTGAAAGTAAATTCAGTGTTTCAAGGCCTTGAAAACCTCTTTTTGTCTCATCTCGATTAGCGTGCGCAGTCCGGGCGTGTATCCGGAAAGCTATTATGTGAAAATCTATGAAAAATGAAAAATTTTTCTTTTAAAATGAATTTAAGTTGACTTCGGTTAATATTTTTGGTAAATGGACCCGGACTCGTGATTTGACTGTCCTGGAGGGTTCGTAGGAAAATATGGGACTTGGGAGTATGCCCCGAATCGAGTTCCGAGGTCCCAAGTCCGAGAAATAAATTTTTAAAGAAAATTATTTTCTGGAATATATAAGAGTTTTTGGAAATGAAAGATGTTTGAAATTGATGGTATTGGGGTCGCATTTTGGTTTTGGAGCCCAATACAAGTTTGAAATAATAATTAGGTTGAATCTGTAAAATTTGGTAAAGATCGGAATTGGTTTGGTATAAAACGGACTTAAAGTTGAGAAATTGGAAATTTTGGTGTTCTTGAATGATTTCATGAATTTGGGGTTTAGTTCATAGTTGTTGATGTTATTTTGATGATTTGAGTGCACGACCAAGTCCGTATGATATTTTTAGGTTAACGTGCATGTTTGGTTTGGAGCCCCGAGGGCTCGGGTGAGGTTTGGACAGGCCATGGAGTGGAATTGGACTTAGGAAGTTTCAGATTTTCATTGGTATGTGTTGCAGGCTCTAATCTCGCAATTGCGAGGTCAGATATCGCAATTGCGAGCCTACCAGGCCTGGGAATTGCGAGGATCTCATCGCAATTGCGAAGAAGTCTGGCCAGCCTATGATCGCATTTACGATCTACCCTTCGCAAATGTGAAGCCATCAGTAAGTGCCCAGTTTCGCAATTGCGACTATTTGTCCGCAATTGCGAGGTCAGCAGAAAGTGCCCAGGTTCACAAACGCGAGACCTTGTTCGCATTTGCGAGCTTCCCGATTGCGAAGCTCCTGTCGCAATTACGACATCTGCGACCTGCTAAATCATAACTTAGCCGAAAATCTTTCATTTTTCAAACTCTTTCAAAACCTAAACTCTCTTGGGCGATTTTCCAAAGAAAGGTTCTTCTCCAAATCGATTGTAAGTCATTTCCAACTCATTTTCCTTAATCTACAAACTCTTTTCACTTGATTTCAACTCAAAATCAAGGGTTTTCACGGGGGAAATTGGGTGTTAGGGTAGAACTTAGGTTTTTATTTTAATTTTTGGGGATTTGGACCTCGATTTGAGGTCTGATTTCAAAACAAATTATATGATTTGGGTTCGTGGGTGAATGAGTAATTGGGTTTTGGTTCGAACCTCAGGTTTTGACCATGTGAGCCCGGGGTCAATTTTTGACTTTTGAGAAAATCTTTATAAAACCTATTTTCATGCGTTAGAATTGATTCATTTAGCATTTATATATATCGTTAAGTAAATGTGGATAGATACAAGCGAATTGGTGGTGGAAACAAGAGGTAAAGCGATAGTTGAGGCTTAAATTGTGTTCGTGGCTTTGAGGTAAGTGTTTGGTCTAACCTTAGCTTGAGGGATTAGGAGTTGTGTCTTTATTTTCTATGTGTTAATAGTGGAGTACGACGTATAGGCATGGTGATGAGTATCTATATGTCGGTGTCAAGCATGCCCATGAGTCTCGTATTGTAATGGTTGTGACTCCGTTGTGATTTGTTCATGCTTAATATGTTGATTATCATTGTTGGTTCCCTTGTCGGGACATTATTATTTATTATAATGTCTCCTTTGCCGAGATGTTATTGTTTATGATATTGCTTCCCTTGCCGGGATGTTATTGTTTATGATATTGTCTCCCTTGCCGGGATGTTGTTGTTATACTCTCGTTCCCTTACCAGGATTCTTTTATGATTGATGTTGATTTGTAAATGGGATCGGGTGGCACGCCGCCACGATGATATTTGAAATTGGATTGGGTTGCACGCTGCCAACAAGATATATGAAATGGGAGCGGGTTGCACGCCTGCAACAGGATATATGAAATGGGAGTGGGTTGCACGCCTGCAACAGGATATATGAAATGGGAGCGGGTTGCACGCCTGCAACAAGATATATGTAATAGGAGCGAGTTGCACGCCTGCAACAAGAAAGAAATGAAAGTGAATACTTTGTTGGTTTTCCTTATTCTTGTTGGTAATTAAATTTTGGTTTCTTTACATTCCTCTTTGGTATTCTGTTGTTATCTGATACTCCCCGTAGCATGCTTTCCCCCTCCCATTTTAACTGTGAATATATGCTTTTATTTTCTGCTATATATGATTTAACTGCACAGGTTTATTCGGTAGTCTGGTCCTAGGCTCATTACTACTTCGCGGAGGTTAGGCTAGGCACTTACCACCATATGGGGTCGGTTGTGCTGATACTACACTCTGCACTATTTGTAGATCCTGGTGCTGCAGCTTTTGGACCGCAGTGAGGTTGCTGCCTTTAGTCCATTCAGGCGACCCGAGGTAGTCCTGCAGGCATCCACAGGCCTTGGCGTCTCCTTCTATCTTTCCTTACTGTTTTTTCTATATATTTCAGAAACAGTTTGTATTCATCTTTCGAACCCAGTATTTGTAGTATTCCTATACAGTTTGTGAGATTATGACACCAAATTCTGGGTAGTGTTGTATTTCGGATTCATATAGTAATTTTTTGTTAAACTATTAAGTTTCCGTCTTCCGCATTTTTGGTTATTTAATTTATTCCGTTGTTTGATCACCTATTATATTGAACTGTTATAAAGGGTTAATAAAAAGGGTAATGAATTTATAACACTCGGCTTGCCTAGCTTTCACGAGTAGGCGCCATCACGACTCCGCAGAATGGGAAATCCGGGTCGTGACAAGTTGGTATCAGAGCTCTAGGTTACTTAGGTCTCACAATTCACGGACAAGCTTAGTAGAGTCTGAGGGATCGGTACGGTGACGTCTGTATTTATCCCCCAGAGGTTACAGAGTTAGGAAAAATTTCACATCTATTATGCTCTGTCGTGCGATTTTGTTCTCTCACTGCTAAATTGAACCCTCTACTCTTGTTCTTTCACGGATGGCGAAACCACGTACCGCTTCTTCAGTGGAGCAGCAGCTCAGGCCGATGATGGATCAACTACATCTTCAGATGCCTTGTGGAGATTGGACAGGTTCACCAAGCTCTTCACTACTACTTTTAGCGGTGCATTTTCTGAGGATCCCCAGGATTATTTAGACAACTATCATAAGGTTCTCAGGAACATGGGGATAGTGGAGACCCATAGGGTCGACTTTGTCGCTTTTCGTTTGTCTAGATCCGCCAAGGCTTGGTGGAGAGATTATTGTTTGGCTAGACCAGTTGGGTCATCAGCTTTGACTTGAGATCAGTTTTCTCAGCTATTTCTGGAGAAGTTTCTTCCTATCACTCAGAGGTAGGACTATCGGAGGCAGTTTGAGCGTCTTCAGCAGGGTTCCATGACCGTCACTAAGTACGAGACCAAATTCATTGCTTTGGCCCGTCATGCTCTTATCATACTTCCCACCGAGTGAGAGAGGGTGAGGAGGTTCATTGAGGGACTTGCTCAGCCGATTTGATTGCAGATGGCTAAGGAGACTGGGAGCGAGATTTCTTTTCACGATGCGGCCAATATGGCTAGGAGAGTTGAGATTGGTTCTATCATAGGGTAGTGGTCAGGGGTTTGACAAGAGGCCCCGTCATTCAGACAGGTTCAGTGGTGCCTCATTAGGAGGCAGGGATTCTTTTGGTAGGGGCCATCTTCCCAGGCTGTTTCATTCAGCACTCCAGGCTTCTCATGGTGCTCCAGGTGGTCATGGTTCTCACATACATTATTCTGATCTGCAGTCCTATAGTGCATCGCCAACTCCTATTAGTGCACCTCCGCTTCAGAGTTTTCAGGGTCGTCAGCGCCAGTAGCCGAGAGCTTGTTTTACTTTTGTGACATGAGGCATATTGCTAAATTTTGCCCTCGAGCATCGAGCAGCTCTCAGCATCAGGGTTCCTGTGCCATGGTTCAGGCACCAAGTGTTCCACAGCCCACTCAGCCAGCTAGAGGTGGAGGTAGAGATGCTAGAGGTGGAGGTAGAGGTATTAGAGGTGGAGCTCAGACCGCTAAAGGTGGAGACCGTCCCAGAGATGTAGTTCAGAGTAGTGGGGCCCAGCCCCAATGTTATGCTCTTTCAGCCAGGCCTAAGGCTGAGGCCTCCGATGCAGTTATCACAGGTATCGTTCTAGTTTGTAGTAAGGATGGTTCAGTACTATTTGATCCAGGGTCTACATACTCCTATGTGTCATCTTATTTTGCACCGTATTGGATCATGCCTAGTGATTCTTTGAGCGCTCCTATATATGTGTCTACACCGGTGGGTGATTCTATTATGGTAAATCGTGTTCATCGTTCTTGTATAGTTATGATTGGGGGTTTGGAGACCCGAGTAGATTTGTTACTGTTGGATATTGTTGATTTTGATGTCATATTGGGAATGGACTGGTTATCACCTTACCACACTATCTTAGACTGTCATGCCAAGACTGTGACCTTAGCCTTGCCGGGGTTGCCTCGTTTAGAGTGGAGAGGGACTCATGGTCATTCTACCCGTAGTGTTAATTAATATATGAAGGCTCGGCGAATGGTCGAGAAGGGGTGGTTGGCCTATTTGGCATTTGTTCATGATTCTAGTGTTGAGGTTCCTTCTATGGATTCTGTGCCTATTGTTCGTGAGTTTACTGAGGTATTTCCTTCAGACCTGCCGGGTATGCCACCCGACAAGGATATTGACTTATGTATTGATTTGGCTCCGAGCACTCAGCCCATTTCTATTCTGCCATATTGTATGGCCCCACCAGAGTTAAAAGAATTGAAGGAGCAACTGCAACACTTGCTTGATAAGGGTTTTATTAGATCTAGTGTCTCTCCTTGAGGTGCACCGGTGTTGTTTGTTAAGAAGAAGGACAGATCGGTGAAGATGTTTATAGATTATCGGCAGTTAAACAAGGTTACAATCAATAATAAGTATTCATTGCCAAGGATTGATGATTTGTTTGATCAGCTTCAGGGTGCCAAGGTATTTTCAAAGATTGAATTGAGATCTGGCTACCATCAGTTGAGGATTAGGGCATCCGATGTCCCAAAGACAGCTTTACGCACTCGGTACGGGCATTATGAGTTCTTGGTGATGTCATTTGGGTTGACAAATGCCCTAGCAACTTTTATGGATTTGATGAACCGAGTGTTCGATCCTTACTTGAATTCATTCGTGATAATCTTCATTGATGATATTTTGATCTACTCCCGCAGCCGGGAGGAGCATGAGCAGCATCTGAGAGTGGTTCTTCAGACTTTGAGAGATAGTCAGTTGTATGCTAAGTTTTCGAAGTGTGAGTACTGGTTTGGTTCAATTGCATTCTTGGGTCATGTTGTATCAGCAGAGGGTATTCAAGTAGATCCGAAGAAGATAGAGGCAGTCAAGAACTAGCCTAGACTCGCATCAGCTACAGAGATTCAGAGTTTCCTAGGTTTGGTGGGTTATTACCGTCGGTTTGTGGAGAGGTTTTCATCTATTGCAGCCCCGACGACCAAGTTGACCCAAAAGGGTGCCCAGTTCAGGTGGTCAGACGAGTATGAGGCAAGCTTTCAGAAGCTCAAGACAGCTTTGACTACGGCGCCAATGTTGGTTTTGCCCACAGGTTTAGGGCCATATACAGTTTATTATGATGCATCTCGTATTGGACTTGGTGCGATGTTGATGCAGGATGGCAAGTTCATTACTTATGCTTCACGTCAGTTGAAGATTCATGAGAAGAATTATCCAGTTCATGATTTGGAGTTAGCAGCCATTGTTCACGCATTGAAGATTTGGAGGCACTATTTGTACGGCGTGTCATGTGAGGTGTTCACGGGTCACAAGAGTTTGCAATACCTGCTCAAATAGAAGGATCAAAATTTGAGGCAGAGAAGGTGGCTGGAGCTATTGAAACACTATGATATCACCATCTTATACCATTCGGGAGAGGCCAATGTGGGGGCCGATGCTTTGAGTAGGAAGTTAGCCAGTATGGGCAGTCTTGCGTATATTCCGGTCGGTGAGAGACTGCTTGCTTGGGATGTTCAGGCTTTGGACAGTTAGTTTGTGAGGTTGGATGTTTCTGAGCCCAGTCATGTGTTAGCTTGCACAGTCGCTCGTTCTTCTTTATTGGAGTGTATCCGAGATCGGGAGTATGATGATCCTCATTTGTGTGTCCTTAGGTACACGGTACAGCACGGTGGTGCCAAGCAGGTTACATTAGGAAATGATGGAGTTTTGAGGTTGTAGGGTCGAGTTTGTGTGCCTAATGTGGATGGACTTCGAGAGTTGATTTTAGAGGAGGCTCAGAGTTCTTGGTACTCTATTCATCCGGGCGCCGCTAAGATATATCAGGATTTGCGGCAGGATTATTGGTGGAGGAGGATGAAAAAGGATATTGTTGCATATGTGGCTCGGTGTTTGAATTGTCATCGGGTAATGTACGAGCATCAGAGACTTGGTGGTTTGTTCCATAAGATTGATATTCCTGAGTGAAAGTAGGAGCGTATCACTATGGACTTCGTTGTTGGAATCCCACAGACTCAGAGGAAGTTCGATGCAGTGTGGGTTATTGTTGATGGGCTAACCAAGTCAGCACATTTCATTCTTGTGGCAATCTCCTATTCTTCCGAGAGGTTAGCTGAGATCTACATCTGGGAGATTGTTCGTCTTCATGGTGTGCCCGTGTCCATCATTTTGGACCGAGGTATGCAGTTTTCCTCACATTTCTGGAGGGCAGTTCAGCGCGAGTTGGGCACACGGGTTGAGTTGAACACAACATTTCATCCTCAGACGGACAGGCAGTCCGAGCGTACTATTCAGATTTTGGAGGATATGTTCCGAGCTTGTGTCATTGACTTTGGAGGCTCATGGGATCAGTTCTTGCCTTTAGCAGAGTTTTCCTACAACAACTGTGAGCATGTGATTTTTGCCCTATATAAATTACTCCTATAAAATCCAATAAAATAGATTTTTTTCCAATTATTTGCCATTTTATATGAATTTTGTAGGATTTTTATTAATTTTTTGTTTTTGGTGCACGTTTAATTTTTATTAAAATCATGACAAATGCCAAAAATACCATGCATTGCATTTAGGTTCTATTTTTATATTTTTAGGATTAATTGGTTAATTATTTGTGTTATTAAAAATTGAAAATCACAAAAATTAGCTCATTGTGCATTTTTACCTTTTAATTTTTAGATTAATGATTTTTCTTTTCTAACTTAGGATCATAGTAATTTTATAATTCTTGTAATTAGATATCTGATTTAATTTTACAAATTTAGAATTAATTTAGGATTTTTAACTAAAAAAAGAAAGAGAAGAAAAAAGAAAAGGAAAAGGGAATTAGTTAGTTATTGAAAATGGGGTTTTTAAAACTCAGCAATTAGGCCATTTTAAATCCAAAACCCGTCCAAATAATTACCCAAACCCAAGCCCAAATTTGCCTTACTCGGTCCATCCCCTTTCATAGCCAAACGACGTCGTATCTATTGATTTTGATCTCAGCCGTTGATCATATTGGATCTAATGGCTGGGAACTGGTTGATCATTAACTATATGACTGTCCGAAAATACTCTCCCCCTCATTCCAATCCCCTTCAGTTCATCTCTAACACCAAACCTACTGAAACTCTAGCCGCCTTCACTCCCTCACCGTCTCCGCCGCCAACCGCCACCGGAAATCGCTTCACGGCGGTTCTGGTGTTCCATATGGCCCCAAATTAACACCTCAGAACCCCCGTCGTCTCCTCTTTACAAACTCCAAATAAATTACCTCGAATCATCACCTAACGGCTCGAATCTTAAATATAAGATCGATGCCTCAAAACCCTAAGTCACCCAAATGCCACCAAATTTACACCCTATAATCATGGCACCCCTCTAAACCCTAAACCACCATTAATCCCCTCCAAATCAGCTTCAATTTCCTCGAATTTTAAATCTGAGTTCTCAAGAACCCTAATTTTCTTTCACTTTCAAATTTCCGGCAGTTTTTGGGGCTTTTGAACCCAAGACTTCCATGAACTCTAGATAAGAGCAGTGGATTGATGGTTGTCTAAAGTTCATTTGCCCCCGAAAATTTGGGGTCAGAATTCGAAGTTGGTTCAATTTTCATCTTTGGAAGAATTAAGCATTTTTTTTCAGTCCGCTAGGCAATCGCCTAGGGTTAGTTTTATTTATAATCAGAAAAAATACGAAATACAACGTCATGATATCCTACGAACTGAATGAAATAAAGTTTAAACTTAACAAATATCCTATTATCAAAATTGAGTGATGCACTCAACATCGATATCACATTAATGCTATTAAACTTTGTAATACAATTCTGCATCCCAGAATGTGCATTTGCAAGGCATAATGCAACGTCCCTTGTATTAAAAAAACCCGGTTATTTGTTGCGAAGAATTAAGCATTAGGTAACTTCTTGTACCATTTTTTGTTCTTTAATTTCCATTTGGTTTTTGGTTATTTCCCCCCTGTTCTGTTAATTTCTTTGATTTAGCCACATAATTTAGGTCTTTTTTCTGTCTATTAGCTTCGTTAATTGCATGTTCTAAGATTTTGTCAATTAGAAATTCAATGTTCCCTAGGTCTAGATAGTTAGACTGAAATGATTAGGTTTAGTTTTCTTATAATTTGCCTATTTCTATTTCTCCCTTTATTTTATTTCTTGTTGTTTGCTTTGTTTATTTTGTTGCTTGCAAGTTTTGTTCAAAATGGTGTTAAAAGGTTAATCAATAGCCTATTTAGCCAATTCCTGCTCACTTTAGCTTTAGCTAGATTCAATTTCATTTCATTGTGTTGAATTTAGCTAGTTTGATTTTTGGTTTTCTTGGACTGAGCATGTTAGATTTCATTAGCTTCTTGAATCTGAGTTTTATTGCCTACATGTTTTGATTACTTAGGTTTAATTGATTTAAAAGTTAGGCTTAAACCTCTGAACAACAATTTAAACCTTAGGATAATTTCAGAAGCTGAAATGCAATACCATTAGGCAACTTAATCACTTGGCTGAAGGCCTTAAAATGGTTGTAATTGATTTAAAATCAGAACACAGGGCAAAGTTGAAAAAGGCAGTAATTAAAAGGGTAAAAATGGACTTTTGCATAGGCTAATATCATAATCTTCTAGACTTTTCACAGCTGTCCCTATCCTTAACATAAAAATGCTGGTATTGGATAAGGAAAAGGACAAACAACTATAAAAGATGTTGTACTAACCTGAAAGTTCAGAATTTTAGGTTAGAATATGCTTTTTGGATGCCTTTTTGTGCATTCTATAAAAGGGAAACATTCCCTCACTCACGCAGAGATTCAACATCATTTTACTGTAGAAAAAGTTCTCTCTTCTTCTCTGAAAAAGATCAGATTTCAGAAATTCTAGAAAACCTTCAAAACTTCTCATTTCTGATTTTTTTTACAGGCTGAAAAACATGGCTTGAAGTAGAGGGTCTTTCTTGGGTTCTTTAGCTGGAATTTCTGGTTTTAAAGTTGTTTGGTTTTTGGTTTAAATTTCTGATTTATTTGGGGACTGTTGTTGCTGTGTTGGTTTATTGCTATTGTTCCTTTCTTCTGAAGTTCAGCCAGTTCCCTTTCATCTCATATTTGGTAGTTTTTGGTTGTTGTTGTTCAAGGTACTAAGTTTAACCATTCTCCCTGTATTTTCTGTTACAAGGCTAATATAAATTAAGTTTGCAAAATTGTATGTCAACTGTTTGATTGTGTTGAGATGAAGTTGGTTGGTTTCTTCTTTTACTTTTTTGAATGTTAAGTATGAAATAATCTGGTTTGGTTAGTTTTGGTATACACATTGATGCTTGGTTTCTCTCCTGAAGCTATTTTGCTTTTAAAGATGATTCTTCAGTATTTCTTCTGCTTTTTCTTAGTAACAACTGTGTTCTAAGTCATTTCTGCCCCTTTTTCTTCTGTTAATAAGTGGACTGATGGTTAGTTTGAGGTCATTTGCAGTTTATTTGCAAACCATGAGTCAATACCTACAGATTTGGTCACTAGTTGGCCAAATCAGTAGGTCCAAAGGCTAAGAATCTAAAACTTTTACTGTTCAAACCTGCTGAAATCTAGTGTTGTTCATGTAAGAGGCACAACTTTGATGGATAAGTAATGTCAAAAGAGGCAGGTGTTCACTGGTTCATCAATTATATGGGGATTGTAATAGATTAGTGTTTAGGTTAGTATTTTATGTACTTAATAGGATATCATGTAATATTTCGGGTTTTTTAGAAAGTTGTATTCTGTATGAAACGTTATAATGAGTAAGATTCTCATTTTGTATAAACTACTGATAAGAGTGTTCATAAGTATAGTGGTACAATGGGCTAGTTTGAGATCCCCAATCTGTAATGGTAGAAGGGGCTGTCTTTAGATCAAGTGGGCCTGAACTTAAGGCCCAAATTGAAAACCGATCTATGAAATGAATCTAGACCTAAGACGTTGGGCCTGGGTCCTAAGGCTAAAATCCAGGATTTTCTTTTCTTTTTCTTATAAATCATGATATAAATGTATGCTTCTTTTATCTTGAAATTCATGTGATTAACTTTCAAACTAGAATTGCGCTTTTGATCTTTAAAATTCTGATTTTTACTTAAGCAGCTAATTGAAATAATTTGGTTATAAATGGGCAGATTTGGTTAATTGTAGAGATGGATAGGCCCAGCCAGAAAATATGTAGCAACTGGGCCCGCCTATATATAAGCCCAATATGGGCTGTTCTATTCGGACTCAGCAAAAATGCCTTTGAGTCCTTTCTTTCTGGGACGAATTCTAGCTCAATTATGGTTTTAAGGTTGCTGATTTCCTTTAGGTAATAATCAATGGGCCATTGCTGGCCCAAACTCCTTCTCAAAAGGAATTTGAAAGCTTAGCCTTCTCACACTTTAAGTTAAGGGATCCTTAGTTTGAACTTCAAATTATGATTTAATTACAAATACCCTTAGTCTTAATTAAATAAAATGCAACCCCCTTTGGTTAAAATAAATCGAGGTGTGTCATACACAAATAAATTCCATATTTCATGGCCCTCATAAATTAGATTAAGAGTTAATAATTGTAGTTGCTATAGTTAAATACATTTTCCTTAAAAAGAAAAAAAATGGTTGAGGTGTGCCATCCATAAATTAGATCATCCATGGCCCTCACAAATATTGAAACTTAGCTATTAAAAATGAATCTTCGTAGTTGCTTTACATGCGTTATATTAAGTTATCATGGCTACCGGTACGGTTCTCGTGACGTAGTTATGATTTGTAATTGCTAAAATTCGGGTGTACATTTCATGTGACCCGACTTCAATTTCCAACAATGTTAAATAAAATGTGTCGCGAACCACGGGTGCATTTTATGTAGTATGGTTTAAGATATGTTTGAAATAACGTTGAATTTTCCTAAAAATATTAAAAGCGGTTTTAAAAGCTAAAATGCACAATAGGTTAAAACATGTAATTAATCAGATAATAGGCCAATATTAACAGCTTAAGCGACCGTGCTAGAACCACAGAATCCTAGAATGCCTAACACCTTCTCCCGGGTTAACAGAATTCTTTATCTAGAATTTCTTGTTTGCGGACTTTAAAAAATAAAAATTTCCTCGATTTGGGATTTTAAAATAAACTGGTGACTTGGGACACCAAATAAACTATTCCAAGTGGCGACTCTGATAAATTAATTAATCCTATTTCGATTTATGTCACTTTAATTGTAAAAACTCCCATATACCCTCGGGTGTAAAAAGGAGGTGTGACAGCTCTGGCGACTCCACTGGGGATCGAACCCAGAATCTCTGGTTTAGGGTTCAAAAATTCCAGCTTAGAATATATGTTATAGTTGGTTTGTTTTTATCTGATTTTTACATGTTGAGCCTAATGTGCAAATTGCCGCTTTTTATCGCTTTGATATTGTTTGGACTGTATATAAATTGCTACGAAACCCTCCTCTCTCTGAGTCTTCTGAATCATCTAGGAAGTGTGCACTTCGTGTAACTTCTTTTCTGTTAGAGTCATATCCCAAATTTAGAATGAGATTCGGATAAGTTGCAAAGCCGGTAAAACTTCTATATTCCCGGTACGCTGCCCTCCCCCCCCGACTCGCACTGTCCGCTCGGGTAAGCCATGTCTAGAATAATACACCCAGGTTTTTAAACCTAGTATAACATAGCCTCATGCCAGATCCCTAGTAGGAATGCTTGTTCGCATCATGTGCATTTAACTTTGGGGACTCAACATAGGGATTGGGTCCGTGTGTAGGACAGGTGTACTCGAAATCAAAAAGACCATCCTGATGCATTTTACTTGCAACCTGTACATTTATTTGCTTCAGATTGCATGTTGACCGGCTTCTAGAATAAGAGAGAAAAAAATTGGAAAAATCAAATTGAGGTATGAGCGAGATAGTTACCCGTCTTCAGAAAGTCTGGTGCCCAAAAAGTACCGAAACTCTGCCGAAATTTTGAAAAAAAAGAAGAAAAAGAAAAATTGTTTCAAGATGTTTCAAGAAAAAAAAATATTTGGTGTTGTTTTCTGTCGCGCCAAAACTGCCCGAACTACGCAAGTTTGATTCTCACCGGATGTGGGATACGTAGGCAACCCTCACCCGGTCCAACTCCATTTTTGCAAAAATAACCCAATTTATTTTTGAAATGTGGTCATAAATAAAAATTAGGTAATGTTGTTCTTGTCTAAATAGCCAAAACGCCCCCAAAAGTGCACCGGAAGGCTGCTTTTGCAAGAATAGCCATCTATGGTCCTTTTCCAAATTTTTTGACCGATTAGCAAACACAACCCTAAAATCTTCTTTCCTAAGGTGCTGAAGGGCCGTATTTGCAAAGGTGTTTTTGTTTTGAATTGCAATTTTGAAAATTGATAATTTTCTCTTGAGTCAAAATAAATCATGGTCTTTTAACCAATCACTTTAAATAAATGTGCAGGATGAACATTATTAAAAATAAACCCTTCACGGTCCTCGAGAAAATCTCGTTAAAATTCCATATGTGGTGGAATGACTTAGGAAAAGTTAGCAGAGATACTGTGATAAAAGCTTTGGGCGGTCTCATTGGTATTTTGGAGATTAAGTCGAGGTTGGATATAATTGAGGCTTTAATACCTTTTTGGGACTCGTCGCATAATGTGTTCCATTTTTCTGATTTTTAGCTAACCCCTACGCTTGAGGATATAGCGGGCTATGCTGGTCTTAGTGGGAATCTCAGAAATCGATACCCAGTGGCACCTAGAGCGGTGACTCCTCATAAGTTTTTGGACCTTCTGAGTATTAGTCGGGAAGTTAAAGATGGAAATTTGGCTAAGGGATTTCGCACATTCTTCTTCTTGTACTGGCGTTACGGGGATCCCCACGGTTTTGAGGTTCCAGATACTGGTCTAACTCATTCAGGGAACAAAGGTAAATAGGAAGCACATCGGGGACTGGCTTTTATAGTGGCATTCCTGGGCATCTTAATTTGCCCAAGAAAGGATGGAAATATAGAGTTGGGGCTCGTGGGAATGACCGACTTCATGACTAAGAAGGCTAATGGCACCATTGTACCGATGATCCTAGCAGAGATTTATCGAGCTCTAACCGTTTGCCGAGCATGGGGAAAATTCTTTGAGGGTTGTAACACGCTTTTACAACTTTGGATGGAAGAACACCTTTGCCATCGTCCGGGGTACATAAACTATGGTATGACTGGGCTTAACTGCATTGAGGAACATGAAAACCGGATGGAGGGCCATGAGTTTCCAGAGGGTACGGAGGCATGGTTCGTGCATTTGAGTTCTTTGATTGCATGCAGAATTGAGTGGACATTCGGGTGGCTCTCGATCACTGAAGTCATCTATATGTCAGTCGAAGTATGTTTTCTTCTATTGATGGGTCTTTGGAGCATTGAGCCATATGCTCCACACAGGGTTCTGGGTCAGCTAGGCCGGTACCAAACTATCCCTCATGATGAAGACTTGAGTCAACAAGTCATTGAACTAGGTCCAAAAAGAGGCATTTCTGGAAGAAAGGGTTCGCCAGATTTGGCATCAGTGTAGGTTCTTGGAGCCACAGACTCGGGTACGGGATTTGGCCAAAGGCGAATTAGAGCCTAGTTATATGGCCTGGTATGGTAAAAGGTTTCAAGTCCATCAAGAGCCAGAATGGCCAGCCAAAAGCCCCCATGTCCAACAGTTCATTGATGGAGCCAAAGAACAATGGGATTGGTTCGCAAAAGAGACAAGCTACAGGGCCAAGATAAGCAAATTGTAGGGGCAAATCAAAGATCTAAAATTTGATAGTAGTGTACAGGCTACTGCAGATGAAGGGGAGAAGAAAAAGCTGACCCAAGAAAACAAAGCCCTTCGAGCCCAGATCCAAAAAATAAAGATAGCTGTTGAGAATCAGGAAAGGAGCCAAATAGATGAAAGACTCATAAATGGTCTTAGGAGGAAAATATCTGATTACGAGGATGATTTGGAAAAATCCTAGGGCAGTCTGCAAGAGCTCCGACACAATTGGCGAACAACATAGAGGGACGAGCAGAGTTTGTCCGGTAATTGAAAAGGAAATATGATGGAGAAGTCACAAACTTGAAGAAAAAGCTAACCACCCTCGAGAATGAGATGGCCAAACACACAAAGAACTTTAAAACAGAGAGGGAACATTGTTATGCACTAATGTCTCAGCTAGAAGAAGATATGCAATAGTTATAGGGTCAAAACCATTATGACACCTAGGTGCTAGAAACTAGGTCTCAACAAATTGGACGTTTGCTCCAAGAGAAAGGCATCATTAGGGAAAGGGTTAGAGCAATTTTCGACTACATTGTCATGAAATGCCATGAATGTGAGGACATGACTAGAACCACCCTCTTCACCACAGTGATGACCTTTGTTCGCCAAATAATGAATGACCTGGATTGTCACGAAGGGGATCTTACACATAGGCCCGTGGTGAGACCGGCTGATGTCCCACGGGCCCCTAGAGCAGTTTTGGAAGTGCTTATGTATTCTTGATTATCGTTTCGAGTCTGTATTTCAGTTTCCAGTTCTAGAGTCTGTTTCGAGTCTGTTTTTAGTTTTTCAATTCATAGAGAAGTTTGATGGAGTCACTTGTAATAGAAAAGATTAGGAGTTTTTATTTTTAAATGAGACTTAAAGAAAAAACAAAAATTGTGTTTATTTATTTGATGCATTTAATCATTGAACTACGTGATGATCTGATTCATGCAGTGTCGTGATACGTAGGCGATCCCAATCAGATCTGATCATGTTTTTAATTAATACAAATAAAAAAAGAAAATAGAGAAAACAAGAAAAAGAGGATGAGAACAAAAGAGTGCAAAAGAGAGCGAGAGAAAAGAGCGGGGAGATAACCAAAAGTCGGATGAGACATGAAATCGTTGCAAAACATATAGAAACACATTTAACTGTATAGGTGCATCACACCCCCAATATGCGATTCCTTATGTGTTAATTTTTTCGAACTAACAATTTTGTTGTGTCTACTGTTGAGTTTAGATTCTATTCTAAGGTGGTTGGTTTTGTGGTAACCTGGCGTCACACCCTTACTTTACAAGATCCAAGGGAAGTGTCGAAATGTCATCAGAAAGTCATATAGCAACAATTCCCATCCTAGAGGATAGCCCGCTATCGGTTATCCCAACCTCAGAGTCGGCGGTTGCTGAAGAGAATAGGGCATTGCGCCTCCGCATGTTGGAAATGTGGGACGCTTGGTCCAACAGTAGAGAGCCGTCGAGTGCCATACCTGGTTTCCCCGAGTTACTTCCCAGAGCAAGTGGAACTTCCAACATCCCAATAAGTTACCCGAATACCCCACTTGGATACCCCACCATGTCAGCCCACTTCGCCGGAACGCCTTCTGAGGTTCGCCCACAGGCATTGATTTCGGGAGTGGCTTCTAACATATTTACTACACCGCAAACTTTGGCTACGGCACAGCCAACCTTGCCCAGGCCAAGCTTTGATCCATCATCCTTTACCTTCCAAGTACCATCTCTTCCACCAGACATTGCCCATTTCACCACCAATTCTTACCCTCAACAACCCCGGTATGAGTTTAACGCGGGGCAAGAGAAAGTTACCAAGAATCCCGAGCAAGAGGAAATCACTCGGAAAATAAGAAGCATGGAACAAAGCCTTAAGAATATACAAGGTTTAAGTGGCCAAAAGAGCGTATCCTACCCTGATTTATGTATGTTCCCACATGTTCATTTACCCATCGGTTATAAGACCCCCAAGTTCGAAAAGTATGATGGCTTGGAGACCTTATAGCCCACCTTAAGAGGTATTGCAATCAATTGAGAGGGGCAGGCGGAAAAGAGGAGCTCCTCATGGCTTATTTTGGAGAAAGTCTAGTTGGCATTGCATCAGAGTGGTACATTGACCAAGACATGTCTCGCTGGCACATATGGGATGATTTGGCTCGAGATTTTGTCAGGCAATTCCAGTACAACATAGACATAGCTCCAGATAGATATTCCCAATCTAATCTCAAAAAGAAGTCTTCGGAAAGCTTCTGAGAATATGTTGTTAAGTGGCGCGAACAAACGGCCAGGTTGAAGCCCTTGATGGATGAGACCGAGATGGTCAGTGTTTTTCTAAAAGCCCAAGAGGCTGACTACTTCCAGAATGTGATGTCTGCAATGGGAAAGTCTTTTGCTGAGGCTATCAAGATTGAGGAGGTGGTCGAGAATGTTTTGAAAATAGGTCGTATATTGAGCCAATCTGCTATAAGAGCTACGTCCCAAGCAATCCAGAGCGGGTCAGGAGGTGTAGCAAGTAGAAAGAAAAAAGAAGAAGTGGCAATGGCGGCTTCAAGCCTGAGGAACCCCCATCAACCCCGAGGTTACTTCCTGCCAAACAACCCGCAATATTATTATCTTCACCCGGATGTGGCTTATGTCATGGCTCCTCAGCCTTATGCGATGATGAATGCCTAGCCATACGCTCGGCCACAACAACAGTTTAACCAAAACCGAGCTCCATTTCCTAGAAATAACCCTCCTCACCAAGCTCTATATAATCCCCGTCCCCCACAAAATAATTTTCCATACAATGCCCGTGACTGGGAGCCACCCAGAAGAAACAACTTCACGCTTATTGGTGAATCATACTCTAGCATTTTTCCTAAACTAGTCCAAATGGGTTTGTTGCTACCCGTACCCCAAACCAGCCAAAACCTAGAGTCGACCTACTACGGACACGGTGCTCGATGTGCTTACCATTCAGGAGCGGAAGGGCATGACACTTGTAGACACCGGATTTTTGACCCTCTCCGAGAATTTTCACATTTTTTAGCATAAATATGTAATTTAGGTCTAATATACCTATTTTGACTATTTTTTGCTTTATTTCGTTACAAAAAGAAAAATTACAAAAATATATATATAAATTTTAGTTTATGTATTTCTCATAAAATTTGGAAAAATACAAAAATTGCACTTTGTTTTTGTACTTTATATAATTTCGAAAATAACCAAAAAATATAATTCTATTAAGGTTTTGTAGTCATTTTAACTTGGAAAAAATGCAAAAATATTACTTTATATTTTATTTTTATATAAAAAACGAAAATTACAAAAAAATAGTTTTATTAATATTTTGTAGCTATTTTAAATCTTGAAAATATACTTAAAAAGATATAGTTTTGTTTAAATATTAGTCTTATTTTTGTTAGTTATTTTGCTTACGTAGGACTAGTTGAGCAACGTCGTGTTCCTATTTCTCGGATCTGGGCAAAAGAATAATATTCGGGTTCAAACTACCCGGTTTTAGGCCTAATTTTCGGACTTAGCCCATAATAAACCGAGTCCATGACACATGGGGAACCCCACCACGCGTGGGGGACACAAGTCTCGAACCCCACCACGCTTGGGGCTCATTTCCCTGGGCAAAACCATTACAAAGGCACGGTAAAAAACATTTTTGAAGGAGGACTTGGAAAAAATTTGGACGTGTAGTGTAGACCTTCTTCTTCCTAAAGAAGAAGAAGCAAAACCCGAGAAAAGAAAAAAGCAGCCCACAGCCATCGTCCCATCTCCCCGCTGCTCCCTCGTCGTCACTTTCCCGTCGAACCCCCCCTCCCCCCCATCCCTTCCGGCAGCGACCAACCAGCCCCTCTCCGTCTCGCCACCTCCGTCAAACAACCAAACAGGCTCGTCAACCACTGCTCGTCGCCACAACCAAACAACCAGCCCCAACTCAACCTCCCACCACCGTCTCACACAATCACCAAGCAGGCCCGTCACTGTTTTCCGTCGTAACCAAAACCCGTCGACCACCCTTTTTCGTTGCACTTTAGAGGGAAGTAACTCCTCCAAGACGCTACTGCTTCAGCTCTGTGGTCAGACCAGTCTCCATCCCCCTCCGTCACCTTCCCACCGTGAAACCACCATTGTTACTCGCTTCTGCCTCCTCCAGCACCACCGTCAACAAACCACCCAAAACCCTACGAGTCCCTACTCCCTCTCATCCAAACAACACCACTAAACACCACCCCCGTTAACCATCGTCAACTGCCCAAACGACCCCTCAAGCTGCAGCTTCACGTACCAAGTGCTGCGCCGGAAAAATACAGCAGCAACCAAACAGTCCCTGGTTGTTGATAGATGTAGGTCCGAGCTTTCTATTTCCATCGAGGTCGTCTTTGGTTCGTCGAGGTCCGGTATGTCGAGGTGTTTGTGCGAGGTTCCGTCGTTGTTCTTCGTTCAGAGAGGTCCGGCTTGAGTCCCGTCGGGGTCGTGTTTGTCGTCCTGAGTTTGCCGAGGTTCAAAGGTTAGTAAACCTCAAGTATTAGATAAGGAAATGTTACGTTAAATGTTCGAAGATGAAATATAGAAATTGGTATGATAATTTTCTGCTTATGTTTTCGTCGTATGCATTTTTGCTCATTTGGCGTTATGTGATTCTTGTTTATCCGATGTCATTTAATTAAGTTGGACTAGTTGTTATATGACACAAGTTTGACGATAATCTGTTCGTCCTTTCCTTTGCTTAGGTAATTCGGACAAAATTATTATTAGTACATGCTCTTACTACTCCCGAAACACTCATTCGCTAAACTCATTTTATTAATTTTTTGACAAGTTATGAGATTTTAGTTGTAAAGAAGCCGTAAGGTTTAGTATTGTTAAAGGCGTAAAAATGGCATCCTTTTAAAAAATAAATAAATAAATAAATAAATAAATAAATAATAAAAAAACGAGACTAGCTTCGCCAAATAAAAATGTACAGATTGCGGAGCCCTCACAAAATATATGTATTAAACACTTAGATTCCGGGACGGGCCGTTTAGCAAAATTCACGGCCCTACCCAATATAATAATGCGCTAGTTGCTTTAGGCGCGCCTTTAATAATGTTATCTCCCTAAACTCGGGTGCACATTTATGTGACCCAAATCCAAATCTCAACGGAATCGAAATGTGTCTCTAATCACGGGTATATTGATTATGGCGTGGCCCGAGATGCATTTCCATGATGTTGCAAATTCTTTAATAATAAATGAGACGAGCCTCGACAAACAAATGTACAAGTCGCGGGGCCCTCTAAATGTATATATTAAAATACTTAGAATTCGAGGACCGGCCGTTTAGCGAATTTTACGGCCTTCCCACAATAATAACACGATAGTCGTTTTAGGCGCGTGTTTAATAATCTTACCTTCTTAAACTCGGGTGTGCATTTCATGCGAATCAAATCCAAATCCTAAAACATTGAATAAAAATATGTTCTGGATCGCGGGTGCATTTCATGTGACGCAAGCCAAAGGCATGTTTTTAAAACGATGTTCACATTCCTTCAAAAAATATAATAAAAGCGGTAAAGAGTTAAAATTCGCACATAAGTTCATATTTGTATAAATCAGATAATCAAACCGAATATAACAATTGAGCGACCGTGCTAGAACCACGGAACTCGGGAATGCCTAACACCTTCTCCCGGGTTAACAGAATTCCTTATCCGGATTTCTGGTACGCAGACTGTAATATGGAGTCATTATTTTCCTCGATTCGGGATTAAAATTGGTGACTTGGGACACCCTAAATCTCCCAAGTGGCGACTCTGAAATAAATAAACCAATCCTGTTTCGATTGTCCTTTAATTGGAAAAAACTCCCTTGCACCCCGCGGGTGCGGAAAAAGGAGGTGTGACAGCTCTGGCGACTCTGCGGGGGACGAATGACCCAGAACCACTGGTTCAGGGTTAAGAATTCGAGCTTAGAATAATTGTTATTATTTGGCTTTATTTATTATCTGATTTGATTACATGGTTTGAGCCTAATGTGCTAAATGCTGCTTTTACCGCTTTGATATTATTTGAACTGTACATATAAACTGTGCCGAAACCCATCTCCTCTCTGAGTCTTCTAAATCATGAAGAAGGGTGTACTTCGTACGACTTCTTTTCTGTATAGTGTCAAATCCCAATTTAGAACGAGGTTCGGACAAGTTGCTAAGCCGGTGAAGCTTCTGTATTCCCGGTATGCTGGCCCCCCTCGGCTCGAGCTGTCCGCTCGGGTAAGCCAGGTCTAGAACAATGATAAAAATGTCTTATTAAGGTTGTTTTATTAGCAAGCCTTTTTTTGAAAAAATGTCAAAAAGTCCAAAAAGTCCAAAAGTTTTATTATGTTATATAAAAAAAAAGGAGTCGGGCGTTGAAAGTGGTTTTATTATTGCAAATATATATATATAAAAAATCCAAAAAGTTTTTCTTTATTTCCAAAAACTATATATATATCTTTATCTGTTGCAAGAACATTTGTCTTGCCAAAAGTTTTTAGAATCCCAATTTTCAAAACAAATAATCCAAAATATTTTCCATTATTGACTTCTTTAGAAAGTCTTTCTAATTGTTTTTTAAAAAAAAATAAAAACAAATTAAAAAAAATATATAATATAAAAAAAAACAAATCCGAAAATATTTTGATTCTTCTTTCAAAAATTGAAAAGAAAATTCAAAATTCAAAAAAACATTTTAGAAGCATTTCTTTTATTAAAGGTAAAATTCCAAAAAATATATTCTTCTTTTTCTTTAGAATAAAAAATAATGCAAATGAAAATTCAAAAAATATATCTTAGAAGTGTTTCTTTTAAAAAGAAAATCAATCAAAAATCAAATAAAATACTTCCTTTCTTCTTTTGAAGCAGTTCTTTCACAAATTCCAATTTTAAAAAAAAAATGTTAGTTCATTTACTTATTTATGATCTGCCCGAACTACGCGGGTTTGATTCTCACCGGATGTGAGATACGTAGGCAACCCTCATCGGGTCCAACCCCACCTTTTGCTAAAATAGCCAAAAAATCAAAAATTTTAATCTTGTCATAAATATGTCGGGTGATGTCCAACCCACCTTTTGCTAAAATAGCCAAAAAACAAATAAATAAAAAAATATATGTCAAATTTTAATTTTGTCATAAAGAAGTCAGGTGACGCTGTTTTATCAAGACATAGCCGAATGTTCGCGAAAGGGACGCCGGAAGGCTGACTTTGCATAAACAGCCACCTTTGGGTCATTTTTTAAGATTTGGTCCAGTTGACCCACACAGCCTTAAAAATTCTCGTCCCCGAGACGTTAAAAGGTCGTGTTTGCAATATTGACTTTTCTAATTTGAAAAATGATAAAAAAGAGTTATAAATAAGTTAGGTGATGTTGTTTTGTCATAAATAGCCGAATGTTCCCGAAAGGGACGCCGGAAGGCTGACTTTGGATAAACAGCCACTTTTTGGGTCATGTTTAGGATTTTTGGTCTAGTTGACCCACACAGCCCTATAAATCTTCATCCTCGAGGCGCTGAAGGGCCGTGTTTGCAACACCAAGTTTAATTGTAATTTGAAAAAAGAGTTGGCGGTCAGGTGAATACCATTCAAATTTTGTCATAATAAGCCGAGCCAGCTTCGGCCGCGTCTTAAACCGTTCTTGCCAAAATAGCCTTAGAGTATCTTTCAGTTGTCGAAAGGTTATTTTCGTAAAAGAATGGACAAGTTTGTAAAGCGTCATAAAATAATCCTCTTCGGCCTCAAAATTCATGTGAAAGTTGGAAAGGGTCACGTTTGCAAAAACAACCATTTGGTTAAAATTAGCAAATGGAGGAAGGAAGTTGGCCATTTGTTTTTGAAATTTGTAAACCTTTTGATTAAAATAGGCGGGTTGTTTGATTTTCATGTTTGTAGGTCATCTTTAAACCTTTGAAACCCAGTTTGTTTTAATATGAAAAGTGAAAAGAAAAAATGTTCATTATTGTTTATCTTTTATTGGTCCGAACTACGCAAGGTCTGATTCATGCGGGGTCATGATACGTAGGCAATCTCCATAAGATTCGACCACAACAAAAAGAAAATGAAAAATCGAAAAAATGATGAAAAAGATATGTAAATAAATATATATATATATATTGATAATAATAAGGACCGACTGAGTCCATTCTAACATATTTGGTTTTGAATTGTGAAGAAAGTTGAGGTGGTCGGTTTGTGCCTCAAAGAAAAATGACAACTAACGTCGAAGCTGTTACAAGTGCTCCAGAGACTCAGAGTCGGAGGGTTCCTCGTCATGAGTCACAATTTGCGACACAACAAGAGCAGGACCACTCTCCTGAGTACCACTCGTACTCATTTGATCTTGCTGCAAAAACTGAGAAGCCTGCCCGAAAGATGGTACAGGAAGAAATGACCCAAAGAGTGAAAAGCTTAGAACAATGGTTGGAAAACATGCAAGGGTTGGCAGGCCAAAAGAGTGTTGCCTTCAAAGATCTATGTATGTTCCCCGATGTCCACTTGCCGCCTAGTTTCAAGACTCCCAAATTTGAAAAGTACGATGGACATGGAGATCCCATAGCCCACCTGAAAAGGTATTGCAATCAACTGAGAGAGGTGGCAGGAAGAAATGAAAAATTGTTGATGGCTTATTTTGTGGAAAGCCTTACGGGAGTAGCCTCCGAATGGTTTATGGATCAAGACACGTCTCGCTGGTATGTCTGGGATGACATGGCACAAGCCTTTGTCAGACAGTTCCAATACAACATCGACATTCCCCCAGACCGCATTTCCCTGTCAATCCTGAAGAAGAAACCAAGTGAAAGTTTCAGGGAATATGCCATAAAATGGAGAGAGCAAGCAGCTCGAGTTAAGCCACCCATGGATGACCACGAGCTAATTACTGTCTTCCTTCAAGCGCAAGAGCCAGATTACTTTCAAAACATGGTGTCCGCAGTTGGCAAAACCTTCTCGGAAGCAATCAAAATTGGAGAAATGGTAGAGAATGGTCTTAAGACAGGCAAAATTATAAGTCAAGCTGTTCTTAAAGCCGCAACTCAGGCTGTCCGGGTTGAGTCAGATAATCTTAGCGACACAAATGAGGAGATTGAAGAAATCATGATGACATCAGGGTCTAGAAGAGGTCCCAGGAGAACATCTCGAAGGTATGAGTAGTCTCCTCAGGTTTTCTATGGCTCCCCTGAGCAGTATTATCCACCTCAGGACGCTCAATACTCCGTCGCTCCACCTCAGTATGTTGTCCAGCCACCAAAACACCCCAGGAGGCGAGCACGAGCATCACAAAATCTCCAGAAGTCTCCACAAAATTTTCAGGTGCCCTATAACCCACAGCCAAGCCAATGGTATAAAGGGGAACAAAGGTTGAAAGATAATTTTACACCAATAGGAGAGTCCTATGAAAGCTTATTTAAGAAATTAAAGAATCATGACATGATTTCACCTATTCATCCAAATCATATGGACCCACGTGCAAGAAGCTTTGACCCTTCTAAAAGGTGTGAATACCATTCCAATGCCCAGGGGCACAATGTTGAAAGCTGTCAGGATTTGAAAAGAGAAATAGAAAGAATGATCCAAGAAAGGCGGATTGTGATCAATAACAGTGACATGGAGCACTCGAACCCCCTCGAGAACTTGCCGACGGAAGTTGATGAGGTTGAAGCTGGTAATGGTCTTGGCAGTACCGATGCGAAGCTCAGTGGCTAAGATGTCAGTCTTGATAAAGTGGAAGGATGCTCTGCTCCTTGGTTAGCAAGAGAGAAGCTTGTGGTGGCTTATTTTGTTGTCATTTCTGTTTGTTCGGATTATTAGGATTGTAATTCGGATTTTGTTTTGTGTCAATATCTTTTCGCTTATCTTTCCATTTTTGTCATAGTAGTTTGTTTTAAATTTTGTCCAGTTTGTTTTAGGATTTTGTTCTGGATTGTTTTGTTTGTTTTGTTATTTAAACCATTTCACCGGTAGTCTAATACAAAATCCGGTCTTTTATTATTTTCAGTCATCTTTTTGTTTAGTTCTTTTATCATTTTTGTTCAATGCCGATTCTAGGGACATGACATGCGCACCCAGTTTGGGCCTAGTCTTTAAAGTTAATCATAAAACCCCAGAAAGGCGATCAAACCATTTAAAGAAAATAAGGACGGTTTGAGATTATTCAGAGCTCGAGTCATGTGGAACTGGGGCAAGTTAAACACAAGGAAAACCGTTAAAAGCAAGATTCGCCTAAATTGGCATGAGGGTCGTTCATAATAATGAGAATGAGAGTGTCGCCCAACGGTGCTTTAGAAGTGACAAAGGGAAAAGCAAATGTTTAACATAATTGTCAAGCCCAGCACCGTCAGAAGAGGCTACAAATTTTAATTGTGTTGTTTGCACTTGGCATGTTTTGAAGACTGGAATGACGAAGACATTTTGTTCTGATACCTAAACACTTTATCCTTCGTTAGCCCTTTGAGCCTTATTTATTTTCTTTCATACCCCTCATTCGGAACCAGTAGCAATGACTAGAATATACGAACATGGAAAAAAAAGAAAAAAAAAGAGAATAGCAAAATGACAAAAGAAAAATGAAAAAAAGAGAAAAGAAAAGAGAAATGATAACAGAAAATGAAAAAAAAACAAAAGAAAGTCAAATGAAAAGAGGAATTGGGAACTACGTTTGACCTGATTCCTCAAAGAGGATACGTAGGCGCTTCACGGCTCGGTCATAGTTTTGAAAGAAAAAATGAAAAAATCAATTAAAATATCCCCAAGCAAGAAACTGGAGCAAAAGTTGCGTTTGTTGTAAATAAATCTAATTCCGAAGGTTGTAACTAATAACCCAAAATTAATGTATTTTTGAGCCTTTTATACCCTTTCTTTCTAGCCTATCCAAAACCCACATTACGGTCCAAGAAAGACCTTCTGATCAGTCTTCAAAAGATGCCAAGTCAGACAAATGTTGTCTTACCGGCGAACATGACATTCTGTTCCACAGCAGAAAGGACTCTAATCTCCAAAAGAAAGAGTCATACCGGCAACACTCTAAATCCCCAGCTGGAGAGAGATATAAAACGAGAGAGTCTTATTGGTGAAAACCTTCACAGGCACCATAAGGCGGTGAAAGCTGAGAGAAAACCAAAATGAGAGAGACTTGATAGTGAAAACCCTTCGGGCACTACAAGTCGAATAAGATTGAGAATCAGAGGGGGAATCGCCAATTGAAGATCTTAAAAGATGATTGACGGCAGAGGATAGGCCACATACGCATGTCGTGGCCATTAGAGTCGGTATCTGCATTTGATAGATTTTTATTTATAGTTTCTTTTGCAAAAGAGTCATCGTTTCCTTTGTCTTTTATTTTGTTTCTTTTATCTTTCTCCTTTCATAGAAAAATTCCGCAATAGAGTTTGTCTGGTCAGAACAAGTATGAAATGACTTCAAATATGCCATCAGCTTTTCAAGGTGAGATCTGACTAGTACCTCCAAATGATATAGTCAGCAAAGAACAAGCGCGAGGCCAGTGTCAAAAAAGATATCCCCAGCAAAGGGAATTGACAAAAGGATTGACGAGCGTCAAGAGAGATATCCTTGCCAAAACCAAGGTTATAAACCAGGCCAAGGCCCATGAACAGAGCAAGGAGAGCAGTGAGCAGGATTTGGGAAATCCATACTAGACTGAAAGGTCGGGGAAAATGCCAAGTTTCCGAGCTATGCCACAAAAGAAGAGGGATATCCCCAGCAGAAAGGGATTATCCCCAGCAAATAATATCATCCCCAAAAAGTTGAGGAGCACAGAGCGATGAAGGAGGAAGGGAAAGCCATCCCAGTAGGAGTATCACAACCAACCACCATGTTTTAAACTAACAAAATTTTGTTTGATTTGAAACAGGTAAAGGAAATGGCATTGATGCAGAAACGCATGCCACAAGGAATATTATCAAACTGGGGCAGAAAATTTTCCTTCCATTTAGAAAATTTTCTGGAAGTCAGGTACCCCCAGCTAATAACATTTTACCCCCCAACAGGTAAGTAAATAATTCCCCAACAGCGTTATCCCTAGCAGTTGCGAGGAGTCCAACACAAGGTTGGAATGTCGGTATCCTCAGCGGTTCCTTTCGGGGAAAGGCAAAACGACTCTCAAGGGAGGTAGTCTTCGAAGGAAGAAGCTATGCAAAAACAAAACAAAAAAAAAGTTAAAAAAAAAAGAAAAAAGAAAAAAGAGAAGAATAAAAGATAATAATGAAAAAAAAGAGAAAAAAAAAGAAAAAAAAGGGAAAAAGTCATCCCCATCTAAATCATCCCCAACAGTTTCGAGGGAAGACAACGCAGGTAAGTAAATAATTCAAAAAAAAAAGAAGAAGAAGAAGGAAATGGTTCACGCATAGGAGACACACTTCCTAGTTTGGAATCACTAGAGTTCACCTATAGGAGACGCATTTCCTCCTAAGTTTGGTTTAAGTTTTACCCATAGGAGACGCATTTCCTCCTAGGTTTGTTTTAGTTTCACCCATAGGAGACGCATTTCCTCCTAGGTTTGTTTCAGTTTCACTCATAGGAGATGCATTTCCTCCTAAGTTTGTTTTAGTTCATTCATAGGAGATGCATTTCCTCCTAAGTTTGTTTTAGTTCATTCATAGGAGATGCATTTCCTCCTAAGTTTGTTTTAGTTCATTCATAGGAGATGCATTTCCTCCTAAGTTTGTTTTAGTTTCATCCATAGGAGATGCATTTCCTCCTAAGTTTGTTTTAGTTTCACTCATAGGAGATGCATTTCCTCCTAAGTTTGTTTTAGTTTCATCCATAGGAGATGCATTTCTTCCTAAGTTTGTTTTAGTTTCATCCATAGGAGATGCACTTCCTCCTATGTTTGTTTTAGTTTCATCCATAGGAGATGCATTTCCTCCTAAGTTTGTTTTTACCCATAGGAGATGCATTTCCTCCTAAGTTGGTTTTAGTTTTACCCATAGGAGATGCATTTCATCCTAAGTTGGTTTTAGTTTCACCCATAGGAGATGCATTTCCTCCTAAGTTGTTGCTAAAAAAAAAAAAAAAAAACCTAGTCTGACGAACCTTCTCCTAGGATCAAAATCTTAGTCTGACGAATTTTTTCTCCTAAGATAGAGACCTAGTCTGACGAACCTTCTCCTAGGATCCAAATCTTAGTCTGACAAATTTTTCTCCTAAGATAGAGACCTAGTCTGATGAACCTTCTCCTAGGATCAAAATCTTAGTCTGACGAATTTTTTCTCCTAAGATAGAGACCTAGTCTGACGAACCTTCTCCTAGGATCAAAATCTTAGTCTGATGAATCTTTCTCCTAAGATACCAAAAAAACAAGACCTAGTCTGACGAACCTTCTCCTAGGATCAAAATCTTAGTCTGACGAATTTTTCTCCTAAGATAGAGACCTAGTCTGATGAACCTTCTCCTATGATCAAAATCTTAGTCTGACGAATTTTTTCTCCTAAGATAGAGACCTAGTCTGACGAACCTTCTCCTAGGATCCAAATCTTAGTCTGATGAATCTTTCTCCTAAGATACCAAAAAAACAAGACCTAGTCTGATGAACCTTCTCCTAGGATCAAAATCTTAGTCTGACGAATTTTTTCTCCTAAGATAGAGACCTAGTCTGACGAACCTTCTCCTAGGATCAAAATCTTAGTCTGATGAATCTTTCTCCTAAGATACCAAAAAAACAAGACCTAGTCTGATGAACCTTCTCCTAGGATCAAAATCTTAGTCTGACGAATTTTTCTCCTAAGATAGAGACCTAGTCTGATGAACCTTCTCCTAGGATCAAAATCTTAGTCTGACGAATTTTTCTCCTAAGATAGAGACTTAGTCTGACGAACCTTTTCCTAGGATCCAAATCTTAGTCTGATGAATCTTTCTCCTAAGATACCAAAAAAACAAGACCTAGTCTGATGAACCTTCTCCTAGGATCAAAATCTTAGTCTGACGAATTTTTCTCCTAAGATAGAGACCTAGTCTGACGAACCTTCTCCTAGGATCCAAATCTTAGTCTGATGAATCTTTCTCCTAAGATACCAAAAAACAAGACCTAGTCTGGTGAACCTTCTCCTAGGATCAAAATCTTAGTCTGACGAATTTTTCTCCTAAGATAGAGACCTAGTCTGACGAACCTTCTCCTAGGATCAAAATCTTAGTCTGATGAATCTTTCTCCTAAGATAACCAAAAAACAAAAAGACCTAGTCTGACGAACCTTCTCCTAGGATCAAAATCTTAGTCTGATGAATTTTTCTCCTAAGATAGAGACCTAGTCTGACGAACCTTCTCCTAGGATCAAAATCTTAGTCTGATGAATATTTCTCCTAAGATAATAATAATAAAAAAAACGTTTGAATTTCAAAAAAAAGAGAGTCATTTTTAGTTTTCTTGAAGATTATCAATGTTTAGTTTTTCCTAAAACCAGGCGCCCACCTGTATAACGAGAGGAATACTTTCAGTCTTTAAATTTCTTACCAGGCGCCCACCTGTATAACGAGAGGAATACTTTCAGTCTTTAAATTTCTTGCCAGGCGCCCACCTGTATAACGAGAGGAATACATTTCAGTCTTTTCATTTCAAGTGTTGAAGTTGGGAGCCCGCCCATAGAACAGAGGCATACATTTCAGTCTTTACATTTCATGTTTCAGGCGCCCACCTGTATAACAAGAGGAATACATTTTAGTCTTATACTGCAGATTTTGGAAATCAGTAACCCCACCGGAAGGTAGAAGGTTACGACAGGAATCCCCAGCTGGAAACAATCTCCATCACCGGGAAGCAGAAGGCTACAACAAAAATCCCCAGCATTCAACCAAGTTATAAATAGCAGAAGCTCGCCTCAAGAATGCGAGTCAACAGGCTGAGATGGTCAACAGAAGCTGGTCACAAAAACAAAAAAAAAAACAAGAAAAGAAAAAAAAAAGAGAAAAATAATCCAAAGCACGGAAGTGGAGAACAGATGTGATCTGCTCAAGAACTAGCGCCTACAACTAGCAAGTATCAAGGTTCAAATCCAAAGTCTGTATGAAGCACCATTCAAGACTCAAGATCAAGTTTCAGAAGACTTAGAGATAGGAATCCTTGTAACTAATAGCTGATAGGTTAGTTAGTCTTTTTCAGTTATCATTTTTGATGTAATGACAGGACCACGGACCGGAACCTCAACGGAACGGAACCTCGATCGGCTCTTCACCTCGGTACACTCTACCATCTCTCCCATTTTCGAACTACACGTGGCCTGATTCCTGTATAACCAAGGATATGTAGGCAGCTCAGATACCAGGGCTCGGTCACATTCCCTCCCTTTCCTTAGTGTAGTCCGTCCAAGTAATGGTCGGGTCAAAAACATGTCTAGTCGTTCTTTGTCGGAAAACTCTTCGTGTTTCCAGTCAAAGAGGGGCAGCTGTAGACACCGGATTTTTGACCCTCCCCGAGAATTTTCACATTTTTTAGCATAAATATGTAATTTAGGTCTAATATACCTATTTTGACTATTTTTTGCTTTATTTCGTTACAAAAAGAAAAATTACAAAAAATATATATATAAATTTTAGTTTATATATTTCTCATAAATTTTGGAAAAATACAAAAATTGCACTTTGTTTTTGTACTTTATATAATTTCGAAAATAACCAAAAAATATAATTCTATTAAGGTTTTGTAGTCATTTTAATTTGAAAAAAATGCAAAAATATTACTTTATATTTTATCTTTATATAAAAAACGAAAATTACAAAAAAAATAGTTTTATTAATATTTTGTAGCTATTTTAAATCTTGAAAATATACTTAAAAAGATATAGTTTTGTTTAAATATTAGTCTTATTTTTGTTAGTTATTTTGCTTACGTAGGACTAGTTGAGCAACGTCGTGTTCCTATTTCTCGGGTCCGGGCAAAAGAATAATATTCGGGTTCAAACTACCCGGTTTTAGGCCTAATTTTCGGACATAGCCCATAATAAACCGAGTCCATGACACATGGGGAACCCCACCACGCGTGGGGGACACAAGTCTCAAACCCCACCACGCGTGGGGCTCATTTCCCTGGGCAAAACCATTACAAAGGCACGGTAAAAAACATTTTTGAAGGAGGACTTGGAAAAAATTTGGACGTGTACTGTAGACCTTCTTCTTCCTAAAGAAGAAGAAGCAAAAACCCGAGAAAAGAAAAAAGCAGCCCACAGCCATCGTCCCATCTCCCCGCTGCTCCCTCGTCGTCACTTTCCCGTCGAACCCCCCCTCCCCCCCATCCCTTCCGGCAGCGACCAACCAGCCCATCTCCGTCTCGCCACCTCCGTCAAACAACCAAACAGGCTCGTCAACCACTGCTCGTCGCCACCACCAAACAACCAGCCCCAACTCAACCTCCCACCACCGTCTCACACAGTCACCAAGCAGGCCCGTCACTGTTTTCCGTCGTAACCAAAACCCGTTGACCACCCTTTTCCGTTGCACTTTAGAGGGCAGCAACTCCTCCAAGCCGCTACTGCTTAGCTCCATGGTCAGACCAGTCTCGATCCCCCTCCGTCACCTTCCCACCGTGAAACCACCATTGTTACTCGTTTCTAACTCCTCCAGCACCACCGTCAACAAACCACCCAAAACCCTACGAGTCCCTACTCCCTCTCGTCCAAACAACACCACTAAACACCACCCCCGTTAACCATCGTCAACTGCCCAAACGACCCCTTATGCTGCAGCTTCACGTACCAAGTGCTGCGCCGGAAAAATACAGCAGCAACCAAGCAGTCCCTGGTTGTTGACAGCTGTGGGTCCGAGCTTTCTATTTCCATCGAGGTCGTCTTTGGTTTGTCGAGGTCCGGTACGTCGAGGTGTTTATGCGAGGTTCCGTCGTTGTTCTTCGTTCAGAGAGGTCCGGCTTGAGTCCCGTCGGGGTCGTGTTTGTCGTCCTGAGTTTGCCGAGGTTCAAAGGTTAGTAAACCTCAAGTATTAGATAAGGAAATGTTACGTTAAATGTTCGAAGATGCAATATAGAAATTGGTATGATAATTTTCTACTTATGTTTTCGTCGTATGCATTTTTGCTCATTTGGCGTTATGTGATTCTTGTTTATCCGATGACATTTAATTAAGTTGGACTAGTTGTTCTATGACACAAGTTTGACGTTAATCTGTTCGTCCTTTCCTTTGCTTAGGTCATTCGGACAAAATTATTATTAGTACATGCTCTTACTACTCCCGAAACACTCATTCGCTAAACTCATTTTATTAATTTTTTGACAAGTTATGAGATTTTAGTTGTAAAGAAGCCGTAAGGTTTAGTATTGTTAAAGGCGTAAAAATGGCATCCTTTTAAAAAAAATAATAATAAATAAATAAATAAATAATAAAAAAACGAGACTAGCTTCGCCAAATAAAAATATACAGATTGCGGAGCCCTCACAAAATATATGTATTAAATACTTAGATTCCGCGACGGGCCGTTTAGCAAATTTCACGGCCCTACCTAAAAATAATAATGCGCTAGTTGCTTTAGGCGCGCCTTTAATAATGTTATCTCCCTAAACTCGGGTGAACATTTATGTGACCCAAATCCAAATATCAACGGAATTGAAATGTGTCTCTAATCACGGGTATATTGATTATGGCGTGGCCCGAGATGCATTTCCATGATGTTGCAAATTCTTTAATAATAAATGAGACGAGCCTCGACAAACAAATGTACAAGTCGCGGGGCCCTCTAAATGTATATATTAAAATACTTAGAATTCGAGGACCGGCCGTTTAGCGAATTTTACGGCCTTCCCAAAATAATAACACGATAGTCGTTTTAGGCGCGTGTTTAATAATCTTACCTTCTTAAACTCGGGTGTGCATTTCATGCGACTCAAATCCAAATCCTAAAACATTGAATAAAAATATGTTCTGGATCGCGGGTGCATTTCATGTGACGCAAGCCAAAGGCATGTTTTTAAAACGATGTTCACGTTCCTTCAAAAAATATAATAAAAGCGGTAAAGAATTAAAATTCGCACATAAGTTCATATTTGTATAAATCAGATAATCAAGCCGAATATAACAGTTGAGCGACCGTGCTAGAACCACGGAACTCGGGAATGCCTAACACCTTCTCCCGGGTTAACAGAATTCCTTATCCGGATTTCTGGTACGCAGACTGTAATATGGAGTCATTATTTTCCTTGATTCGGGATTAAAATTGGTGACTTGGGACACCCTAAATCTCCCAAGTGACGACTCTGAAATAAATAAACCAATCCCCCTTTCGATTGTCCTTTAATTGGAAAAAACTCCCTTGCACCCCGCGGGTGCGGAAAAAGGAGGTGTGACAACACTGAAGACTTTTGGACTCTCAAAAGGGCAATCGAAAACCTAATAGAGCAAAAGAGGATAGTGCTGAAAGATGAAGTGATCCCCAATATGACCAATAACCCATTGCCGGCTCATAACAACGGGCCAGTTATTGGGATGATTTGTGAAGATAAAGAGTTTGACCCAGCTCTGAAAGCCATCATTGCCATCGGCGATGTTGAAAAGAAGCCAAAAGTGGCTGCAAAGTAAGACAAGGGGGAGAAGAAGAGTAACTCCGCACCTCAGAGTGTAAAAAATACAGTGGAAACCAAAACAGGGGCAGTACCCCCTAAGGATGCCATTCTTTATGTTCCCCGGGCATCTAGGAAAGAACAATTGGTGTTGAATCCCCCAAGAGGTTCATGCTAAACAAGGGACCTAAGATGTACGTACCAATAGGGACTTATGTGGCATTGGGGCCAGTAATTTCACCAAGGCTGAATGAGCCCATGGTTATCAGCCGCGCACTACAGAAGCCCATGAAGGATCCCACTACCGTCCCCTGGAATTACAACAAAGCGGTAGTGACGTACAAAGGAAAAGAAATCACAGGGGAAGTAAATGAAACCAACTCATCTGGGAAGTACCTCAATCTGGAAGAAGTGAACAATGCCAAATAGAAGCGTTTTTCATTTAAAAAGCCAGTCACTGCCGAAGAGGCAAAGGAATTCTTCCGAAAAATGAAAACTACGGACTACGAGGTAATCGACCAACTTCGAAAGTCTCCCGTTCAGGTCTCGCTCTTGTCTCTACTAATAAGCTCGACTGAGCATAAGAAAGTGTTGATAAAGACCCTCAATGAAGCATATGTTCTAATTGAAACCACTGTTGAGCAATTGGAAAGGATGGCGGAATGATTCTTTGAAGTCAACCGGATTTCATTTAGCAAAAATGACTTGCCCCCAGAAGGGGCTGCCCATAACAAAGCTCTTCATCTGATAGTTAAGTGTGAAGGGTACTATGTGAAAAGAGTCATGGCGGATCAGGGGTCAACATATGCCCTCTCTCAACTAGGCAAAGAATGGAAATTGGGACTGAGGGAATCAGGCCTAACAATGTTTGTGTGCGTGCTTTCGATGGCATCAAGAGAGACACAATAGGGGAGATTGATTTGATCATGACTATCGGTCCTGTGGATTTTGAAGTGACATTTCAGGTCTTGGACATGGATAGCTCCTATAATTTTCTCTTAGGAAGTACTTGGATCCATGTTGCAGGGGCCGTACCTTCTACTCTCCACCAAATGGTAAAATTTGAACACGAAGATCAGGAAATCGTGGTCCATAGAGAGGATGAGCAATCAATTTACAGGGACCCATCAGTCCCATGTCTCGAGGCTAGGGAAGGTAGCGAGCACATTGTCTATCATGCTTTTGAGGTTGTCGTCGCAGATCAATGTGAAGAAGGTAGACCGTGTCCTCAACCCTTTCTGTCAAATGCGTCAATCATGGTCGCTACTGAAATGATCAAGCACGGTTATAAGCCAAGGAAGGGGCTCGAGGCATCATTTCAAGGTATCACAGAACCTATCACTTTAGCTACCAACGAGAAGTTCTTCGGTATGGGTTTTCACGCCACAGAAGCTGATGTGACATGGGCAAATGAACGAAAGAGCAATGGTTGGGTGTTGCCTCAGCCGGTCCCACATCTCTACAAAACATTCGTCAAGCCCAAATACACAGAAGAAGAAGAAGATGAGTCCTTCACGGTCGAGGAAATTGAGGACACATGTGGAGCCATGAGGAAAATGTTATATGAAGCTCATATGGTCCAGCCGGGTGAAGGCTCGAGCACTGCTGAGGTGCAATTTATAGGGCCCGATGGCAAGCTGCAAAATTGGAAGGCTACTCCATTCCCAGTCAGGCGGGAATCCCGGTTGTCCAGTCTTGCCACTTTTTCTGCATTCCGAGTTATTCCAGGGTGTAACTCGAATGTTTCTTTTAGTTTATTGTCTTTAAAATTCCAATCTAAATCCTTTTATCTTCAAATTCAATGAAATGAATCAATATTTCATCGTCTAGGAATCACTTTCTTTATTCTTTCTGATTTTTGTTGCTTTACTTATTTCTTCCTTTCAGTTCTAATAATGCAGACTTAAATAACATGACATGCTTGCGGACTTCATGCCCAGATCATAGCAAGCTGTCTAACTATGAAATAATGAATCAAGAACCGGAATATGATGAAGATGAGGCTTTTAGAGAAATAAACCAAGAACTAGAACAATTTGAGAATAAACCTAAGCCAAACTTAAATGAATCGGACACGTGAGATATCGCGGCTAGAGAGCATTGATTTCTCCTTTCGTTCTTTTGTGCGAAGGCGAAGCAACAAGAAAAAAGACATTCATTTCAAAACTATGAGGTGAGAAGAATACAGAAAAGAAAGAGTTTCAGAAGAGGTCCAAGAAACTATGATAAGCATTCTCACAGATGAAAGAACTAGGGATGCATTGATCCAACTTTTGTTCGAATTCAAAGATGTGTTTGCTTGGTCCTACGAATATATGCTAGGATTAAGTGTTGATTTAGTGGTGTACAAATTTCCAACGTACCCCGATCATCCCCCATCCAGCAAAAACAAAGAAAGTTCAAAACCAACATCAGTGACATGATCAAAGAAGAGGTCACCAAACAGTTAAAAACGGGTGTGTTCTGAATGGTCCGATACACCACATGGTTGGCTAATGTGGTTCCATTTCCAAAGAAAGATGGTAAACCAGAGTGTGTGTTGACTATCGGGATCTGAACAAAGCAAGTCACAAAGACAACTTTCCTTTGTCAAACATCCACAACCTTATTGACAACTGTGCCAAACATGAGATACAATCGTTCGTGGACTATTATGTTGGATATCATCAAGTCTTGATGGATGAAGAAGATTCGGAAAAGACAGCCTTCACCACATCCTGGGGCACATATTGTTACAGGGTCATGCCTTTTGGTTTGAAGAATGCCAAGGCAACTTACATGAGAGCTATGACTGCCAAATTTCATTACATGATGCACCAAGAAATCGAGGTGTATATGGATGATGTGATCATCAAATCAAGAATGCAAGACGACCATGTTCGGGATCTGAGAAAGTTCTTTGAGCATCTGCGTAAGCATGACTTGAAGTTAAATCCAGCTAAATGTGCATTTGGAGTTCTGTCTGGGAAACTCTTGGAATTTATAGTCAGTCGGAGGGGAATCGAGATAGATCCAACAAAGATAAATTCTATTTGCGATTTGCCTCCTCCGAAACCAAGAAAGAGGTTATGAGTCTGTAGGGAAGGTTGATGTAAAGCCCCAGAAAAATTTGCTAAGAAATTTGAGATTTCGTGGTACCAAGGTAGGTTAATTATTTTATTTGTGTGCAAATGAGGATTCATGATATAATAGATATTAATTGGATATGTTAATAAGCGTATAAGTCTAAGCCAAGTTGGAAAATTACATGATAGACTAAAATTCAAAATGAGTACGCACAAGACCACACTTTGGACGAGAATATATACAGATATATAAGGTTTTAGATGATGCACAGCCTATCAAATGAAATGCCTTTGAGTCTAGTTTCTAACGCTTCAAACCGTTCGTTATTTGGACTTTCCTACGAGAAGTTATGACCAAATTACCAAAGGCTGGCGGAGGATTGCGCGGATGCGAAGCATCCGACGCAACATCCAAAAAGAGGAGCTGGCAGTGAAGTGCAGCCAAAGCATCCAGGTCAGCATCCGAGCTCCTGAGAGGAGTGAAGTGGGGATGCAAAGCATCCGAGGCATCATCCGAAATCTAGGCTTATAAACACAATTTCGGGATTCATTTTCTCCCATTTCTCTTGGACGACTCTTAGGGTCTTCCTCCACTCTCTCAAGACCTCCAACCCCTCTCATCTTCAAGGTAAGTAATCTCTATTAACTTGGTGTAAAATTTCATCATTACTACACTAGTATTGATGAAATCTACTCATGAAACACATAGATAGTCATGAAATTCCTTCAAGAACTCAAAGGAGGGTTTGCAAAATTTCTTCCAAAAGGTAAATCCTACACCCTTAGACTTACATATATGGTTATATTATGGGAATATGAGTATGAATTAAGTATTTGAACTCTTGGTGTGGTGATTGGAAGCCATAAGTTCCCAATATACATACATAATTATGTGAAGTCTTATCCATGCTCACAATATAAATTTCTCTTGTGTGCACCTACTGTCCTAAATGGAAAATCTAACATTGAAATTGGGAATGATGTGAAATGAGCCTTGACTCTGATTTCCATAAATGACTTCAATGATAAAGTGCCCTAAAAGCTTTGTACACAATTTATGCCCATAAGCGGCTGTTCGAGATAATATTTTGCCTTATAAGTTCCATTGCTAATAAATTTGAGGTGTATGATTTCCGATATATTGTATATGCCCATGATTCATGATTCCTCTCATGTGTACTTGACATCTTGGGTTGAATGGCTTGATGTTGAAATTGATATTGATGTGAAATGTGGAGGAAAAGAGTTTGAACTATGAAATGTGGCCTAGTGCCAAGTATGATGTGGAAATTGTGGCCCAAAGTGCCGATAAACTAATACAAGTGTAACCAAAGATTGGAGTGAGAGGAATAATAGAAAATTGTAACGTCTCGGGGAGGCGGCTTAGCCGATCGGGCTGTGATCGGATGCCATGATATATACACATGGTGGTAATGTATTGATGATTGAAACTGGAAAGTGTGAATAAAATAATGGTAATGTCTCCGGCAGATGGCTTAGCCGATCAGGCCGTGATCGGACTCCGCTCAAAGAAGCGGTGGCAAAGTGAATAATGATGCAACAGTGTGGGATGCTCCAATCTAAAATTTCAGAAACTATGTGAAAATCATGTGAACCTCCTTATATTGTTGACATGGTGCTTATTTGAAACTTTGTTGTCTTTATGATTTCCTCTTTATTCTTGTATGAAAGTTCTTTCTAACTAGATGGTGTTTAGTTATACATACTAGTGCTATTCGATGGCACTAACGTCCCTTTTGCCGGGGGCGCTATGTCTTTAAATGGATGTAGGTGTTTCTATAGCAGGCAGTGTTGGTCGCAGCTAGTGCCGCATCATCCTTTTAGCTGACTTGGTGAGCCCCACTTCGTTTCGGGGTCCTGTTTCATCTGTTTATCATGTACATTGTATTTGAGGTATAGCCGGAGCCTTGTTGCCGGCATTTCCATATTACTCTTCAGTTGTATTTAGAGGCTCCGTAGACAGGTTGTGGGTAGTGTCGGGTATTGGAATTAAAGTGGAAATATTGATGTTTGGCAATGATGTATAAAACTTGTAATATCTTCAAAATTATGAACGAAGTTGTTAATAGAAATGAAATGAAATTGTTAATGACATGCTTATAGAATTTGATTAATGGTGTACATTTCCTCTTTATTCAAAGACGAATTTGGGTAGTATGAAACCTAACAGGCTTGCTCAGTCGGGGTTACTCGATTGAGCACCGATCGCGTTCCTCGGGTTTTGGGGCGTGACAAACTTGGTATCAGAGCCTAAGGTTTTAAAGTGTCCTAGGATGTCTCGGAGCTGTGTCTAGTAGAGTTCTTCTTATCGGTGTGTTGTCGACTACATCTATAAGTTGGAGGCTACGCGGACATTTTAGGAATGTTACCCTTCTTCAACACTCCAGATCGTGTGATAGAGCTTGACTATGAGATTGTCTTTTAACACGTGCTTTAAGGTTCAAGGTAAGTATAAATGATCTTTCGTCTATTCAAAGTAATGTTGTCATATGACATGACAAATGGACAAAGGCCTGAATATTAAGAGGATGGCACATGTATCATGTTGAACGAATGGTACGAATATATGATATACGTACATAGTACTAGAAACATACTTTATTCGAGAAAAGTGTTAAAATGATTACCACCTCCAAAGAAACATTGGATTGATAAGTAATATGTAAGCTTGAATAGCACATGTAGGTAGTGTGAGAAGTATGCAAATGATCCTAAGGTGTGAAAGAAAATTGGTTATGTAAGCACGCAATATATGGGAGACATGACCAGGAGATTAATTATGAGAGTGCAAGTCTCTCCTAGGAGACAAGAAGTTATGAAAGGAGAGTCAATTGATCCCACGATGAGAAGACTCGTGTACAACGAACTTTATAAAAATCCAGAAGTGTACGAAGTGATATTACACTCCTAAAGGATATTGACAAGAGGAATTGGAATCCCAAGCCCGTGTGGCTGAATAAGAGTAGAGAACTTATGAGGTTAATACCATTGTGACTTCAATCTCCCTAATAGTCGATCATATATGTGAGGGATAGAGGAACGAGACATATGACCATGATGTTGCTAAATTCAAGACTTGTATAGAAATCCGGGACATTCACCCTAAGTGGGGGAGGAAGGGCCATAGTAAGGCCACTTAAATACAACGAAACAAAAGTACGACCATGTAGCTATGATGTTTGAATATTTTGTTGAAGACATGTGTAGTCTAGAAAAGTGGTAAGGGATAACGTTATTCTCTAAAAGGATATGCTAATGATAGACCACTAGTGCCCAAAAAAAAAAGGTGGAAGGTTAAGGAAGGTAAATTGTTCATACAGGGCAATGTGAATGATAGGGTCAAAGATCCTAGAAACTAAGAGTATATTTGTAAATGGATTTTATACTTGTTAGAGGGTCAGGAACAATGGAACCCAAAGAAGTACTATAGGTCAAATGTAGAAGGTTGCGAGATTTTAGAATGGGTTAATCATAGATCTGTGATTTAGCCAAAGTACCAAGGCATTAAGAAAGGTGGAACGAGTGGGAGAAAAATATGTGATACTATAATAACCCAAGAGGGTATTTGGGCTTGATGGAGAGCCTCTACAAAATATTAGTCTATGTCACTCGCACGACAATGAAAGCTCAAGCTTTAGCGGATCACCTAGCTGAAAATCCTGTTGATGATGAATACCAGCCTTTGAGTACATACTTTCCGGAAGAAGAAGTAAACTCAGTTGAGATAATCTCAGAAGACACCAACGCTTCGAAAATGTTATTCAATTGAGCTGTGAATGCAAAAGGTGTCGGGATTGGGGCAATCTTGATTTCACCCACTGGTCAGCACTATCCAGCCACAGCCCAGCTTCAGTTTTTCTGCACCAACAATATTGCCGAGTAGAAAGCCTGCATTATCGGTATGAACATGGCAATCGACCAAGATGTGGAAGAATTATTGATCATGGAGATTCAGACTTGATTATCCGACAAGCTCAGGGTGAATGGGAAACTCCGGATGTCAAGCTTATTCCATACAGGCAACATGTGTAAGATCTTAGCAAGCGGTTCAAGTCAGTCAAGTTCAGGTACATTCCTTGGTTTCATAATGAGTTAGCTGATGCACTCGCTACTTTGGCCTCGATGTTGCCATACCTAGGCAATGTCCACATTGACCTGTTAGAAATCCAAATTCGAGAAAGGCATGGTTATTGCAATACGGTTGAGGTAGAACCAAATGTTCATCCATTGTATCATGACATCAAGAGATTTTTAAAAATAAAGGAATACCATGATCAAGCCAATGGAAACCAAAAGAGAACCATTAGAAGGCTTGTCAACGGTTTCTTCTTGAGCGGAGAGTTCTTGTACAAAAGGACTCCAGATCTCAACCTTTTAAGATGTGTGGATGCCCAAGAGGCCGAAAGAATCATGAATGAAGTACACGCAACAGTGTGTGGACCCCATATGAATGGACATGTCCTGGCAAAGAAAACCCTTCAAACAGGTTATTATTGGATGACTATGGAAAAGGATTGCTTCAGTTTTGTCCGAAAATGTCATTAGTGTCAAGTGCACGGTGACCTGATTCATGCACCACCTTCAGAACTGCATCCTATGTCAGCACCGTGGTCGTTCATTGCTTGGGGCATGGATGTCATTGGGCCAATCAAGCCAAAAGCTTCAAATGGGCATAGATTCATATTGGTTTCCATTGAATACTTCACAAAATGGGTTGAAGCAGTCACTCTCAAATAAGAAAGCAGTAGTAGACTTCGTGCACTCCAACATCATCTGTCATTTTGGTATTCCTAAAACTATCATCACGAATAATGCTGCAAATCTGAATAGTCATTTGATGAGGGAGGTATGTGAGCAATTTAAGATCACGCATAGGAATTCTACCCCTTATCGGCCCAAAGCTAATGGTGTTGTTGAAGCAGCAAACAAGAACATAAAGAAGATTCTTAGAAAGATGATCCAAAGTTCTAGACAATGGCATGAAAAGTTGTGCATTGTTGGGATATCGCACAACCGTGCGCACATCAGTTGGAGCAATACCCTATCTGTTGGTTTATGGCACTGAAGCCGTAATACCTGCAGAAGTTGAAATTCCTTCTCTCCGAATCATCGTTGAAGCTGAGATTGAGGATAGTGAGTGGGCCAAGACCCGTCTAGAATAGTTAACCCTGATTGATGAAAAATGGATGGTCGTAGTTTGCCACGGGCAGTTATATCAACAAAGAATGGCCCGTGCCCACAAGAAGAAAATGCGGCCCAGGAATTTTGAAGTGGGGCAACTCGTTTTGAGACGTATTGTCCCGCATCACAAGGAAGCAAAAGGAAAGTTTGCTCCAAACTGGAAGGGCCCATACATTATAAGAAAATTGTTGCCAAAAGGGGCATTGTACTTGGGAGACATTGAAGGAAATGAACCTGAAACAGCTGTCAATGCAGACGTGGTCAAGAGGTATTACGTTTAACCCTTCTATGGTACCGATATTATCCTATTGGGATGACGAAGCTTTTCACTCTCGCTATCCCAAAACACTTCAACCTTTTGCTAACCCTTTGAGTCAGTTACCTTTCCTTGATCACCCTCTTTGGAACCTGAAAAAAAAGTTTAAAAACAAAGATTTCCTGAACTACGTTCGACTTGATTCTGAAAAGATACGTAGGCATCCTCTCTTTGTGGTTCAGTCATACCAAAACAAAAATCCAAATTGCCCCAAAAGTGAAACTGGGGCAGATGTTATAATGGTTCGACAATGACCCTGCCTGAATGGTTCTAAAGTTGTAATTTGATCCAAATTCTTTTTACCCCAAACCCTATTCAGGTCCTTCCGATCAATCGGTGATAATGTTCAAGGATCGAAGAATATAATTACTTGGATCCGATACAGTCAAAATGAGAGAAATAAAATGAGAGAGTCTTGTTGGTGAAAACCCACACGGGCACCATAAGGCGATGATGAGCAGAGAAACTGAAAATGAGAGAGTCTTGTTTTAAGACACGAGTTATGGTTTGGCACTGATAAAGTCCTGGCAAGGTTTCTCAGTTTTAAGACACGAGTTATGGTTGGTTTATGAGAGATTGAACGGTCGCGTAGATCGGGTATCCAGTCCAAGAAGCATGTCATGTCTACTGAAGTCTGCATGCACTCCAGATAAGTCCCTCTTTCTTCTTCCTCGAAAGGGACACTTTTTGTTAAATTAATTATTCTATCCTTTATTTACTTTTCTTTGAATCTCTATCGGTTTAATCCTTCTCCGAAACTAATATAAAGAAAAGATGGCAAGATTGGTTTTACAAGGTTCTGCTTAACAAAAGCTAAATTCACGGAAAAGCACCCAGCCTCAGCAGGTGCATCAGGTCGATCTCGACTGGCCATGATGGCCGATGCTTCAGAGTCAAAATTAAAAAGGAAAGAAATCCAAAGTCAAGTGCCCATAAAGGCAAGTAAGATGCAAAGGCCAAAGCCCCGCATGTGTGAACCATCATGTGAAATTATGAAAAGTCAAGATCCCTGGGTTTAGGAAAGAGATCAATCTGCAGAAAGCCAACAAGCAATAGAGGTTTTCATCGAAAGAGTTGGGCCGAGATCAAAACAATCAAGGCCACAAAACCAACCACCATTTCAAACTAACAATTGTTCTTTGTTTGAAAACATGAAACAGGTACAATTCAAAGCAACCTTGCAAGAAGCAGGTGCAACCAAAAGACACTGCACAAGGGCTAGAAGCAGTTTTGCAGCAATAGTCAATCCAAAAGGAAGTCTTCTCCAAATTTTTTCCTGTATTCTTACTCATTTTTCTTAAATTAAAAAAAGAGAAGAAAATTCAAAAAAATGGTAGCCTAGGGTCTCCACTCCCTAGTTCCTTATCCAACATAGGGTCTCCAATCTTTAGTTCATTTTATTTTAGACATAGGGTCTCCACTCCCTAGTTGCTTTTCCAACATACAGTCTCCACTCCCTAGTTGATTCTATTTTAGATATAGGGTCTCCACTCCTAAGTCTGCTTTTCCAACATAGGGTCTCCACTCCTTAGTTGAAGTTATTTTAGACATAAGGTCTCCACTCCCTAGTCACTTTCCCAACATAGGGTCTTCACTCCCTAATTGAGTTTATTTTAGACATAGGGTCTCCACTCCCTAGTCACTTTTCCAACATAGGGTCTCCATTCCCTAGTTGAATTTACTTTAGAGATAGGGTCTCCACTCCCTAGTCTACTTTTCCAACATAGGGTCTCCACTCCCTAGTTGGAATTACTTTAGACATAGGGTCTCCACTCCATAGTCACTTTTCTAACATAGGGTCTTGTTTACCGTGACAATGGTAATAACAATTAAATTTGTAAATGACATTCTAAAAATATGTGATCTATTCTCGGGCTAGTTGTTAGAACAATTGATGCTTAGAATGTGAAGTTTAATGACGAAATGCAAGCAAAATGAGATAGTAATTAAACCGAAGGGCCTGCTGCCCGGGTATAGGTCTGGCCGATGGGAGACGTCGGGGTCGAGCTCGAGCTATCCAGGGATAGTCGAGGATGGGATAACAATTGAAGATATAATTAAACAAGACTCTTCTCGGCCAATATTAAGTAATATAACGAAGAACAAGTAAGAGAGCAATGGATATTAAGGTGACTTCGGACCAATGCCAAGTGATAAACAAAGAACAGAAAAGAAGGGAATAAAAGCTAAATGACTTCGAGCCAGTGAGGGCAAGCGAGTTAGAGAGGAGAAAGAGAGAGAAGTTATTATTGTAGAATGGTTGAAGCTCTATCTTACATGGCATTAGCGGCTCCTCTTTTATAGAAAGGGGAAGCCCAAACTTAGTACAAAATATGTTGTGTGATAAAAGAAAATGGGATGTGATAGTCGGTTAGCTTTATGACGTATGCGGGCTAATGTTGGGCCGCCCGAAGGGACCTGATCGACCCCGGGTGCACTCCTCGGGAGATTTCTGCATTCGCCGGGACTCCGATCAATATTATCCTTGGCAGGGCATCGACCGATATTGCGGGAAGTGACTGGCTCGAGACCCCGGGCTTCCGGGATCACCCTTCGAAGCATTTTGTCAAGGAGAAATAGGCCTCCCAGATTTTAACGTATACAGATAGTCTCCGCGTTTATTATAGGGAAGTGATAAGAAATGATTTTGATAGCCTGTTTCTCGGTCTCCTATAATGATGTCTTGTTGACGGTGCAGCCCTCTTTTACAAGTGTCGAGGCGCCTCGCTTTTCTGCTTCCTCAGGATCACCCGAAATGTTGCTACACTTTGTTCTTCGAAGTTGTGTTGTTGCTATCGTTTTAGCTTCTATGAATGCATTAATTGCACCTGTTGTTACGCTTTTCGAGGGCAGTAATGGCACCGTCAGTTACTTTGCCCTCCCTATAGATGGGGCTTCTTATGGTTGGTTTTTTATTCAAACTCCCTTCGATACCTATCTTTTCTTCCTTTCCCGCTATCTTGAGTCTCTACCATCTAGTCATGTTTGAGGCCCGTGGCTCTAAGATTTTACGCCATGCGCGCCTTTGCCCAACTCTTGATCTCTTTTTGGTTGGACGAAGTTGTGCCGCGGTGATGCTGCTACTGTTGTTGTCATTGGTGTTGCTGTTGTCGTTAGCTCGGGGCGATGAGGTAGAGGGCCGATTTTCTCTAACCCCAGGAGATACTTTGGATCATGCACAGCTACTCAAGAGGGGGCTCGGATTATACATCGCTGCTCACCCTCCTCCCTCGGCACGGTGCGTTATACCCCTTTTGGATTCCTGGGGGTTGTGGCGGCGGTTCCTATTGGTTGTTGCCTCTCGGGCCGAGACAACGTCTCAAGAAGTGGCTTCGTAGGAGTGATACTGGCAGAGTTCATGATAGCCAGATTTTTCACCCAGCCAATTCTTGTCTCCTTCCCTCATCTCTTTTCATTTTAAAGATGCCATTCTAGGGAATCAGGATGAGGTCCCCGAGGGTCTCGGACTTGGAAGATATTTTCTTTGAGTTCATATGCCTGAGGGGATGACGACAGAGATGCCGCACATCAGGAAATAGGCTAGATTCTTAGGCTCTTATTATATGCATATCTTTGGATTTCTTTTGCTTTCTGTGTGAGCATCCCTTTGCGGGCTTTTGTAATCATATGTAAGGACCCCTTGAGAGCTGTTGTACATGGATTTTCATGAATATGAACATACTTTATTGACTTTTGCTTTCGATTCTTTGCCTTACTTTTGTATGCTATCGTGCCCTTCGAGGCTTTTGAATGTCTCCCTCCTTTGTTGGCTGTCGATGTCTGGCTCAGATGCGAGCGTTTTTCCCGATCCTATGCTGATTGACATGGCTCCTTTCCGAGCCCATCGTTGGACCTCAGCCCGAGCCTAAATTGGTCTGATAGGCTTGGGCTGTCGGGCCCTCCGACTTGCATGGAGATAGTATACTGAGTTTCGGAGCTTTCGAGAATGATATCCCAAATGAAGGTCAGCTTTGGGTACCTGGGGGTCCCTTTTGAACTTGACGTAGATAACTTTTCAAAGTGTATGAGATAGACTCCGATATGGCTTTGCGCTTTTCTGGAGCCTCTGATATGGCTTCGCGCAGGGTCCTTTGTGATTTTTAGAACTGATCCTGAATAAGACCAATAATTTTGGGTCGTCGGGTCCTTACCTTTGCACGAAGGCGTGGATAATGTCTCCGGACCTCGTAATAACCTTTGAGAAGAGGCCTGCCCGAGGGCTTGCGGATCAGGGACGCCGATGACTTTCTGAAGGTGGTCTCCGAGCGGAGGCCTGCCCGCGTTTGGACCATCCTGATCAGCACCCGGGGCCTATTTCTTACGGGTGTCTTCTAAAAAATGGCATGTTTCTGCAAGCTGGCTTCCTTTGGCGGAGGCCTTTGAAGTGGTCTGCTAATCTTGTGTTGGCAAAGGCGTTGTTGGCCTTCTGGGGCTTTGTCTTTCTATGACGGATGAATCTGGGGTTGATTATTACCTTGATGCCGGGGATGATGCTGATGGTTGGTGTCCTTGGTTGTCTTTGAATCGTTGCCGCTGCTTTTGCCTCTTCGGGGATCATCGGGGCATGTTGTCTCTATGGTGAAGGTGGAGCATGCCCTTAACAGCTGTTTATTTAGGGAAGGCAAAGACTAGGCATGGGCGAGTCGCTCCGCTTAGGTGTTAACTGCTGATACCACACCCTTGGAACCCGTATTATTTGTTTGAGGGGATGAAAAAAATCCCTTCAGGTGGTGCATTCCGCGCTTTGCCAGTTCTGCTTATGATGATGGCGCGTTTAGTAGCCATGTCTTCCCTCCTCCGCTGCATTTGTAATGCCGTTGTTGGTTTTGGACGGTCCCTTAGGGGCGAGGCCGTGCCCCCTCTAGAGAGAAGGGGGAGTCGTAGGCTCCTAGGCGGGGAACGGCGATAAACGAGATATGCGCTTCAATGTGATGGAGCTTTTATCGAGGCGAGGTGGCTTCGTTCTTCTGAGGAGAGTGCATCATCCGAGCCTGATGATCCTGGAGTCCTTGACTCCGGAGTGGCGGTTCTTTTGGTCCAAGAAGGGTTGGGCCAACAGGAACGCGTTTTGCCGTCGAGTGGGCTTGCTGGCTTTACTTCATGGTGAGTTTTAGCATGATTCCACTGCATCTCGGATCTTCCCTTTCTTATTAGGTCTTCCCTCCGTAAGACTGCGATAGACTCAGGCTTTGAGTTGTTCCGCCAAGGGACAATACTTCAGGGGGCCCTGGAATGAGGGTAGGCCCCTTAGGCTTCTTGGCGATGAGAAAGAGGGGTCGAGTTGGTGTACTGGCAGTTCAGGGCATATCAGAGCTTGCATTACAGAAGCCTTTTGATAAGGCAGGAGCCTTCTTGTGGTTAGCGTTTCGCTTTTTCAATCTTAGGGGCGGAGCCGATCGAGCCAGGAGTGCCTGTGGTGAACTGAAGTTTCAAATGCAGGTTCGAGCTTGGAGCTTTGATATGAGCAGATATGATAGCGAAGCTGTAGTTTGATTCCTCAAAAAGCCCAGGTTGAAAATAACCGGCGGCCCGAACGGACGTGGTACTGAGCCGGACCGAGGGCGATGAGGGAATGGCGACCTGTTTAAAAGACGCTGCTGATATCCGAGCTGGGTTGGAGCAGGCCTTCGAGGGACATGTTCGTCGTAGATCTTTGAGACAGGCGTTTGAAGAGACTCATGCCAGGGGTTTCGTCCTTCTATAAGAATTTGCTTGAGCGAAGGTGCACTACAAGAAAAAGCGCTATTAGGGACGAGAAATATGATCCCTAAAAGTCTGCTTCTGGTCTTTAAATCTCAATAGCGATGGGAAAAATGTGGTCGCCACCGGTCGCTATAGGCTCCGACACTAAAGGTCAATAGGGACCAGATTTTTGCACTGGTCCTTAAAACTTATTAGCGACCGCTTAAGCACTGGTCCGTAAAACTCTTTAGCGACCATGTTTTTGGTCCTTAAATACATTTTCATGGGAAGTTTGAGTAGTCCTCAAAAGTCATTTACGACCAAATATCTAGTCCTTGGCCACAAAATGTTGCACCTAAATAATACATGCTCTTTTCATGTCACCTTTTTCTAACATATCATACAATTTTTAGCATAGACAATCAAATTCATATATAATCGAATAAAATAGAGGTTCAGATTAATATTCCATAAGAAATATTGTTTACAAAAATATATAGTCACGATACCATATACACAACTCATTAGCCAAAGAATCTAACAGTACCCCTAAGTACATAATAAAATGTTTTTCCAAACAATATTGGCAAAACATCAACTTTTGCAAAGCATTCAAATTTGCATCTTGACTTGTAAACGGAAGTCTCCAAATCATGTAAAACATACAAAATGAAATGTATTTTGAAAATAAAAATGCACACAACCTCATCTCTGTAGATATTTTACAGCCTGGAAAAGAGAATGTTTATCAATGGTCATTCAGTAGGAAAAACATAACTCTCTTTTGTAAGGAGGAAAAAAAAAAGAAAACTTTGATTTCTAATACATCATCATCGGAAAAATAAGTAAAACATAAAGGGAAAAGGATGAGAATTCAAGCATGTTGACTAAAATGTACTGGAACCAATACCCAACATAGATATACACAAATGATATATGAATAGATAGAATATAAGCAAAAAGGAAGGGGAATTTTTCGAACAGAATTATGAAGGAACTTACCTGCGAGGCAAGCAAAATTTTATGCTTCCTCATGTTTATCTCAAAGGACAGTAAATGTGTTTCCAGCGAGTGCTTAAGTAAGACCTTCGGGTACTTTATAGCCTCGACAAAGAGAATCTGCAATTTGAAGTTTTCTTAATTGAGAAGATTTTATTCAATCATAAGGCTTGTGCTTTTTCGTCCAACTTAAAAAAATACAATAGTAGGCAATGAACTAAAAACTACTCCAATATTGTTACTGCAAACTTGCAATTATTATTCCAAAAAGAAAACTAGTAAAAATAGAGAACTATCAAAAAAAGCTCTAGCATGTCATTACCTATTAGTTTCTATCAACAAGAAATTTTAGATTTCAATAAATAACTATAGAGATTGTACTTCTGCATTTCATATAGAGATCCTGACTATAGGATTCTGCACTTCTATATTTCATATAGAAATCTTGAGTATAGGATTCTACACTTATGCATTTCATATATAAATTATGCCTATAGGTTTTCTGCACTTCTACATATATAGAGATCATGTCTATAGGTTTTCTTCACTTACGCGTATCATATAGACAACCTGTTTATAGGATTCTGCATTTTACATCTATCATTAGGCAAACAGTCATAGGTTAAATAATAATCAATTGCATTCTAGATACCATGTCTATAGGACGCCTCCACTTTCATAATCGTTTTAAAACCAACAACGCCTAGAAATAATGCCTATAGGAGTAACCTTTGAATATGATTTGCTTATGTCATATGCAAGTTTAAAATCAGTTGCAATGTTGTCTAAAATCTGCGGAACTTTCGTTTTTTCTATAATAAGTAAGTTTTATTTAAAATCAGAGCAAGCACTGCTAGATAGCATGCTTATAGATCTCACTTAGGCAAAACATTAGGTAATTAATTAATTGCATCAGTCTTTGATAAATTACAACCAGGGAAAGCTAATTCGGACTCCTCATCTGAGAAATATGTGATGAATCAGCCTATCCTACGCTTTAATTTGATTTCAGACCATAACCAGTACTTGTAAGGCATGCTAGCCAATTTGTCTCTTTAAATGAGGAGGCATGTTTGAGCCCTTTAAACTGTTATGTGTTCTTCCCATACTTGCCCTATATGTTTTGATTGTCGCCTTAGAATTTTATCCTTTTAAAACTCTGAAAAAGCCAAATTTCCCTTCCCTTTAGGACTAGTAGTCCCAAATGCCTCCGGGACTTATAGGATTGGGGCGGGTACTAGCATGAAATAAGTAACGACACCACTCTGCGCTTTACTACCTTAACGGGGTGGGAAGGGTAGATATGGATATGATGACCAGTGCGCTAATACCACGTGCAACCCCTCTTCTGAGGAGCGATTGTCGGGTATTGCATTGATGTGATCCATATTAATCATAAACCTAGGACCCCCCTCCCTTACCTGTCCTTATCTGCTTTCTTTAGAATTGCTTAAATCTTTCATAAATTTCTGCCCTCTTTGCTGTTCCTCAAAAGTTTTCAATTTATTTGCCATATTATATGCAAGCCCCTCTATTTGAGCCCTTAATTGCTTGTTTGATTATGTGAAGTCACAATTATAACATGGCCGGAAAACACACTAGTGGATCTTGAGGGGTGCCTAACACCTTCCCCTCGAGATAATTTCTAGCCCTTACCCAAACTCTGCTTCTTCAAACTCAAACCCTTCTTAGTGTCCTAATGCACTTAATCATTAGGTGGCGACTCTTCAAGTTCCAAATCCCAATTCCCAAAAGGGAACGAGTTGTCCTCCTAAATGTCACAAGCCCGATTTCGCGAGAAAAAGGGGGCGCGACAGTGTGGCGACTCTGCTGGGGAATTTCTTTAGGCTTTTACCATTTCATGTTATTTATGACTTTACTGCTTCTTTATTGCCTTTATTTAATGTCTTTATTTCTCTTCTATTATGAAACTGACTTGGCTCCTTTCTTTCTTTTCTTTAATGCTTTCCTTTACCGTTTTCCTTTAATACTGTTGTAATTGTGAGCAATTATTGTAATCATTACTTTATGAACGTGCAAACACATGACAACTTGTTTCATTCTTGTAACTGCATATTCAACATCATATTCCACTCGTGCCAAACAAAATACCATAACAATGCTTATAATGAGTGATTGCACCCTTCCGATATCATTACCCCCTAAATTTGGCAAAGGCATATTTGCGGTAAAACCAGTCGATCAACTGTGTAGCCGACAGTTCCGTGACTTTCTCTCTTGAGTTGTCCGCTCAAGGGTACCAGTCTAATACCTTATAGAAACCCTACTTTATTCAATTGTGCATACATCACTGTCAAAACCAAGCCGAGTCAGTTATGTTGTCCACATAATGACTCTTTAAGATAGCCTTGTCCAAAGTCCACTGGGTTCCCTCGGAACCCAAACGGACATTACCATATTCTGTGCATTTATTTGGAGAACTAAATGCTGCTTATGATAATTATTGGTTTAAATAGTCGAGTTCGGCGGGGTAGGAGTCTAACGCTTGGTTTTGCAGAAATGAGGCACGAAGTCCCCAGATTTGGCATGGTCACCAACATCCACCCAAGGTTGCTAAGATGGTGGGAGGATCTTCACTCCAGTGATCAGGACCTTGTCCGGAAGTACCTAGGAAATTTGCCTTCTCTCCTGGAGGTCCAACCCAACAACAAAATCATAGAAGCTGCTACTCTGTTCTGGGACTGTGATAGGTCTGTGTTTCGCTTCGGGGAGATTGAGATGACACCTCTGCTCGAGGAAATAGGAGGATTAGCTGGTATTCCATGGGAGACTCCGGGTTTACTTATGCCGGAAAATCGCAAGGGTAGGGGTTTTCTCAAAATGATGGGCCTAAAGAAAAACACAGACTTGACCTGTTTGAAGGATTCCTACATTCCTTTCGACTATCTGTACGAAAGGTACGACCATAGTAAGTCCTACCACACTTACCCAGATGAATTCGCCCTTACCTCATTAGGTCATATCCACATAAGGGTCTTTGTTTTTATGTTCTGCTTTTTGGGGATGATAGTGTTTCCTATGAAGAAAGCAAGGATTCACACCAGGTTAGATATGGTCACTAAAACCTTAATGGAGGGAATTGGTGGGCAACCCTTTAGCATAGTGCCCATGATCGTTGCAGAAATGTATCGAGCCTTGGAAAAGTATCAACAAGGAGCCCCACGCTTCGAAGGCTGCAACTTGCTACTCCAGCTCTGGCTCATGGAGCATCTTCAAAGGGGTGAATATCGGCAAGAGATTCAGCGTAGAGACTGGGACGATCATATAGCCTTCCATCAACCAAGGCGAATGAACTACATGCCCGACATGTTTGCTCAGCCAGAAGATGCCAAGGGGTGGGTGGAGCTGTTTGAAAATTTGACTGAGGATCAAATACAATGGATGTTCGAGTGGTTCCCTTCTGAAATGTTCATCGCCCGATCTAGGGACGCTCCATTTATGATACTGATTGGTTTGAGAGAAACATACCCTTATGTCCCTCTCCGAGTTATGAGACAGGCTGGTAGGAAGCAGGTTATACCAAGGGTTAACAAGATGAGTCACTTATTGGCTGATTTCCAAGCTGATGACAGTCCTTATAAGTGCCAAGCTCAGCATATGTGGCATTGCAAGATCATCATGGAAAGAGATACTATTGAGCCAGACAAATACCATACTGGTTGCACCCCATACTATTTCGGGATGGCTGGAGGATAATCACAATGGTTTGGGCCAACCTGGGTTTGTTCGAGGTCATAGAATCATCGATGAAAAGGCTGAAACACAGGTCAAGTACAACCAGTTGCGCAAGAGGATATAGGAATGCGAAAGTGAGCACCGGGAGATTCAAGAAGCCCATCAAAAGTTGATTGAAGAATGGAAAGATATGGCTGTCAGCGCCAACATGCGACTAGGGCATTTGGAGCGGGGTTTAGTAGAATTGGAAAGAAAGTTCATCTAGAGGATTGAAAACTGTCAGAACGCTGAGGGAAACGAAGGAGGACACTTGGCTAGAGCCTATTTACTGCTGGGACTGCGTGAGCTGGTGAAGCTGTTCGATGGACCTAAAGATGTCGAGTCTGGGGAAGGTCCTTCTAGGACCAAGTAGTTAGGAGTCTTTTCTTTTGTTTTAAAAATGTAATAAGGCCAATGGCCATTAGTAACATTTTATTTTTCTGCTATTTTAGTGTCGTTTTGGGATTAACCTTATTGTTTATCAATAAAATGAGGCATTTAGCATTATAAGTTCTCCAAATCAACTTATCGCTAGGCCTACCTCGGGCACAATGAGGCTCCCAAATTAGGACACGATTTATATTCTTGCACTATGTGTTTAAATATTGCAACGTTTTCTTCTCATAATCCGCACTAACTTGATACCTTTTTGTTTTTACCTTTTGTTTATTCCCCTCCCCAAAGGTTAGTTCATGAACTCTGGCATCGTCATCATTCCACAAGATCTAAGGGCCCTCCATCTCCTCCTCCGAGTCCTATCAGAAACAAGAACAAGGGAAAGATGGAAGATTTCAGGAAGGAGAACTCAGTTGAAAGGGTAGAGGTTCCTCAGGGTATTTAGGTTTCCAAGGAAAGTGCCTCCCAGCTCGAACAGAAGTTATTGAGGTTTCAGGAAGAACTTGACCAAGTTCGGAACTTGACAAATTTGTCATTTTCCGTCACTACCCCAAATGTCAACTTTGACAACACTCAAAACCCCACACCTCCACAAAGCATCCCGAAACCACAAAACCAACCCGCTCCCCATCACCACTGCAACACATGCCACACTTCAGACAACACCCACTGCTCATTCTACAAATGATCATTCCCACAACACCCCTATCTTTGTGGAAACCACACCACACTATACTCAACCTATTTCAAGCACACCGGAGTTTGACTCTCTTATCAGGAATCTGGCCGCGGAACTCAAGAAGCTGACTAGCCGAGTTCAGGGTGTCGAAGGAAGCAAAGGGATTGAGGGACTGAATTACGAGGACCTTTGCATTCAGCCAGATGTCGAACTTCCTGAGGGGTACAAACCTCCCAAGTTCGAGATGTTTGATGGCACAGGGGATCCCAGAGTCCATTTGAGGACGTACTGCGACAAGCTGGTTAGAGTAGGAAGGGATGACAAGATTCACATGAAACTCTTTATGAGAAGTCTGAAAGGAGATGCTTTGTCTTGGTACATCAACCAAGACCCTAGGAAGTGGTCAAATTGGGTAAGTATGGCGTCCGATTTCATGGACAAGTTCAGGTTCAATGCGGAAAATGCACCAGACCTGTTCTACATCCAGAACTTAAAGAAGAAACCCTCGGAGACATTCCGCGAGTATGCTACTCGTTGGAGATCAGAAGCCGCTAAGGTCAAACCTGCTTTAGAAGAAGAACAAATGAACAGGTTTTTCGTCCGATCTCAAGACCCCACAGTACTATGAAAGGTTAATACTGATTGAAAGCCAGAAATTTTCCGACATCATTAAGCTAGGGGAAAGGATCGAGGAAGGTATCAAAAGTGGTATGGTCACTAACTTTGAAGCTTTGCAGGCCACCAACAAGGCTCTATAGTTTGGTGGCATGTCCAAGAAAAGGGACGTGAGCACCATGATGGTTGCACAAAGAACAAAATCCCCAGTTGAATACCAAACCTATCCAATACCTCCACTCACATATCAACCTACCCCAAATTACCAAGCACCCTCGCCCTCTTACCAAACTCCACCACCTGCTTACCAGTCACCTCCACCTCCCACATATCAGCCCACTTCGCCCAGATATTCCCAGCCCGCACATGTATATCAAGCCTACAATACTCAACCCTATCACTACCAACCATCTCCCACCCGCCAAAACTTTCCTAGACCCCGACCAAACATCGACCACAGACCCCCCAAACAGTATACCGACATTGCCGAACCTATCGACCAGCTGTATGAAAGGCTCAAAGCTACTGGTTACATCACCCCTATCCCTTCCATAAACCCTGAAAAACCCCTCCCAATGGGTCAACCCAAACAAAACCTATCCATACCATTCCGGCATGAAGGGGCATACCATTGATAAGTGCCGCTCTCTGAAGGATAAGATCCAAGCTTTGATTGACAACAATATCATCATAGCAAAGGAGCCAGCTCCGAATGTCTGCAACAACCCTCTACCCGACCACAAGGGTGGGGGCGCTCACGTGATTGAGATAGAGGACGATTGGGACCCCAAATGGTTGATCAGATTGATCGCTGAAAGTGACGAGCCAAAGGAACCAGCGGTCACACTTAATTTGATTGTGGTCCAGATCCAGCCTTCTGAAAACGCTGAAGTAGACATGTCCATACCACTTGAGTTCAAAGCACCTCCTTCTACAAAGATGCCAGGACCTATTAAGGTCGAGTTTGGTCTCCAAAGACACCAGTACCATTCGAAGTGGCTGTGTTACCATCCAAGGCAAAGGTACCCATCCCGGTGGCCATGACAGCTATAACATCGTTCCACCCAAAGGCCATACCATGGGATTACACCACCGAGGCGAGAAGGAAAGGGAAAACCAATTATGGAGAAGCAATTGCAGCACAGGGTATGACAAGAACCGGCAGGGTTTATACTCTAGAACACCTAGCCGAGTCCAGTAAGCAGGCCTCTGGACGACCAACCGTCACTGAAGCCAGGCCTGATGATCTCTGGAGGAGGATACAAGCCAAAGGGTATTCGGTCATTGATTAGTTGAACAAAACGCCAACCTAGATCTCTATCTTAGCTCTGCTACAAAGCTCTGACGCATATAAGAATGCCTTATTGAAGGTGCTGAGCGAGGCATATGTACCCAGCAACATAACTGGAGGAGAAATGGAAAACATGGTGGGTCAAGTATTGGAGAGTCACAAAATTACTTTCCACGAAGATGAGCTGCCACCTGAAGGGCTAAGCCATAACAAGGCATTGCACATCACTGTGCAGTGCGAAGATCATTTCATCACTAGAGTCCTAATTGACGGAGGGTCCAGCCTCAATATTTGTCCATTGGTGACTCTCAGAACATTGGGAAAGAGCCTGCACGAGATCAAGGATGGAGCCATCAATGTCAAAGCTTTTGATGGATCCCAAAGGTCCACTATTGGGGAAATCAGTTTGTGTCTGCAAATGGGACCGACTTGGTTCGACGTTGATTTTCAAGTGATAGACGTCCCAGCATCTTACAACTTGCTATTGGGACACCCCTGGATCCATGCCGCTGGGGCTGTGGCATCAACCTTACATCAAGCAATGAAATTCGAGTGGAATCACTAAAAGGTAATTATTCACGGCGACGGTAGCAATCCCATATACAATCGCCAGACCATCCCAGCAATCAGAGGAAGAAGGAAGCTAGGTAGAGAAACCTACCATAACGTTGAGCGAGTCAACACCGTGGACAAAGACAAATGGTGGGATAGCAAAATTGAAAGTATACTGAATTGGTGTGGATTCGAACCTGGAAAAGGACTTGGCAAGAATCTCCAAGGAATCGTTAAGCCTATCAAGTTGAAGAAACATGGTACCACTTTCAGTTTGGGATATGAATACACTTGGGAGGAATTCAACCACTGGTCGCCACCATGGCGCAGTCCCTACTACCCACTAGATCATCCAATACCTCACTTGGAACAGACTTTCCAGCCCGCCAATGTCATATATGGGTCGGGAGAAGAGGAAGCACTAGCGGCAATGAGGAATTTGTTTTTAGAAGATGATAATATGGATGGTTGTGTCATTTTCGAGGAGGAGGGGGAGGAAAGACCTTCTATACAAGTTGTGAGCCGAGGATCACGCCTCAACAATTGGTCCATTGGAACCACCAGGGCCCAGAAAGCTTCGGGGTAGCAAGGCTGAACAAAGCACCATGCATTATCTTTACTTCTTCGCTAATTGACTTTATTTCCGCATTTTTAATATTGAAATAAGAGCTCCAATATTCAAAACAATTATGAAAGTTATCAAAGCATTTCAGTTTATTATAAATGTTGCTCTTATTACTTTTTATCATTTACTTTATTTACACAGCATTACTATTACTTATCTTGATGAACCGACGATTGTGACGTGGGACGAGGCAACACAACAAACGGATATGGACTCAGAAGAAGATGATATACCAGAAGAGGTTGTTAAAGAGGTTGAGTATTTTGAGAACAGACCTAAGTCTAACCTGGGCGAAACTGAGATTGTCAACCTGGGAGATGTAGAAAATGTCAAAGAAACACGAATCAGGGTTCATCTGTCGCCATCAAAAAAGAAAGAGTACAAGGGGTTTCTAAGGGAATATGAGGACATATTCTCCTGGTCTTATGATGACATGGCTGGTCTTAGTACATCTATTGTAGCTCACAAACTGCCAACCGATCCAACATGTCCACCAGTAAAATAGAAGCTCAGGAAGTTCAAACCTGATATGAGTTTGAAAATCAAGGAAGAAGTCACCAAGCAAGTCAAAGCCAAGGTTCTTAGGGTGGTCGAGTATCCAACATGGTTAGCCAATATTGCGCTAGTGCCGAAGAAGGATGGGAAGGTTAGAGTCTGTGTCAACTACCGGGATCTCAACCGGGCCAGTCCGAAAGACGACTTCCCCTTGCCGAACATACCTATTCTAATTGACAACTGCGCCAAGCATGAACTGCAGTCGTTCGTTGATTGTTTTCCTGGGTATCATCAGATATGGATGGATGAGGTAGACGCAGAGAAAACGGCTTTCATTACACCGTGGGGGATGTATTGTTACAAGATGATGTCGTTTGGGTTAAAGAATGCTGGGGCCACCTACATGATGGCCATGACTACTATTTTTCATGACATGATACACAAAGAGATCGAGGTGTATGTAGATGATGTCATCATCCAATCCAAGAGAGCCACTGACCATATGGAAGATCTGAGGAAGTTCTTCAACAGACTAAGAAGGTACAACTTGAAGCTGAATCCTACCAAATGTGCATTCGGGGTTCCTGTCGGAAAACTACTCGGGTTCATTGTGAATCATCGAGGAGTAGAACTGGATCCGTCAAAGGTCAAAGCCATCCAAGAATTGCCACCACCGAAGAACAAGAAAGAAGTTATGAGTTTCTTGGGAAGGCTTAACTACATCAGCCGGTTCATAGCTCAATCCACTATCATTTGTGAGCCAATCTTTAAGATGTTGAAGAAGGACGCCGCTACCAAATGGACTGATGATTGTCAGAAAGCCTTCGACAGAATCAAGGAATACCTGTCAACACCGCCAGTTTTGGTCCCGCCCGAGCCAGGTAGACCTCTATTACTCTACCTTGCAGTATTGGATGGAGCTTTCGGTTGTGTTCTAGGATAGCATGATGAAATGGGAAGAAAGGAGCAGGCCATCTATTATCTTAGTAAGAAGTTCACCCTGTACGAGGCCCGGTACTCTTTATTGGAACGCACCTGTTGTGCCCTGACTTGGGTAGCTCAGAGTTGAGACACTATTTATGTGCCTATACCACTTACCTCATATCAAGAATGGATCCCTTGAAGTACATCTTTCAGAAGCCCATGCCCACTGGCAAGCTAGCCAAGTGACAAATCCTACTGAGCGAATTCGACATTGTTTACGTGACTCAGAAGGCAATCGAAGGACAAGCACTAGCAGATCATCTTGCTAAAAATCCCATAGATGGATAATACGAGCCTCTAAAGACCTATTTTCCCAATGAAGAGGTATCTTTCATAGGAGAAGACATTGCAGAATCCTATGACGGTTGGAGAATATTTTTCGATGGAGCAGCAAATTTCAAGGGAGTTGGCATAGGAGCAGTCCTAGTATCAGAAACTGGTCAACATTATTCGGTATCTGCCAAGCTCAGGTTCCCGTGCACCAACAATATGGTCGAGTACGAAGCCTGCATCTTAGGGCTCAAGATGGCCATTGACATGAACATTCAAGAATTGCTAGTGATCAGAGATTCAGACCTACTTATACAACAGGTCCGAAAATAATGGGCAACCAAGAACTCCAAGATACTCCCTTATCTGCATCATGTACAGGAATTGAGGAAAAGGTTCACAAAGACAGAGTTCCAACATGTTCCTAGAGTTCAGAATGAGTTTGCCGATGCATTGGCTACCCTATCGTCCATGATACAGCACCCCGACAAGAACTTCATTGATCCTATTCTGGTAAAGATCTATGATTAGCCAGCTTACTGCACTCATGTAGAAGAAGAAGCAGACAGAAAACCTTTGTTTCATGATATCATGGAATACTTGACGAAAGGAGAATATCCAGAACTCGCAAATCCTACTCAGAAACGCACACTTCGGAGACTTTATAACAACTTCTTTCATAACAGAGGAATCCTGTATAGGAGGACTCTTGATTTGGGGTTACTAAGGCGTGTCGACGCAAATGAAACATCCAGGCTATTGGAAGAAATTCATACAGGGACCTGCAGTCTGCATATGAATGGCTTTGTCTTAGCCAAGAAGATACTCCAAGCTGGTTATTTTTGGATGACTATGGAAGCGGACTGCATCCAGTATGTCCGAAAATGCCATCTCTGTCAGATACATGCAGACATGATAAAGGTGTCTCCAAACGAGCTTACTGCAACAAGCTCGTCATGGTCGTTCGCCGCTTGGGGAATGGATGTTATCGGACCTATCGAGCCTACCGCATCAAACAGGCACATGTTCATTCTAGTGGCAATTGATTATTTCACCAAATGGGTGGAAGCAACATCATACAAAGCAGTGACTAAGAAAGTGGTAGCAGATTTTGTCCGCGACCACATTGTTTGTAGGTTCAGAATTCTGGAGTCAATCATCACTGATAATGGTTCCAATCTCAACAGCGACATGATGAAATCCATGTGTGAAACCTTCAAGATCAAACACAAGAATTCTACAGCTTACATACCTCAGATGAACGGAGCTGTAGTAGCCACCAATAAGAATGTCAAGAAGATACTGAGGAAGATGATAGAAAAGCATAAGCAGTGGCATGAGAAGTTAGAATTTGCTTTATTGGGATACCGCACCACAGTTCGCACATCAACCGGGGCAACTCCCTATATGTTGGTTTATGGTACATAAACAATCATTCCTGCCGAGGTAGAAATCCCCTCCTTGAGAATCATACAGGAAGCACAACTTGATGATGCAGAATGGGTAAGGAGTCGCTACGAGTAGTTATCTCTTATAGATGGGAAAATAATGAATGCAGTTTGCCACGGTCAACTCTATCAGAATAGAATGTCTAGAGACTTCAACAAAAGAGTCAAGTCGAGACAGCTTACACCGGGGCAGCTGGTGTTAAAGAAGATTTTCCCGCATCAAGATGAAGCCAAAGGGAAGTTCTCTCCCAACTGGCAGGGTCCATACATGGTTCACCGGGTTCTAACTGGAGGAGCCCTCATACTTGCAGAAATGGACGGTGAAGTTTGGCCGAAGTCGATCAATTCAGATGCAATGAAGCGATACTATGTGTAACCCTTATGATTTCTTGCATAATGTAATTTGAACTACGCCTGACCTAATTCCCGTTTAAGAGGGGATACGTAGGCATCCCTATGGGTTCGGTCATAATTCAATAAAATTTTCATTTCCCCCCGCTATTGGAAACTGGGGCAGAATTTTGAGGAGGACCCTCAAAATTCCGAAGTGATTACAGCCATTCGACGCAAGCAGCCGTCGGAAGCAGCAACCCAGTAAACTAGGGCAGAATTTTGAGGAGGACCCTCAAAATTCCGGAGCGAGAGAAGTTGCAGTATCTTGGACCACATCGTCATCGTCAGTTCATCTAGAGAAAACTTTTCTTAATTATGTATTTATTGTCACATTTCTTTATTAAATCAAGCATGCCTGTTACCGAAGTTTCTTCGTTTAGCAATGCTACCCCAATGATACGCCCAATATTATCGGAATAGAGCCGAGCAGGTCAAGCAGAGCCAGCGAGAATACGAACTAACCTCCCATCTTTACAAAACTCATAATTTTCCTTTGAGTGCAGGCACTTGAGTTGCAAAATCATCAAATATACCATACACTCACGAGACTCACATTGCTCAGGAATATAACTCTCAGAACCGATTACTCACAGCTTCCATCCACACATAGTGCTCCCAACAGACACAGTATCCCCAACAGTCGCAATGTCTTGATCGGCTATCAGCTAAGAAAATCCTATCATCATTTTTGCCATTTTCCTGCATTGCATAAGGCTACCTTTCTGCCTTCCGAGACTAAGCATTGTCTCCATCTGCATTTCTCTGCATTGCATAAGGCTACCTTTCTTCCTTCCGAGTTTAAGCTCTACCTCCATCTGTATTTCCTGCATTGCATAAGGCTACCTTTCTGCCTTTCGAAGTTAAGCTCTACCTCCATCCGCATTCCTGCATTGCATAAGGCTACCTTTCTGCCTTCCGAGACTAAGCATTGTCTCCATCTGCATTTCCTTGCATTGCATAAGGCTACCTTTCTGCCTTCCGAGGTTAAGCTCTACCTCCATCTGCATTTCCTGCATTGCATAAGGCTACCTTTTTGCCTTTCGAGGTTAAGCTCTACCTCCATCTGCATTTCCTGCATTGCATAAGCCTACCTTTCTGCCTTTTGAGGTTAAGCTCTACCACCATCTGCATTCCTGCATTACATAAGGCTACCTTTTTGCCTTCCGAGGTTAAGCTCTACCTCCATCTGCACTCCTACATTGCATAAGGCTACCTTTCTGCCTTTCGAGGTTAAGCTCTACCTCCATCTGCATTTCCCTACATTGCATAAGGCTACATTTCTGCCCTTCCGAGACTAAGCATTGTCTTCATCTGCATTTATCTGCATTGCATAAGGCTACCTTTTTGCCTTCCGAGACTAAGCACTGTCTCCATCTTGCATGGATGAAATATCGCCACTTTATCGCTCTTGCATCGGCTGAAATATCGCCACCTTTTATTTACGTCTTGTATCGGTTGAAGTATCGCCACCTTCTGCATTTCATGGACTGAAAGATCGCCAAATTGTCCAAAGGCATCATTGTTTGGAGGCACCATTTGCATAGCCCGAGAACCCCATGCCATGGCCTAAGGACCGCATTTTATCTCTTACATATCATCATTCAAAGACATCATAGTTCGGAGGCATCATTCTCATAGCCCGAGAACATCATTTCATAGCCTGCGAATCCTTTATCATACGCTTCATGGCCCAGGACGTCATGGTCCGAGGACAACATTCATGGTCCAATGGGAACTTGCATCACGTTTAAATTTATGCACAATATATGCTCATTTGCAGGTAAATCGGCTAGCAACGACCGTCTCAGCAAGGGCGATCTCGTTCCAGTTCCCGCAGCTTATCAGACTCTAACCATCCTTCTCAACCCAAACATCGCGTCCGTTTTTCGAAATCTCCATCGGTATATTCCGCCAATGGATCCTGAACTACATATGGCCTGATTCCTGTAAGACCAGGGATATGTAGGTAGCTCAGGAACCAGAGCTCAGTCAAAATTATTCAAATCGTTTCATTCGGTCAAAATTAGCCATCATATCTTTACCCGACAACTCTTTCATCCTTCCCGAGTAAAGAGAGGCAGCTGTTGATACCTAATTTTTCTCTATGTATTTTTTATACAAAATACTTTAAAAATAGCATATACATGCATACATAAGCATACCCAAGTGTTTCAGTATTTTTCCAATCTTTTTAAGAGTTTTTAAAATCAATTTACTATCCATTTTAGCAGTACAAAATCCATAATTATTCCCAAAATCATCAATTTTGGTGAATAATTTATTTTATTCCCATATTTATACCAAAATATAGTTAAGATAATTTTTGTACTTTTTTTACAAATTCATTTGGTATTTAAAAGACTAAATTGCATATAATTGCAATTACAGCCTATTTTAAGATTAATAGCATTTCATAACTATAAAATTTTTTCTAGTATTTTTAAATTAATATTTGTGTATTATTAACTGGCTCAGTACTTTTAATTTGCTTTTAAAATCATTTTGTTTACCATTTTTATAAAATAAAAGGGAAAAACTGGCCATTTAACATTTAGCCTCATTTCATTTCAATTAAAGTCTCTTTATATTTCAATTTTAGCCCTCAAATTAACCCAATCCTAACCCCCAGTTGGACCGGCCCAATTTAATCTTTTACCCGACCCATGACCCAATTAAAAACCCGCCCGGTTTCTTTTTTGATCCAGGCCGTTGATTATTTTGATCAACGACCATAATTCCCCCTTCCCTTTTTAATTTCTCAATCACCCCTAACCCTAATCACTTTCACCTAACTAGCCGCCTTTGAATCCTTTTGTCTCTCAAACTCTCTCAAAGGTTCTTCAGAACCCTAGTCGACCTCCACCCTTTTCAACCGTTACTTCACCGAAATCCATGGCTTCTCAGGCCATGGATGGCCTGTACTCACCCCCCCTCCACCATCAAACCATGGTTGTTCGAAGCTTCGAGGCCCAACTCTGATGGCTCTCTTCAGATCCTTCTCAGATCTACAGTTCTATGGCTTCTCCGGCCATGCTCCGGCATATTCAAGCATTAGGAGCCTGATTCTAACTCATCCGACTCAATATCAGACCTTCTTCCAAGCCTTTTTCATTTCTAGGTTTTTGCTAAAACCCTAAGTTATTCGAGGTTCTTTCTTTGTTTGTTTGCTTAGATTTGTGCTGTATCTATGCTTTACTTGACATTTAAAGTTTTTTCTCCAAATTTTCTTTTCAAAATCGTTTGTCGTCGATTTAGGGTTTCTGAAAGGTTTTTTTTTTCAAAAAACATCTTTCTGATTCTTCCTCTTATTTCTTTATGTGTGTTTGTATATATCATGCCCGTGTGACTTCTTTTTTCTATGCATGTACTGTCCTTCTACTTTTCTTTTATACATGTTACTCCTGTGCTCACATGATTATCCTTGTTATGTTTTCATTACTCTTCTACTATATATGTTTACTGTTAAGTTCTTCAATTTTATTTCCTTTGCTGGACTCTTTTCGTGTTTTTGCTAAATGTGTTTCATCTACCGCTTCTTAAGTTTGTATCACTTTTTCTTCTGAACTTGTTTAAGTTCTGAGTTTTTCTCAAAACGTGTTCTCCATGCTCTTGACTGTGTACCATGACTATTTGTTTCTCATGAGTCTCTGAAAGAGACACCTGAGCCTGTTATCTGTTCTTTCGTCTCCGCTTCTGATTAAAGTTGAAAACCCTCGACTTTGGGTTTTGGCAAGTTTTATCTTGGACTAGGGTTCTACTTTGGGACCCTGGACTCTCAGACTCATTATGGGTCTACAAACTGAACTCATATCCCTTTGCTTATGATTCTGAACCTTTCTATGTTAGACGCTTTTCTATGTAACATGACAGTTCCTTCTTGATTCACCTATTTGTGTGCTTTATATATGAGAAACTCTGCTTTCAAGAGGTTTTTACCAACTAATAATTGATTCTGAAATCCTCTAATGGGGGTTTGATTGATTGTTACTGATTTTCTTTGATTGAATCTCATTTACCTTTTTCTGACTTGGTTCATTCGAATTGAACTCGTAATTTTGATTTCCCTAACTGTTTGATTGATTCCCTTTCCTTATTTTTCACAAACCGTGTACCATTGAACTTTTTTCTTAAATAAACCCTGTGTATTTACCCTTCTTGTACTACTTTGGAAAAGATTTTAATCCAATTCTCTCCTTAATTGTCTTCTACCCGTTTGAAATCAGAATCCCTTAACTGAAGGGGGATTCTGTGTGATTTATTGCAAACTATTCCCTTACCTTTTCTTACTTGTTTTCTGCACTATAAGAGGAGCACGGCCCTTTTGCACTTAGACACCTTGAACCTTTAGTTCAACACTTCAAATTCAATACTTTGCACACACACCTTTCAATTACAATACTTTACTCTCTTCTGAGAACTTTTGTACTGATTGCTTGCAATTTGGTTTACAAGACTTCAACTTTCACTTATTTGTTTCCCTGAAACTGGTATGCCTTAATTTCGATTTCAGCACCATCACTATGTGTTTATTTTACAGTTGCTACATTCTTGTCTATTTGCTGTTCATGTTCTGTATTAAATATGTTACTCTCTCTTTGTATCTGCTGTTTGTTATGAACTCCCTATACACCACTCCCTTCTATGTTTTTGAGTTAAGGTTCATGGACTGACAACATCTAAATTGCTGCTTAGGTCTGAACTTGATCCTCAATAGATCCCAACTTTCAAAATGTGGCTAATAGGCTAGTCAGGGGTGTGCCAGCACTCCTGATTGCTGGGCATGACCACCAGCCTGCCATGGCTTTCCCAGATTTCCCCCTTTGTGCATTGACACTCTCTCTTAGATTCTAAGTTCTGCCCCCTTCTTATGAGCCTTGCTTTGGGACCTTGAGTTCCCTCTGAACTTTGACACATCCCTAATAAGAGAAGGCTTTGGAAATTTGTTCCTGGAAGTTGGTTCACCTCATATTGTTGGACTTTGAGTCTGAATTAGGCTCCTTGGTTGTAGCTTAATTTCTGATGTAATTTTACCTTTTTCTTAATTCATTCTGGTCTGTAATATGTTGTAATAACTTATGGGGTTCTAGTGAAAAAGGGAGGGTCACTTATGTATGCATACGGGTAGACATCATGATCTTAGGTATTCATTCCTGCAATCACAGCCTGTTTTTGCTTCTGTAATTCATATAGAGATCCTGACTATAGGATTCTGCACTTCTATATTTCATATAGAAATCCTAAGTATAGGATTCTGCACTTATGCATTCCATATATAAATTATGCCTATAGGTTTTCTACACTTTTGCATATATAGAGATCATGTCTATAGGTTTTCTTCACTTCCGCGTATCATATAGATAACTTGTTTATAGGATTCTGCATTTTACATCTATCATTAGGCAAACAGTCATAGGTTAACTAATAATCAATTGCATTCTAGATACCATGTCTATAGGACGCCTGCACTTTCATAATCGTTTTAAAGCCAACAACGCCTAGAAATCATGCCTATAAGAGTAACCTTTGAATCTGATTCGCTTATGTCATCTGCAAGTTTAAAATCAGTTGCAATGTTGTCTAAAATCTGCGGAACTTTCGTTTTTTCTATAATCAATAAATTTTCTTTAAAATCAAAGCAAGCACTATTAGATATCATGCCTATAGGTCTCACTTAGGCAAAACATTAGGTAATTTATTAATTGCATCAGTCTTTGATAAATTACAACCAGGGAAGGCTAATTCGGACTCCTCATCTGAGAAATATATGATGAATCCGCCTATCCCACGCTTTAATTTGATTTCAGACCATAACCAGCACTTATAAGGCATGCTAGCCAATTTGTCTCTTTAAATGAGGAGGCCTGTTTGAGCCCTTTAAACTGTTATGTGTTCTTCCCATACTTGCCCTATATGTTTTGATTGTCGCCCTAGAATTTTATCCTTTTAAAACTCTAAAAAAGCCAAATTTCCCTTCCCTTTAGGACTAGTAGCCCAAACACCTCCGGGACTGATAGGATTGGGGCGGGTACTAGCATGCAATAAGTAACGACACCATTCTATGCTTTACTACCTTAACTGGGGGGGAGGGTAGATATGGATATGATTATCGGTGCGCTAATACCACGGCAACCCCTCTTCTGAGGAGAGATTGTCGGGTATTGCATTGATGTGATCCATATTAATCATAAACCTAGGACCCCCCTTCCTTACCTTATCTGCTTTCTTTAGAATTGCTTAAATCTTTCATAAATTTCTACCCTCTTTGTTGTTCCTCAAAAGTTTCAATTTATTTGCCATATTATATGCAAGCTGTTACAACCCATATCCACATGTGTTAGTTCATGCCATATATTAGTTAACAGAAATCCAAGAAGGAATTATCTTTGAGATGATAAGAAGTCAATCCTATTGGTCTTAAGTGATACAAGAGTGTATAAAGGTGATTAACAAGTATTAGAAGTTAAATGAATCAAGGATGTTGTAACTCGCATTTTCAGGTAAATTTAGCGGTGCTTAATACACTCAAGAGGTCATGTATTAAGTTATTTTAATCATATAATATCCGTATCATAAGTCTTGAAATCAAACGAGTTATGAAACAAAAGTCGACAAAAGTTGTCGCAACTTAGGTTCATAATTTTACTTAAACATTAGGTCAAATGTTTCTAATCTTTTCTCCTAATTTACAAGGAATTACAGGGTGATATACCAACCAAATTAAAGATCTATGAGTCTAGTTTCCAACTCATTAAACCGTTCATGGATACGATCTCGTAGTAGATAGATATTTGCATTTTTGCGAGACTGCGCCAAGCACCTCTCTATGGGGCCCACTAAGGCGGTTTAAGATATTTGGACCTATATAGGATGCCTCCAGCCCGTTTTAAGTCATTTCTTCTCACTATTTTCAGACCTTAGAACCCTAGGAACATCCTCTCATGGTTCTATCAAGATTCAAGACCCAAAAAAAGGGCAAACAACACAAATCAAATGTCGGGAATTCCGTGGCGCTAGTAAGTCTCTTGTTCTTCTTGTTGTTGCTCATTTTTGTGTCGTTCCAGCTCGTGTGGGAGGTTGTTTTAAAGGGTTTATGTTATGTAAATACTCCCTCATGTTCTTAATATCAATCCTAGGTGATTTCAAGCCTTCTAAAGTGATTCTAGTGCCGAAAAACACTAATTGATCGCTAGTTTCACTTTTTTGTTGTTGTGGCAGCATTGGAGGGATATTTCATGGAAATTTAAGGTCAAATTGGAGTTGTTCTTTCTGTATAAAAGTAAGGAACCTCTTACTATATATGTATTTAAGATTATCAAGTTACGGGTAAGCCATTGAAGCTAGAACTTGTGAAATATATATCGAAAGGCTTGGTAGTAATGTTATTATTTTGTGGACTATTTTGCGTTGCTGTTGGGATATGTATTTTACTACTATTTTGTGGATTTTTGGAGGAGGAACGGTGTGGAGAAACACCATATATATGTAGGGTTGTGGGATGATAGTTATTCGTAACATTTCTGGGTCGTTTGACACGACTACGGTGGTTATCGTATGTATGGAGTGATTAGGCTGTGCGTGGACTATTTTGGGAGGCTCAATATGTTTATTATTGATGTTGTTTGGGATGTTTGGTGATTGTTTTGAATGGTGTGAAGTCATATATATAGGGGAGGTGCTGTCCGTTTCATCGTAAAATAGGTTGTGGTCGATACATAATAGTTATGACGCTTAAATGATAACGATAGTATCGTTTCTCTTATTGTAGACTAAGGAGTTTTGACAATTGCATAGCTTGAGATTGGGGCGGTATATACAAGGTATGTGAGGCTATCCCTTTCCTTCTTTTGCACTACTCCGATTGGACATAATGCAATGAACGAGCTTCCAAGATACTCTACTCTTAGAAGCTAGCAATACTTACATTGTTTTCCCTCTTATGGAACGATTGATGTTAATGTTGCTTCTCTTATTCTTATGTTATCAATGTTGTTGGTACTTCCTGATTCTTATAAGGTTCATAGTGAAGAGTTAGTCCTAATAACGTGTACAGAGGATACCGACCTTACATCACTCCGAAAGGTTTAGAATGTGATTCCATGAGTCGAGCATGCATTATATATATGTATCTATTTTAATCTACCGAGCCACGCTATAGTTGGCCGGGTACGGCACCTATTGTGCAACCACTAATCAGTTGGGTTTACCGAGCTCCATGTGGCCGGGTACGATTCTACCTAGCCTTATGATGGCCGGGTACGTTTTTTTATCGAGCCTATTATGGCCGGGTACTATATGATGATAATGATGCCCACAGAGGCAAATGTTTTAAAGGTTTATGTATTTATACATATGTATCATGCATTTCATGTCAGTATCCCTCAGAGGTACTAAGAAGTTACAGGTTGTATATTCTCTATCCTTGCTTACATTACTGATCGTATTTATGGTTCCCTGCCTTACATACTCAGTACTTTATTCGTACTAACGTCTTTTTATTTGTGGACGCTGCATGTCGTGCTGCAGGTCCTGATAGACAGGCAGGTGCAGCTCCCCCACCACAGTAGGCTGTCCAGTTCAGCGGTGATTGGCGAGATCCCTTCTCCGGACTTGCCTTGGTCTTGGTATGCATTTTTGTTATAGACATTATGGGTATGTCGGGGCCTTGTTCCAGCTATGTTGCAACACTTATGTTCATTTAGAGGCTCATAGACAAGTGTCGACTCATGTATAGTTTGGTATGCCTTGTCGGCTGGTTTTTGTTATATAGTCTTTCATGGTAGCATGGTAGTTCATATCTTATATGTAGTTTCTTGATTGTCTGGTCATCCCCTGCTATGTATGTTCATGCCGTCATATTTTATTGCTAGTTGTCCATGATCCAGGTCTACCATTTATATTGATCTCGTCAGCCCTAAAAGATAATAATGAAGGTTAGATGAAATGTACGTTGGTGCTCGGCAAGTATGGTCGGGTGCTAGTCATGGCCCTCCAGTTTGGGTCGTGACAAACTTGGTATCAGAGCAAGTCTGTCCTAGGGATTGTCTATGAGCCATGTCTAGTAGAGTCTTGATTATGGATGTGTAGCGCGCCACATTTATAATCAGGAGGCTACATGACATCTAGGGTTGTTACCTTCTTCCTGAATCTAGATCGTGCGTAGAGTTGAGTCGTAAGTGTTTGTCTCTAATATCCACCTTGTTTTCTTTCAGCGATGCCTTCGACTAGGAAGAAAACAATTAGTAGACGGCTTGATACAGTTGTGGGAGAGGGTACCAGTCAGGTGCCCCAAGCCAGAGCAGGCCAAAGTGAGGCTCAGAGTGAGATGTCGTCTCATACCTCATCTACCCCATCTCCTCCAGAGGATATTAGGAGGCACCCAGCACCTCCAGTTCCTCCGTCTGGCACTACAGACCAGGATATGCGGAGTGCTTTGCAGTTATTGACTAGCTTGGTAGCTGCTCAGGCTCAGAGGCAGAATACAGGTGCTGCTGAGAAACCAGTTAGTACGAGAGTTCGTGATTTTATTAATTTAGACCCTCCAGTGTTTACCGGATCAGACCCCAAGGAGGACCCGCAGACTTTTATTGACCAGGTTCATCGTACATTGCAGGTTATGCATGTTAGTGATACAGAGGCAGTAGAGTTGGCTTCTTATCGGCTACGGGATTTAGCGGTTCTCTGGTATGATAGTTGGGAGAGATCCAGGGGTCCGAACGCTCCTCCAGCTATGTGGAAGGAATTTTCTGAGGCCTTTCTTCGTCACTACTTGCCACTTGAGATACGACGAGCTAGAGCTGATAAGTTCTTGAACCTTAGACAAGGTAATATGAGTGTGCGAGAGTACAGTATGCAGTTTGATTATTTGGCAAGGTATGCTCCCCATATGGTGGCCGAGATGAGTGATAGGGTGCATATGTTCGTGAATGGGTTGGGACCACATCTGATAAATGAGTGTACGACAGTCTCCTTGGTGGAGGGCATGGATATTTCCCATATTCAAGCTTATGCCCATACCCTAGAGGATCGTAAGCGCCAGCAGAGGGCAATTAGGGAGCAGGATAGGGGCCAGCATAAGAGGGCGAGATTTGCAGGGTATTCTGGTGACTTCAGAGGCAGCGTCAGGCCATAGTTTTCGAGGAGTTCGGAGCCACCTGTAGCTTGTGCTCCTCCACAGTTTCAGAGGCCTCGATATGATCGATCCTATTCTGGTCCAGGTCAGAGTTCGCGGGCATCTGGCTTGCAACATCACAGGGATACTAGTCAGATGAGACCCCCAACACCACATTATGATCAGTGCGGCAATGCCCACTTTAAACTGTGTCGTCGAGGTTCTGATGCGTGCTATTCGTGCGGACAACCTGGCCATATGATGCGGGATTGTCCTAACAGAGGAGGTGATGGTATGGCTCAGCCAACTGGATCTGTGTCTGGTTCTTCCTCATCAGTTCGACCTCCAACACGGGGTTTTCAGCAGTCGACAGGTTGTGCTAGGGGTAGAGGTGCAGTGCCGAGTTCGAGTGGTGGTCAAAATCAAACCTATGCTCTAGTAGGTCGACAGGATCTCGAGTCGTCTCCAGATAATATTACAGGTATTATATCTGTGTTTTCTTATGATGTATATGCGCTGATTGATCCGGGATCTACATTATCATATGTTACACCCTTTGTGGCAAATAAGTTTGGCATTGAACCTGAATTGATAAGTAAACCCCTTGCGGTATCTACTCCGATAGGAGATTTTGTGATTGCTAGAAGGGTATATAGAGGTTGCACTGTGATGATTTGTAGTCGTCAAACCTCGGCAAATTTATTTGAGTTAGAAATGGTTGATTTTGATGTGATAATGGGAATGTACTGGTTGGCCTCATGCTATGCAAATGTTGACTGTCGTACGAAGATGGTTAATTTCCAATTTCCGGGTGAACCCGTCATTGAATGGAAAGGGAACATTGCTACACCGAAAGGTAGGTTTATTTCCTATCTTAAGGCAAGGAAAATGATCTCAAAAGGTTACATTTATCATCTCGTTCACGTTAGGGATGCGGAGGCGAAACCGCCTACTCTACAATTAATCCCCGTGGTCAACAAATTTCCAGATGTTTTCCCAGATGAACTCCCAGGCCTTCCTCCTGAAAGGGAGATTGAGTTTAGCATTGATGTGTTGCCTGACACTCAGCCGATCTCTATCCCTCCATACAGAATGACCCCGATAGAGTTGCGAGAGTTGAAGGACTTGCTAGATAAGGGCTTCATTAGGCCTAGCACTTCACCTTGGGGTGCGCCAGTCTTATTTGTGCGGAAGAAAGATGGGTCGTTACGGATGTGTATCGACTATCGACAGTTGAATAAGTCTACTATAAAGAACAAGTATTCACTTCCAAGAATTAATGACAAGTTTGATCAACTCCAGGGTGCCAAGTATTTCTCCAAGATTGATTTACGTTCAGGGTATCATCAGGTGAGGGTTAAGGAGAAGGATATTCCAAAGACGGCCTTCCAGACAAGATATGAGCACTTTGAGTTCTTGGTGATGTCATTCGGGCTAACAAATGCCCCAACAGCTTTTATGGATCTCATGAATACTATATTTAGGCCCTATCTTGATGTGTTCGTGATTGTATTCATTGATGACATTCTAGTATATTCTCGTTCAGAGGAGGAACATGCGGGCCACTTGCGGATAGTATTACAGACGCTTCAGGATCGTAAGTATATGCTAAGCTCTCCAAATGTGAATTTTGGCTGAACTCAGTAGCGTTCCTTGGCCATGTGATATCTGACGAGAGTATTAGTGTCGACACTCAGAAGATCGATGCAGTAAAGAATTGGCCGAGACCTACAACACCATCAGAAGTCCGCAGCTTCCTAGGGCTAGCAGGATATTATAGGCAGTTTGTGGAAGGGTTTTCCTCTATATCATCACCATTGACTAAGTTAACACAGAAAGCTACCAAGTTCCAGTGGTCTGACACTTGTGAATGTAGTTTTCAGGAGCTGAAGAATCGATTGACATCCGTACCAGTGCTCACTCTTCCTGAAGGAATAGAAGGTTATGTGGTATATTATGATGCCTCAGGTATAGGTTTGGGGTGCGTATTGATGCAGCGTGGGAAGGTGATTGCTTATGCATCAAGACAATTGAAGAAGCATGAAAAGAATTATCCAACCCATGATTTGGAATTGGCTGCAGTAATATATGCTTTGAAGATATGGCGGCACTACTTATACGGCGTCCATGTTGACATCTACACAGATCACAAGAGTTTACAATACATCTTCAAGCAGAAAGAGTTGAATTTGAGGTAGCGTAGGTGGCTTGAATTATTGAAAGACTACGACGTCAAGATATTGTATCATCCCGGTAAAGCCAATGTTGTGGCAGACGTTCTCAGCCGTAAATCAATGGGAAGCTTAGTACATATTGAGGAAGGTAGATGGGGGTTGACTAAAGAGCTTCATCAGCTAGCCAATATGAGAATCATATTGTTAGACTCTGATGACGGAGGTGTTACTGTACAGAATACATCAGAATCATCTTTGGTAGCCGAGGTAAAAGCACGGCAATATGAAGATCATATCTTAGTACGATTAAGAGAGAGCATTCAGCAGTGTAAAAGTATGGCTTTTGAGATCGGATGAGATGGGGCACTGTGATACCAGGGCCGATTATGTGTGCCTAATGTGGCAAGGTTGCGAGAGAAGATTATGAATGAGATTCATCAATCTCGATATTCCATCCATCCTGGCTCGACAAAGATGTATCATGATGTCAAGGAGCAGTATTGGTGGGATAACATGAAGAAGTCTATTGCAGAATTTGTGGCCTAGTGTCCCAATTGTCAACAAGTAAAGATAGAACATTAGAAACCCGGTGGATTACTTCAGAATATAGAGATTCCGACCTGGAAATGGGAGGTGATTAATATGGACTTCATTATTGGATTACCTCGCTCTTATCATAAGTTTGACTCCATCTGGGTGATAATTGATCGACTTACAAAATGTGCCCATTTTCTGCCAGTTAAGACAACTTACACAGCTGAAGATTATGCGAAGTTGTATATCAAGGAGATTGTTAGGCTTCATGGTGTGCCGGTATCTATTATATCAGACCGAGGAGCTCAATTTACAGCTAACTTTAGGAGGTCTTTTCAGAAGGGTTTAGGCACACAAGTGAATCTCAGCACTGCATTTCATCCGCAGACTGACGGGCAGGCTGAACGTACCATTCAGACACTGGAAGATATGCTACGAGCATGTGTTCTAGATTTTCAGGGAAATTGGGATGACCATCTTCCACTCATAGAATTCGCCTACAATAATAGCTACCATTCCAGTATTAAAATGGCCCCATACGAGGCACTATACGGGAGAAGATGTAGATCACCAGTTGGATGGTTCGAAGTTGGTGAAACAGAATTATATGGGCCAGATTTGATTCACCAAGCTATTGAGAAGGTGAAAGTGATACAGGAGCAATTGAGGACGGCACAAAGCAGGCAAAAATCTTATTCCGATGTCCGACGTCGTGATCTGGAGTTTGAGGTTGGTGATTGGGTTTTCCTGAGGATATCACCAATGAAGGGTATTATGCATTTTGGGAAGAAAGGTAAGCTGAGTCCAAGGTATATCGGGCCATATAAAATTCTTTGACAGATTGGACAGGTTGCTTATGAGTTAGAATTGCCATCCGAATTGGAATTTGTCCACCCAGTATTCCATGTATCTATGTTGAGGAAATGTATTGGAGACCCTTCTCGAGTCATCCCTATCAAAGATGTACAAGTTACAGAGGACCTATCATATGAAGAAGTGCCAGTGGCGATATTAGATCGACAAGTCCGCAAGCTGAGAACAAAAGATGTAGCTTCCGTCAAAGTATTGTGGAGGAACAAAAATATGGAAGAAATGACATGGGAAGAAGAAGAGGAGATGAAGTCTAAATACCCTTACCTATTCCAGAAAGAAGATAACAAGGATGCTGGTGGAAGACAGGATATATTGGAAGGTGAAACGGCTCTATGAGGTAAGCAATAATTTGAGAATACTCCTCCTTAATACAAAATGGTGATATGTAGATAATGTAAATATGCATAATGCTTTGTGTAGCCTTGTGAAGCCATATGTTGGGCTTAATTGCTTGCAAGTTTTGCTAGTGACCATTTTATAGGGGAAAATTGATCGGAAATTTCCATTGGAATCCACGATGATTTAAAATTCCCATGAACCCTTACATGCGAGGACGAATGTTCCTAGGGGGGGGTGTTACAACCCATATCCACATGTGTTAGTTCATGCCATATATTAGTTAATATAAATCCAAGAAGGATTTATCTTTGAGATGATAAGAAGTCAATCCTATTGGTCTTAAGTGATACAAGAGTGTATAAGGGTGATTAACAAGTATTAGAAGTTAAATGAATCAAGGATGTTGTAACTCGTATTTTCAGGTAAATCTAGCGGTGCTTAATACATTCAAGAGGTCATGTATTAAGGTATTTTAATCATATAATATCAGTATCATAAGTCTTGAAGTCAAACGAGTTATGAAACAAAAGTCGACAAAAGTTGTCGCAACTTAGGTTCATAATTTTACTTAAACATTAGGTCAAATATTTCTAATCTTTTCTCCTAATTTACAAGGAATTACGGGGAGATATACCAACAAAATTAAAGATCTATGAGTCTAGTTTCCAACGCATTAAACCGTTCATCGATACGATCTCGTAGTAGAGAGATATTCGCATTTTTGCGAGACTGCGCCAAGCACATCTCTATGGGGCCCACTAAGGCGGTTTAAGATATTTGGACCTATATAGGATGCCTCCAACCCATTGTAAGTCATTTCTTCTCACTATTTTCAGACCTTAGAACCCTAGGAACATCCTCTCAAGGTTCTCTCAAGATTCAAGACCCAAAAAAAGGGCAAACAACACAAATCAAGTGTCTGGAATTCCGTGGCGCTAGTAAGTCTCTTGTTCTTCTTGTTGTTGCTCATTTTTGTGTCGTTACAGCTCGTGTGGGAGGTTGTTTTTAAAGGGTTTATGTTCTGTAAATACTCACTCATGTTCTTAATATCAATACTAGGTGATTTCAAGCCTTCTAAAGTTATTCTAGTGCCGAAAAACACTAATTGATCGCTAGTTTCACTTTTTTGTTGTTGTGGCAGCATTGGAGGGATATTTCATGGAAATTTAAGGTCAAATTGGAGTTTTTATTTATGTATAAAGGTAAGGAACCTCTTACTCTATATGTATTTAGGATTATCCAAGTTGCGGCTAAGCCATTGAAGCTAGAACTTGTGAAATATATATCGAAAGGCTTGGTAGTAATGTTATTGTTTTGTGGACTGTTTTGCATTGCTGTTGGGCTGCGTATTTTACAACTGTTTTGTGGAGTTTTGGAGGAGGAAGGGTGTGGAGAAATACCATATATATGTAGGGTTGTGGTATGATAGTTATTCGTAACATTTTCGGGTCGTTTGACATGACTACGGTGGTCGTCGTATGTATGGAGTGATTAGGCTGTGCGTGGACTATTTTGGGAGGCTCAATATGTTTATTAATGATGTTGTTTGGGCTGTTTGGTGATTGTTTTTAATGGTGTAAAGTCATATATATAGGGGAGGTGCTGCCCGTTTCATCGTAAAAAAGGTTGTGGTTGATACATAATAGTTATGACGCTTAAATGATAACGATAGTATCGTTTCTCTTATTGTAGACTAAGGAGTATTGACAATTGCATAGCTTGAGATTGGGGAGGTATATACAAGGTATGTGAGGCTATCCTTTTCCTTCTTTTGCACGACTCTGATTGTACATAATGTAATGAACGAGCTTCCAAGATACTCTACTCTTAGAAGCTAGCAATACTTACATTGTTTTCCCTCTTATAGAACGATTGATGTTATTGTTACTTCTCTTATTCTTATGTTATCAGTGTTGTTGGTACTTCCTAATTCTTATAAGGTTCATAGTGAAGAGTTAGTCCTAATAACGTGTATAGAGGATACCGACCTTATGTCACTCCGAAAGGTTTAGAATGTGATTCCATGAGTCGAGCATGCATTATATATATGTATCTATTTTACTCTACCAAGCCACGCTATAGTTGGCCGGGTACGGCACCTATTGTGCAACCACTAATCAGTTGGGTTTTACCGAGTTGCACGTGGCCGGGTACGATTCTACCGAGCCTTATGATGGCCGGGTACGTTTTTTTACCGAGCCTATTATGGCCGGGTACGATATGATGATGATGATGCCCACAGAGGCGAATGTTTTAAAGGTTTATGTATTTATACATATGTATCATGCATTTCATGTAAGTAGCCCTCAGAGGTACTAAGATGTTACAGGTTGTATATTCTCTATCCTTGCTTACATTACTGATCGTATTTATGGTTCCCTGCCTTACATACTCAGTACTTTATTCGTACTAACGTCTTTTTATTTGTGGACGATGCATGTCGTGTTGCAGGTCCTGATAGACAGGCAGGTGCAGCTCCCCCACCACAGTAGGCTGTCCAGTTCAGCGGTGATTGGCGAGATTCCTTCTCCGGACTTGCCTTAGTCTTGGTATGCATTTTTGCTATAGACATTATGGGTATGTCGGGGCCCTGTTCCGGCTATGTTGCATCACTTATGTTCATTTAGAGGCTCTATTACAAGTGTCGACTCATGTATAGTTTGGTATGCCTTGTCGGTTGGTTTTTGTTATATAGTCTTTCATGGTAGCGTGGTAGCTCATACCTTATATGTAGTTTCTTGATTGTCTGGTCATCCCCTGCTATGTATGTTCATGCCGTCATATTTTATTGCTGGTTGTCCATGATCCAGGTCTACCATTTATATTGATCTCGTCATCCCTAAAAGATAATAATGAAGGTTAGATGAAATGTACGTTGGTGCTCGGCAAGTATGGTCGGGTGCTAGTCATGGCCCTCCAGTTTGGGTCGTGACACAAGCCCCTCTATTTGAGCCCTTAATTGCTTGTTTGATTATGTGAAGTCACAATTGTAACATGGCCGGGAACCACACTAGTAGATCTTGAGGGGTGCCTAACACCTTCCCCTCGAGATAATTTCTAGCCCTTACCCAGACTCTGGTTCTTCAAACTCAAACCCTTCTTAGTGTCCTAATGCACTTAATCATTAGGTGGCGACTCTTCAAGTTCCAAAACCCAATTCCCAAAAGGGAACGAGTTGTCCTCCTAAATGTCACAAGCCCAATTTTGCGAGAAAAAGGGGGCGCGACAGTATGTACCCAGTTTCACAATTGCGAGGTCAGTAGAAAGTGCCTAGGTTCGCAAATGCGAGACCTTGTTCGCATTTGTGAGCTTCGCAATTGCGAAGCTCTTGTCGCAATTTCGACATCTGAGACCTACTAAATCATAACTTAGCTGAAAATCTTTCATTATTCAAACTCTTTCAAAACCTAAACTCTCTTGGGCGATTTTCCAAATAAACGTTCTTCTCCAAATAGATTGTAAGTCAATTTTAACTCGTTTTCCTTAATCTACAACCTCTTTTCACATGATTTCAACTCAAAATCAAGGGTTTTCATGAGGGGAATTGGGTGTTTTGGGTAGAACTTAGGTTTTTCAATTTTTGGGGATTCGGACCTCGATTTGAGGTTCGATTTCAAAACAAATTATATATTTGGGTTCGTGGGTGAATGGGTAATCGGGTTTTGGTTCAAAATTCGGGTATTTACCATGTGGGCCTGGGGTCGATTTTTGACTTTTTGGGGAAATCTTTATAAAATCTATTTTCATGCATTAGAATTGATTCATTTAGCATTTATTGATATCGTTAAGTAAATTGTGGCTAGATACAAGCGAATTGGTGGTGGAAACAAGAGGTAAAGTGATAGTTGAGGCTTGAATTGTGTTCGTGGCTTTGAGGTAAGTGTTTGGTCTAACTTTAGCTTGAGGGATTAGGAGTTGTGTCTTATTTGCTATGTTTTAATTGTGGAGTACGACGTATAGGCATGGTGATGAGTATCTATAAGTCGGTGTCAAGCATGCCCGTGAGTCTCGTATTGTAATGGTTGTGACTCTGTTGTGATTTGTTCATGCTTAATATGTTGATTATCATTGTTGGTTCCCTTGCCGGGACGTTATTGTTTATGATAATGTCTCCCTTGCTGGGATGTTATTGTTTATGATATTGTTTCCCTTGCCGGGATGTTATTGTTTATGATATTGTCTCCCTTGCCGGGATGTTGTTGTTATACTCTCGTTCCCTTGCCGGAATTCTTTTATGATTGATGTTGATTTGTAAATGGGATCGGGTAGCACGCCGCCACGGTGATTTTTGAAATAGGAGCGGGTTGCACACCAACAACAAGATATATAAAATGGGAGCGGGTTGCATACCTGCAAAAGATATATGAAATGGGAGCAGGTTGTATGCCTGCAGAAGATATATGAAATGGGAGCAGGCTGCACGGCTGCAACAAGATATATTAAATGGGATTGGGTGGCACGCCGCCACGGTAATATTTGAAATTGGATCGGGTTGCACGCCTGCAACAAGAAAGAAATGAAAGTGAATACTGTGTTTGTTTTCCTTATTCTTGTTGGTAATTAAATTTTGGTTTCTTTACATTCCTCTTTGGTATTCTATTGTTATCTGTTACTCCCGCAGTATGTTTCCCCCCCCAATCTTTAACTGTGAATATCTGCTTTTATTTTCCGCTGTATATGATTTAACTGCACAGATTTATTTGGTAGTCTGGTCCTAGCCTTGTCACAACTTCGTCGAGGTTAGGCTAGGCACTTACCAGCACATGGGGTCGGTTGTGCTGATACTACACTCTGCACTGTGTGCAAATCTCGATGCTGCAGCTTTTGGACCACAGTGAGGTTGCTGCCTTTAGTCCATTCAGGTGATTCGAGGTAGTCTTGTAGGCGTCCGCAAGCCTTGGTGTCTCCTTCTATCTTTCCTTACTGTTCTTTCTATGTATTTCAAAAACAATTTGTATTCATCTTTCGAACCCACTATTTGTAGTATTCCTAGACAGTCTGTGAGATTGTGATACCAAATTCTGTGTAGTGTTGTATTTCGGATTCATGTAGCAATGTTTGGTTAAACTATTAATTTTTCGTCTTCCGCATTTCTGGTTATTTAATTTATTCTGCTGTGTGATCACCTATTATATTAAACTATTGAAAAGGCTTAATAAAAAGGATAATGAATTTATAACACTCGGCTTGCCTAGCTTTAACGAGTAGGCGCTATCACGACTCCCGAGGGTGGAAAATCTGGGTCGTGACAGTGTAGATACGAGGTCCGTGTCTTATGGGAAATTCTAGATGTTAGAAATTGGATTCTGCGGTTTACGGGCTAAGGTTGAAGTATTGATATTTAGTTATATTGTGCTGCTCGGGCCTATATGGAATAGGGTGACGTGGGATCACCCTCGGGTATGTGCATGGTAAGGTCACACGGCGATTTGATGGCTTTGGGAACAACCCTTGGCATGTTCGAGGACGAACGTATGTTTAAGTGGGGGAGAATGTAATGACCCGACAGGTCATTTTGAGCATTTGCACTTCGCTCGATTGTTTGAAGGCATGAGTAGCCCCATGTGATGTATTACGACTTGTGTGTATCGGCGTTTTTGGTTTTTGAAGTAATTCGGAATTTATTTGTTATAATAAATTTCATGATTGAATCTTTAAAGTTGGAAGGGTTGACCAAGTTTGACTTTTTACTATTTGACCTCGGATTGGAGATTCGATGATTCCATTAGGTACGGATGGTAATTTTGGACTCGATTTGCATATATTTCTAGAAGGTTTCGATGCTAATTTGCAAAAGTTGAAAATTTGAAGGTTTAGAATGTTCATAAGTTTGACCGGAAGTTGATTTTGATGGTATCGGGTTTGAATTGTGGTTCCTGGGATTGAAAGAGCTTTTTTATGTCATTCGGGACCTGTGTGCAAAATTTGAGTTCATTACGAATTAATTTGATATGTTTCGGCGCGTGTTTTTGGAAGTCGAAAGTTCGAAAGTTCATTAAGTTCGATTTGAGGTGTGATTTGTAGTTTCGATGTTGTTATGCATGATTTGAGGACTCAAGTTGGTCCGTGTTATGATATCAGACTTGATGATATGCTCGGACGTGGTCCCAAGGGGTTGAAATGAGTTTCGGATAGGTTTGGGTTGTGTTGAGCTCGTTTTCTTATGTTTCGACGTCGTTTCTTCAAATATAAATGGTACCGCATTAAGAAAATAAGCTCCAATTCCTGGGTTGATTAAAGCACTAGATCTGTATCGGAATTACAGAGCTATAGCAAAAAAAATCATCGAATTTGGAAATTGTATGAAGAGTTTATGGTCATTTTACTAAGTGTTGGGTTGCTAGATTTTTCCAAATTAATTATGAAATTGCCATTGACTTCGTATTTAAAAAATTTGCATTATTTCCAAATATTGAAACCAGCATATCTCCTTCATTATAAAGTCAAATGGAGTGATTCAAAAGCCTCACTTGACTGAAATTTCACAAGGAATCCATTGGAGGTAACAAAAGCAAGTTTCGAGATTGTTTGACGCACGAAACAAGGCAGAATAGCTGGGCAAAAATACTTAATATCGAGGTTTGTTCATTTGGTCATATTTTGAGTTGGGGAGCTTGGTTTTGGGCAATTGTTCAGGCGATTTTCATCATATGGATTGGGTAAAGTGTTTTATAGTCGATTGTTATTATATTTCATGAATTCATCTTCGTTTTTGGCATTTGATTGATGATTTGAAATTTGAGGGTTTTTGTCTAAAATTACATAAAGTGATTTTTTGAGTTTTGAACATCAATTCAGGGTCGGATTTGAGTGAAACTAGTATGGTTACCTAATTGAATGGGTAATCGAATTTTGTGAGTTTTGTCGGGTTCCAAGGCACGGGCCCAGGTTGGACTTTTGGGTTGATTTTGGGCTTTTGATTAAAGATTCGGCTTTTATCATTTGGAATAGTTTCCTTGGGCTTTATTTGATGTACTTGAGTTTCTTTTGGCTAGTTTCGAGCCGTTCGGAGGTCGATACGCATGGGATGGCAATTTTGGAGCATCATTTGGCTTGCTCGGTATTAGATTTGGCTTGGTCGAGATAAGAAACACTTTTAAACTTGGTGCTGAAGGTATGAAATCTCGAATTACATGTTATGTGATTGATCTTGAGGCGACGCGCATGCTAGGTGATGGGTTGTGGGCGTGCACCATGCGAATTGTGATTTAGTCGGTTCTATGAAACTGTGTAGCTATCTTCTCTGGATATTTTCATTGTACTTTGTGTGTTAGAACACCTGAGCTGTAATTCATGCTAAAAATCATGCTTAGGCATATGTTGGTATTATTGGGACCCACTGAAGTCATGTTTGCTATTGAATTATATGTTTAAATTAAAATTTCATACTCAGTCATATTATTCGTTGCACATCATATCTTAGTCTCTGTTGCTATTTATTGATACATCATATCATCATTTTTGGGCTAGTTTCATGACATTGTGAGCCCAAGAGACTGGGGAGATTGATGACTGAGTGAGGCCGAGAGCCTGATTGTGAGTGATATTTATGGGATCGGACTGCACATCGCAACATGTTTTATTGATTTATGCCTAATCTGGCTTATTATAGCGCTTGGGCTGAAGGAGCCCCTCCGGAGTCTGTACACACCCCCAGTGAGCGCAGTTGATTTATATTGAGGGATGGATCTTTCCTGGGCATAAATCTTAACCGAATCATTTATATTTGGGGATGGATCTTCCCCTGGGCTGGATTGGCCTTATACAGTACTGAGTGATTGACTGTCAGTTTATTTATATCTATACTATACTAAAAGCACGAAGGCCCTTAGCGAAATGTCGTTCGCCTTTTTTACCCTTTAAAAATAGATTTCACATTGGATAAAATTGTAATTATAATTTAATTATTTTTCTAATATTTAGAACTTTAAATTAGTTAAATTTTTCCTTATTAGAACTATGTAAAAATTCCTAATATTTAGGAATCCGATATTGAGTTAGATTTTACTTAGATAATTTTTAAGGTGGTTGTAACTATTTTCCTTACATATAACCCTTCCATGTTTCCAAGTTTTTACACGTTACGAATTGTAATGGATTGCAAAGTTTTTGTGTTCGTGCATGTTTCAAATTCTAATTCTTTGTCCATTTCTTTTTTGGACCATGTGAGTAGCAAACATTCTAATTTTTCATATGAAGACAAAGTGTTAAAAGGTGACTTATACATTTTTATACTTAACTAGTTTAAGTGTACGCGCGTTGCGCGTGATTAAAACGCGTACCTTATTTGACAACAAATACTACATAACAAATTTGGACTTATAGCCTGTTTGGCCAAGCTTTTTTGGGCCAAAAGCATTTTTGGCCAAAAACTGAGGTGTTTAGCCAAGCTTTTGGAAGGAAAAAATGCTTTTGAGGAGAAGCAGAAGCAGTTTTTGAGAAGCAGAAAAAAGTAGCTTCTCTCCAAAAGCACTTTTCTAAGAAGCACTTTTGAAAAAAATACACTTAGAAGCAGTTTTCAAAAGCTTGGCCAAACATTAAATACTTATCAAAAATATTTTTCAAATTAATTAGCCAAATACAAACTACTTCTCACCAAAAGCACTTTTTAAAAAAGTACTTTTGAGAAAAGTACTTCTCAAAATAAGTTGATTTTACAAGTTTGGCCAAACGGGCTATTAGTTACAAACTTCATCATTAATCCGTTGCTAAATTGCTTGTCGTTAAATTTTATACCCCTTGTGTATGTGCTTTGCATGAGCATGTCATCGTCAATAGGTAAAAAATGTAGTATACAAGAAGAATAAATTGTTGTAAAGTATTATTTGATAAACTTTATCATTGGCGACTTTATGATAAAAACTCCTATTATTAATTATTTGTATGATATTGTTTCGTATATCTTTAATTAAAGTACTTTTGAATCGAGACACTAAATGACATATTTATTTGAAAGAATTACAAGAAAATACACATGACTTTACCCCATAACAAAAAATGGCCCATATTTTTAAGTTTTACCCTACTTAGCCCATATTGTACATATTTTGAAAGCATTAGCAAATTCAAAATTTGTGTTCTTATAACCATTGCTTCTAAAAGCTATGGAGTTAAATCTTACAACTATTGCTTTTTCACTCTCTTTTCTTCTTACATCTTCTACATATGCTTCAAGGGTCGTGTATTTTCTGCTATCCCCTTGTTTGTAATATCAAAAAATTGAAGAGTAGAAGTCCACCATTGAAGGTCATTCAAAGCTTTGCTTTCGAAAATAGGATTTTTTGAGTTTGTTAGTTGTTTGGATTGGGTGTTGTTCCAATTGATTGAAAATATCAAAAGGAGTTCAAAATTTAAATTTGAAGTGATTTGGAGTAGATTTGAGAAAGATTTGAGTTAAAGTTCAGAAAAAATGCAAGGTAGAAGACGAAGTCAGTTTTTTGTATAATTTTGTATAATAGTGTATATGAGTGTATAAACGCATCTTATACACTATTATACACTTTTATATACCTTTATACAAGCATCTGTAGACAAACTTCTTCCACGATTTTTAGTTACAATTCTTGTTCAAAACCAGTCCAAATCTCCATTAAATGACTTCAAATTTTATATACAACCAACTTATACTATTTCTAACAAGTCTAAATAACACCCACTCTAAATTTCTCACAAAATCAAATTCGATATTTAAACCCATATATTTTAACTTGTTAAAAATCAAATTTTCACCACTCAAATGGATTTGGTTTGTTGAACTAATATTTGAGTCGCAACTTCTGATTCAAAAATTAACTTAAAAGCTTGAGCAATCTTTTTTAAAAATTAAATAGCAATTTCGAAAATTTATTGGAGTTGAATGTTGGTATTAGCCTATTACTTGTGGGCTAGTTGGTTGTAAATTAAAACATGGGCTATAAAGTTGAAAAGTAGGGAGCCCAGTTGTTCATATGTAAAATTTTCCCTATTTATTTAGACTTATATTTTCAGCACACTTCTTACCAAAATAGCCTATATATTTTTGTATAAGATTATACATTTAATGTCTAAGAAAATAACAAATGACTTTTTTGTCATTGTGGAATCTTTTAGTGTGTAATTTCAATCAACATTTCCAAGGACCTTATCATTTTTACTTTTTATATTATTTGTTGTGCATTGAATTTATAATATGTATTATGTAGAAAAATATAAAATAAATTAATTAGATTGGTTTTATTTCTAAAAGTTTTGTAAACGAATTGTATTAAACTTTATCACTGGCAGCTTTATAGTAAAAACTCATTTTATTAATTATTTGCATGATATTGTTTTGTATCTTCTTAATTAAAGATACTTTTGAATCGTGACACTAAATAACATATTTATTTGGACTTCTATTTCTAGCATATTCTTACCAAAATAGCCTATATAGTTTTTGTATAAGATTATACTTATTTAATATTTAAGAAAATAGAAAATGACTTTTTCATCGACTATGAATTTTTTTAATGAATGATAATAAGTTAAACCAACATTTCTAAGGACCTTATGATTTTTATTTTTTATATTATTTATTTGTGCATTGAATTTTAAAAGCACGAAAGCCCTTAGCGAAATGTTGATTGAATTTTTTATACTTCATTAAAAGACACCACAATAGACAAATTGTCATTTATTATTTTCCTCAAATTATTGCCTAATTATTTTTATAATATTTCACCTAATAATTGCGCACAAATTTATTACAAGAACCTTATTCCCTTTGATTTCTTTCCGAATATGGCGACTTGAAGAAGTCACTATATAAGCATATCTCCAAGTAAATTTGGAGAATTGAAAACGTATAGTTGTCCAATTTGTTTCATAGTTTGTTTTGATTTGATTTAGGTTTAGCCTTTTATTTTTGCTTTATTCTTTGTAGTATATTTTCATGAATTAATATCTAATAATAATTTTGACTTTTAATTTAGAACTCCGCATAAACTCTTCGCTAAAGTTCTTGCTTATGCTCTCTTTAATTTTATTGCAATCTATAGTGTCAATCGACCAGGCATACTTTTATGTTCATTTAAAGTTCTGAGATTTTTTGCTTAATTATGATGTGGTGTCTAATAATAATAATAGTAATAATAATAATAATAATAATAATAATAATAATAATAATAATAATAATAATAATAATAATAATAGTGCAATTTGCTTCTTCTAGCCCTTCTACAAAGTAAATTTATTCTTTTTCCTAAAATACAATTTTTTTCTTCTTGTATAGGATTATAATTTCTTACACAGTAATTATCAAGTTCATTAATCCAATACTTGGCGACTTCCATGGGTTATTCGACATGCTAAAATTATCTAAAGTCGATACTTCTTTCGCTATTTGTAATATATGTCTGTTTGTGCATGCGTGATCTTCTATATATTTTTAAGATAGCAACCACATTAAAACCGCAAAAAATTTATAGGTTGTGAAACATAAATAGCTGAATTCTAAACAGTTAAAAATTTAACATAATATATGCTAATTTGCAACTTAGAATTGTTATATTTAATTTACAGAAAGGGTCTTGCTTATTTATTTTTTTAAATGGAATTAAATTGCACATGCGAATCTCCTAAAAAGATGGGTTAGTATAATGATGTGTTGTTACCATGAGAGATAAAATTTCTTCCCAAATGGTAGTGTTTCTTTTATAAGGTAAAATATTAAAAAATAAATTTAACTATAATCAGGCCCTAAATAACCGCCTTCTTGCATAGTTTTAATAATAAAAGTGATAACAAAATGCTCTTATTAGTGCTTTTCATGATTTGCAGGTTATAAATGACTAGGGAAGGCTAGGGAGCACTTTTGGAGTCAAAAAGAATGAAGAAAGAGAGGCCAACCGTAAAATGTCCCAACTAAACCACGCAAAAACAGGCTGAAGAATCAGAAAAATGACTCTGCCGCGGTTCCACCGCGACCGCGGCAGAACCGCGGTGACGGATGCTCGCGGACAGATCGAGATTCAGAGGAGTTGTTTGGCCGCGGTTCCACCGCGATCACGGCAGAACCGCGGCAGGATGCGGAAATTTCAGGGACTAAAGTGCAAAACACGGGATTTTAGCCCAAAACCCTATTTTAAACACTAGACTTCGCCCAAGAGAGGCATGTATTGATTTTTAGAGTATCTTGGCAAGAAAAACAATTGTGAGAGATCACCTAAAACATCTTTCTTCTTTTCTTTGATTTTGTTTGCTAGTTTATAATGGATCTTATCTTAGTTTGTTTACCCATAGTTATAAGTAGCTAAATCTTTTGTCTAAGGTTTTGATGGAACCTATTGGGGGATGAACTTCTTGTTTATGTGAATACAAATTGCTAGTTTCAATCTTTATTTATTCAGCTATACTCTTGTTGTAGTTAATTAACAGGATCCTCAATTAGCTATGCCTATTTAGTGTGCATAACTCGGGAGAGAGTGCATATGTAGGTTATTGTTGAATAAAACCACTCCTACAGTATAAGAAGAATCTATAACTGCGGGTTTAAAAGCGGGATTAGGGATAACAAAGCCTTGGGTGCAATCTTAAGTGAACTATGTTAATTAAAGCTAGCTAATGTATCTCAGGAGAGTGCAATAGTATATTACTGTGATTACTCGGGAGAGATTTATGGTAAGAAAAGTGTTCATGATTGATAGAGGTGTGTTGAGAAATTTGTATGAAGCATAAACAGAAGGGATTCCATCAATAGGGGAAATCTTTACCTTAGCTTTTTCTCATCATTGTTTACAACCTTAGCATTTTAGTTTACAGCTTGTTATTTACTTGCAATCTTAGTTAGTAAAGAAACCTTCAACTGTGATTCAAAAGTTTGGGAAATTGGTTCTCAAGAGTTTAGTGGGTCTAAAGGTTGTGATTGATAGGTTAACTCTCTGTGGATTCGACCCTGGGCGTAATACTCGGGTTATATTTGCAACGTCCGCATTGTCCTTTTTATAAGGCATAGTTGGGCGTGATCAAATTTTGGCGCCGTTGCCGGGGGAGTTAACGGAATTATCAATTACCATTGATAGAAATACAAAAATTCTTAGTGTAAGCAGTTTCTCTACACCCAATTTTTGATTGAAACTTTTGACGGTTGTTGACTTGGTTGCACAGGTGATGCCTAGAAACTCTACCAGGACTGGAGAACTACTTGAAGGACTCTCAAACCGTGAGAAAATATTCAGGGCATTGAACCGTGTCAACAGAAGACTTCAACCACCTCAACACATAGACAAATTCGAAGCTGACATGGGAGACGCAATCGACCCCAACGGAAACGGCAGGCATGAGCAAGTCAACTTGAATGTTAGAGAAGCGGCACCTCTGGTGCCCGAGGGTGCACTGTATGACTGGGCACAACCCACAGCTGACAATCTGGCCACTGCCATTGTTGTGACCGCGATACAAGCTGAATCATTCCAGATCACAAACAACATGCTGCACTTACTGCAAAACAAGGGACTCTTCTCTGGGACACAACTTGAAGATCCTCAGCAACACCTGAAGAACTTCCTGTCAATCTGCAAGACCCAGAGGCAGCCAATGTCACTCCAGAGGCTATCAGGCTATTATTGTTCCCATTCTCGGTGATAGGAGCTGCACAGGTTTGGCTAAACTCACTCCCCATAAATTCTATAGCAACGTGGGATGAGTTAGTCAAGCAGTTTTATAACAAGTTTCATCCACCCAAAAAAACTGCCCAACAGATTGATGAGATCGTGAGCTTCAAGCAGAAACCGATGGAGACACTACATGAAACATGGGGCAGGTTCAAAGTAATGTTGGTTATGTGTCCACATCATGGTATTCCAGAACAGATGTTGGGACAACGATTTTATATGGGACTGTCAGATAGGTTGAAGAATATTGTGGATGCCTCAACTGGTGGGGCATTCCTGAGCAAGACATGGAGTGAAGGTACGAGTTTACTAGATAAAATGGCACAGAATTCGGGATGGACATCTAGGAGTGCACCCATCACTCCAGTGGTGCACTCAGTGCCTCTTGATCCTTCAAACACTATGGCTGAAAATATGGCGACTCTCCTGACACAAATGAGCATCCTCACCAAAAAGGTGGAGGAATCAGGGCAGAAGCAGCAGGTACACATAGTAGATACCACCAATGGGGGCCTGTGCACATCTTGTATTAGTCAGCCAATTGGTAATCCTTGGAATACAGAGCTTGATCATCATTATCAGCACCCTAAGGATATGAATTATGTTGCTAACTATGGGGGTCAGAGATAGGGAAATTAGAACTGGGGTCAGCAGACTCAGCAGCAGTATAGACCACCTCAGCCACAATATAACACCGAAAACATGGGAGGTATGAGACCCCCCAACAACATGGCACCGTATCCTAGACCACAGGGGTACAACAATCAACAGCAGAGGTACTACCCTTCTCAGCAGCAGCATGGCGGAAGACAGGACGATGGGTTTGCTAGACTGGAAGCAATGATGCAGTAGGTTATTGGGTTCACTGCGAAGATAAATGAGAGAGTAGATGCACATGACGTAGCTATCAAAAATATTGAAGTGCAAGTGGGCCAAATTTCAATGTCTCTGAACAATCGTCCTCAAGGGACGCTACCTGCAGATACCCAAATCAATCCTAAAGATCAGGGCCCGAAATAGCTGATGGCGGTGAGTCTCCGTAACGGCAGGGATCTCGACGAAGAGCAAGAGAGAGCTCGTGACAAAATACAGGCTGAGACACTCATTCAGGTACCATTGAGCTGGATGAATCCACAAGGCTGACAGATGTGACAATCCAGACTGCTCAGGAAGAAAAGAATACTCAGCAGGAGACCGAGAAAGTTGCTGAAGCAGTTGAAGAGCCGGTAGTAGAGATAGTAGCTGAGAAAGAAAAGTCCCAAGAGATTGGGAAGAAAAGACCTCCTGCTCCATTTCCATAGAGGTTGGCTAAGCATCAAAAGGAGGAGCAGTACAAAAAGTTCTTTGAGATGCTCAAGCAAATTCAGGTTAATATTCCATTGATTGAAGTTTTAAAGGAGATGCCTGGATACGCAAAAATGATGAAAGATTTAATGTCCCGGAAATTTGACTTCCAAGACTTAGCCACAGTGACACTTACTCAGACGTGCAGTGCAGTTGTAACTAGACCTGTTGCTGAAAAGCTCTCCGATCCAGGGAGTTTTACTATTCCATGCACTATTGGAAACTTCGCTTTTGCGAAAGCACTTTGTGATTTAGGGGCTAGCATTAATCTTATGCCCCTGGTCATTTACAAGAAGTTGGGCATAGGGAGAGCTAGACCCACCTCTATGTTGCTACAGCTGGCTGACAGGACTGTGAAGCGTCCATTTGGGATCCTGGATGATGTACTTATTCAGGTAGGGAAATTCGTGTTCCCTGCAGATTTTGTAATATTGGATTGCAAGGTGGATGAAGAAATTCCTATCATCTTAGGAAGACCTTTCTTGGCCACGGGGAGAGCTCTTATTGATTGTGAGACTGGGGAGCTTAAGATGAGGCTCAATGACGAAGAGATTATATTCAATGTGCAGAAATCTATGAGGCGCCCAAGTGAGTTCGCAAATTGCTCTCTTATTGATGCCGTGGATGTAATCGTACAGTCTGATGATGAAGTGTTGACGATTAAGGATCCCCTCGCTGCATGTTTAACAAATTTGGAGGAAGTGAACGGTGAGGACTTGGCAGAATGGGTGTTGGCATTGGAAGGTAGAGGGTTCTGGGAAAGAAATCTAGGGTTTGAGCCCCTACACTTAGAAAAGAGGGAGACTCCTCTAGCTAAGCCATCCATTGAAGAACCACCGAAGTTGGAACTAAAGCCACTGCCAACCCACCTCAGGTATGAATTTCTGGGACACGACTCCACTCTACCTGTTATTATCTCATCTGGTTTGTTAGATGTGCAGGTCCAACAGCTTCTACAGGTATTGAAGGAGTGCAAAACTGCCATTGGGTGGACCATGGCAGACATCAAGGGGATCAGCCCCGCTTACTGCATGCATAAGATTCTGCTGGAAGAGGGGCACAAACCTTCCAGGGAACATCAGAGGAGGCTGAACCCAAATATGAAGGAAGTGGTGAAGAAGAAAATGATAAAGTGGTTAAATGCGGGAATTATTTTCCCAATCTCGGACAGCAGCTGGGTTAGCCCAGTTCAATGTGTGCCTAAGAAGGGGGGCATGACGGTTGTGAAGAATGACAACAATGAACTAATCTCAACGAGAACCGTCACAGGCTGGAGAATTTGCATGGATTATCGAAAGTTGAATCTAGCCACAAGGAAAGACCACTTCCCACTTCCCTTCATCGATCAGATGCTGGATAGATTGGCAGGGAGGTCACACTTTTATTTTCTGGATGGGTACTCAGGGTACAATCAAATTTCCATTTCACCTGAGGACCGATAGAAGACCTCCTTCACATGCCCTTATGGCATTTATGCCTTTAGGAGGATGCCCTTTGGCCTATGCAATGCACCCGCCATATTCCAACGATGCATGATGGCCATATTCACTGATATGGTTGAGGATATAATGGAGGTGTTCATGGATGACTTCTCAGTGGTGGGAAGTTCATTTGATGAGTGCCTAGTGAATCTGACGCGTGTGCTGAAACGGTGCATCGAGACTAATCCGGTGCTGAATTGGGCGAAGTGTCATTTTATGGTACAAGAAGGCATAGTCTTGGGGCACCGGGTGTCAAGCAAGGGAATAGAAGTAGATCGAGCAAAGGTTGATGTAATAGCAAAGCTTCCTCCAACAACTTCGGTCAAAGCAATCAGAAGTTTTCTTGGACATGCTGGTTTCTACCAGCGGTTCATAAAAGACTTCTCCAAAATCACCAAACCTCTCTGTAAGTTATTAGAGAAAGATCACCCGTTTGTATTTTCTGATGATTGCAGGATAGTATTTGAGGAGTTGAAGTAGAGGCTGGTCACAACACCCATCATTGTTGCCCCCAACTGGGAGCAACCATTTGAACTAATGTGTGACGCTAGTGACTACGCAGTGGGGGCAGTGTTGGGCCAGCGGAAGGACAAATTGATGCACCCTATCTACTATGCCAGCAGAACGCTGAGTGGAGCCCAGTTGAACTATACGGTGACTAAAAAGGAGATTCTAGCTGTGGTGTTCGCATTCGACAAGTTCCGATCCTACCTGATAGGATCAAAGGTAATCGTCTACACTGACCATGCCGCTCTCAGATACTTTATAGAAAAGAAAGACTCTAAGCCACGCATGATTCGTTGGGTATTGCTGCTGCAAGAGTTCGATCTTGAAATACGTGATTGCAAGGGCACTGAGAATCAAGTCGCTGATCACTTATCACGACTTGAGGGAGCTGAAAATGCAATTGAAGTTGAGGAAATTCTGGAAACTTTTCCAGAGTAGCAACTGCTCGCCATAACTCATCAGGAAGCGCCATGGTATGCGGACTTGGCCAATTACCTGGCCAGTGGTATAGTTCCTCACGACCTTTCATCGGTCCAGAGGAAGCGATTTTTTCGCGAAAGCCTCTTGTACTATTGGGACGAGCCCTATCTCTTTAGAATATGCCTGGATAACATGATCCGGAGATGCGTCTCCAAGATAGAACAATCGTCTATTTTGGAGGCTTGTCATGCATCGGCTTATGGTGGACACTTTGGAGGAGTCAGGACAGCAGCAAAGGCGCTAGAAGCCGGATTTTTCTGGCCGACTGTGTTTAAAGAAGCCGGATTTTTCTGGACCCTTTCTGTAAATTAAATATAACAATTCTAAGTTGCAAATTAGCACATATTATGTTAAATTTTTAACTGTTTAAAGTTCAGCTATTTATGTTTCACAACCTATAAATTTTTTGCGGTTTTAATGTGGTTGCTATCTCAAAAATATATAGAATATCACACATGCACAAACAGACATATATTACAATAGTGAAAGAAGTATCGACTTTAGATAATTTTAGCATGTCGAATAACCCATGGAAGTTGCCAAGTATTGGATTAATGAACTCGACAATTACTGTGTAAGAAATTATAATCCTCTACAAGAAGAAAAAAATTGTATTTTAGGAAAAAGAATAAATTTACTTTGTAGAAGGCTAGAAGAAGCAAATTGCACTATTATTATTATTATTATTATTATTATTATTATTATTATTATTATTATTATTATTATTATTATAATAATAATAATAATAACATCATAATTAAGCAAAAAATCTAAGCACTTTAAATGAACATAAAAGCATACCTGGTCGATTGACACTATAGATTGCAATAAAATCAAGGAGAGCATAAGCTAGAACTTTAGCGAAGAGTTTATGCGGAGTTCTAAATTGAAAGTCAAAATTATTATTAGATATTAATTCATGAAAATATACTACAAAGAATAAAGCAAAAATAAAAAGCTAAACCTAAATCAAAATCAAAACAAACTATGAAACAAATGGGACAACTATAGGTTTTCAATTCTCCAAATTTACTTGGAGATATGCTTATATAGTGACTTCTTCAAGTCTCCATATTTGGAAAGAAATCAAAGGGAATAAGGTTCTTGTAATAAATTTGTGCGTAATTATAGGTGAAATATTATAAAAATAATTAGGCAATAATTTGAGGAAAATAGTAAATGACAGTTTTGTCTATTGTGGTGTCTTTTAAGGAAGGGTAAAAAGTTCAATCAACATTTCGCTAAGGGTCTTCGTGCTTTTAATATAGTATAGATATAAGCACTTTCATTAATAATGATAGACAACACGTACTTCATTTTATATATTAAGTATCATTGAATATATGATTATATAACAATTAACGATTAAATAATATTATTTTTGGAAGTTGTTTTTCACGCGCCTAAAGGAGAGAGTATATATATCCACGCTCTTTAACACATCGACGTCCAGAGTATATCAATTACCAAATAGTCAACTTCAGAGGGTAGCTAAGACTACAAATTGTTTAGGATTATTTTTTAACATACGCTCCATATTTTTTGCTAAGTAGCATAGTCCTTTTAGAATCCATTAATAATAAGTAATTTCATTACAATCTTAACCTCCTACTTCTATATATAAAAAAATATATATATATATATATATATATATATATATATATATATATATATATATATATATACACACACACGCACACACCCCACATCGTTGTCTTAATTATAATTGTTTTTTCCCCTGTTCCATGTATAGCTAAACAATACCTTTTGCGATAATAATTTAATATTTTCTTAGATTTAATTTAATAACTCAAACACAAATTTTAATATAATATTTATGTAATTTTATAATTTTATATTCATTGAGGTAAGGTACACGTGCAACGCGCATATCCTAAAACTAGATATTAAAAGAACGAATACCCTTAGCGAAGTATCGTTCGTCTTCTTTACCCTTTAAAAATAGAGTTACATTAGACAAAATGATCATTTAATTATTTTCATAATATTTAGGGCCTTAAAATAAGCTAAATTATGTTTTTTTTTTTGTCTGTTAAAGTATGTAAGAAGTCCTCGAACTTTTGGTATTTGAAGTTAACTTTATATGGCACTTATTTACTTGCCATTTATATTTAGCATATTAACCAAGTAAACTATTAATTGGAGTCTTCGGTTACAATCTGACACCTTATTGAGTTGTTGCCATAATTAATGATTCACGTACCATCCATTAATTCCTTGCTATTTAGTGCATTCTACCTTTTTGTTCGGTAATTTATATACTATATTAAAAGCACGAAGGCCCTTAGCCAAATATCGTTCGTCTTTTTTACCTTTTAAAAATAGATTTTATACTAGGCAAAATTGTAGTTTAATTATTTTTCTAATATTTAAGAGCTTGAAATCAACGAAAATATAGACTACTAAAATATTTTCCTATTTTAGCTACGTACGAGTCTTATTTTGCACATACATTGTATCTTTAATTTGTAAAAGTTTTATAATTATTTCCTAATATTCATTCATTAATTAGTACTTCTAAGTTTTATACAAGGAAATTAATTGATTTATACACAAGTCAAGGTCTCCTGCTCCTAATAATTTTCTGACAAAATAGAAACAAGTTACATAAAAAAAATATGTTTCTACGAGACTCACTGTTTTGGTGGTTTTTGATCGAGTTGCATTGGTTTATAGTGATATATGCTATTTTGCACATCTCAACAAGTGAACTCAATGCTAGAAATTTGTTCATATGATATGATCCATGTGGTATTCATAATCTATAAACTGAAAATTACTTTTGTTCAGCAGATTGGGTACAAAATTTGTTGCTTGCATTTTTTGTTATCCAATTTATGAGAATTTTTTTTTTCAATTGATCTGCGCTTTTACTTGCTTGTGATTGCAAACAGCAAGTCTTTCAGTTGTTTTGCAATGCTACAATAGAATTCACGTACCTAAGGTCAAGATATGGACTTGCAAATTTAATTTACTTGATTTCCTATTTATTTTGCAATTTTATTTCGTTTATTGATTCCAAAATAGAATTGTAATGTTCAAATATGACTTTGGATCTATTTAGGTTTTGATCTATATATATTTCAATTTTAATTTTGAACTTTATATGTATGATTGCAGTTAATTGCTCTTGCTTAGAAATATTTCTTTAGATTGATTCTCAAAACTTCTATATTCTTTTGTTGTTGTGACGTTTCTTCAGGTAAAATTCTGCACTAAGTTATTTTTATGTTATTTTTCTAGATATTATCATTCTATTTTTCCAGTATCTCTAATTAATGGAGAAAATTTATTTCTGCCAAGTGCCAAATTATGAGCTTGCTTATACTAATAAGAACTTTGTTTTCAGTGTTAAGTAAATTAAAATTCATACGTATAATTATCATAATGGGATTCTACTTTTGCGATAGAAAGCTTTTCTTAACTAATTTGCTGGAAACAATTCCTAAAGTATTTTTTATTGATTAAAGAAATTCGAGTAATGTGCATCTTGCTCACAAAAAAAAAAAGACTGCTTTGGTTATTAACTAACATTGTTTAAGTGTTTATGCATTTTAGAATAACTGTGACCATAAACTCTAACGTGATGTGAGTATTTCCTTGAGAATATGTGTTTTCCCAAAAAAAACATAATATCATAAAAGCTCTTAAATATTTAAGGGTTATGCGTTCTTACACATGATTACTTCTGAAGTTGAACTAATGCAATTATAAAACTGAAATAATTTTAAATTAAATAGATTGACTGAGGACTTTTAGGGGCATTTGCATCTATACCCGCTTTTTGTATCACATTTTAACTTGTGTCAGCTTTGCAAAAAAAAATTGCAAGCGTACCTGCTTTTTCGCGTAACTTCAGCACACGGGGCTGAAGTAGCAAAGACAATCACGCAAAACTTCAGCATTCTAGTAGTCGGACCTGAAGCTCAGCTCTAGAGCTGAAGTTTTTGTGTTGTAACTGGGAAACTTGAAGTTTTTGTGTTATAACTGGAAAACTTCAGCTCTAGAGCTGAAGTTATTTAGTTCTCTTTTCTTTCTAGTGCTTGTGTGTTCGAGTCCTTTTCTTTCTTCTTCAGCTTCTGCTTATTTGTCTTTCGTTTTGTTATTTTAAACTCCATCCAAAAAAAAAATGCAAGCTAAAAGCGGACGTAGTAAAATCTTTGAGTACAAAACATGCAAAAAACAATTTAATTCGTTTCAAGCACTGGGTGGATACAGAGCAAGTCATAAAAATACAGCTATTAAACTCATGTTGATGACTACTTTTCCTAATGAGTTACCTACTGTTAAACCTAAGAAACATGAATGTTCGTTTTGTGGTGAAGAGTTTGCTGTCGGCCAAGCTTTAGGTGGATATATGAGAAAACATCGCGACGAGTTGAATAAATTAAATCAACAACAGCAATACTGGTATTAGAAGGAGGGGGAGAAAGGGGAAGGAGGAGGAGAAAGGGGCTGAAGTTATTTAAAAAGTGGGTACAAGTTAAAAGTTTTTTTAAAAAATGGGTATAGGTTAAATGGGGGCAACCAAATAGGGCGCCCCGTGAAATTTTTACGAACTTTTATGGGGCTTCCTTTATTAAGTTAGCTAAATAGGATCAGTAGTCGTAATCTTTGATACCTTACACTTTTTTAAAAATTAACACATTTTAATGTTTTTGCTAAAACTTTGTACACATTGAGACGAGGTACATGCGCAACGCGCGTATCCTAAGTTTAGTACTATAATAAAAGTACGAATACCCTTAGTAAAATATTGTTCCCCTTTTTTTATCTTTTTTAAAATGGATAAAATAGTCATTTATTATTTTTCTAAATTTAGGAATAGTTATTTATATAAAAGTCCATAATATTTAGGAATTTAATCTTTTCCTTATATAAATTTTACTTAAATAAGTCCTTCCTTATTTCAACTAGGTAGGAAATATTAATCCCTACTTTAATTAAACTAGGATCCTTCAACAATAGTTTTAAAAACTTCGTTTCTCATCACAATTTGCTTTCTTCTTGAGGAATAAATAGACTTTGCCTTTGAATGATTAGCTAAACGTGTGATTATAGACAAATGAGTTCAAAATCAAAACACACAAGTCACATTCAAATATAAATTGATTAGCCAAAATTTACATACAAAAATATAAATGCACATTCAAATAAATATTATAATAGATATAAATTTCTAATATCTATGGTTATTATAATCTTTAGTACATCATCAAATTCTACAAATATTATCGAAATGATATGTTAATTGCATGAAAAGTATATATTATTTTATATTAATATTTAAATAAACTTTATATTTGTCGATATAGGTACACGCGCAAAGCGCGTACCCTAAGACTAGTAATAATATGTGCATAATGCTAGTATAAATATATATATATATATATATATATATATATGGATCTTCCCTAGACTGGATTGGCCATATACAATACTGAGTGACTGAGCATGTTGAGTGATTGACCATGATGAGTGGAAAGTGTGAGACAATGAGATTGAGTACTTTGAGAGTGTGAGTACATGAGTTCATCACTGAGATACATTGCATTTGACATGCGTACTTGAGATACATTTATAGAGATGCATTTCTTTTTGCTACCCGGTTTTGGTGACATTCATGATTTCACCTGAATAGTGACATGTAGGCATAGAGATGTACTTTCCTCATGCTATCTAAAAAATAAAACTTCTTAATTATTGTTGAATGTTTTTGAAAAAAACCACAGTTTTACAAACCTACTCATATTTTGGCGATTTCGGTAAAAGAATTGGGTTTTCACTGATATACTTGAAAAGCATGCCTATTTTTCCGGGACCATGAACAAGTTAAGCATCTTATATCTGAGTATGTTTCTTGTACCATTATTATTATGTTGTTATGAACTGTTGTTGGCTTTAATTTTGGACTCCGACCTCTGTTCCAGCTCGTCACTACTTTCAACCTAAGGTTAGGTTTGTTTCTTATTGAATATATGAGGTCAGTTGTGCTCATATTACACTTCTGCACCTTGTGTGCATATTTGGATGCTGACGTTGTTGTGTATGACCGGAGCTAGCATTGAAGGCGTACATGCGTTCTGATTATGATGTAACGACCCGGCCGGTCGTTTCATGAGTTACCACTCCGTTTCACCCATTTCTGCTTCTTATTGCCTTGTTCAGCTGCATTTTGTGTTATCGGGTTGGTTGGCTCGGGTTCGGAGAGGTTTTGGTAAGGTTTGAGACACTTAGTCTCTTTTGAGTAAGCTTAAGTTTGAAAAGTCAAATGAATGTTGACTTATGTGTTAAAGGCTCGGATGTGAGTTCGGATGGTTCGGATAGCTTTAGGAGGTGATTTGGGACGTAAGAGCATGATCAGATTGTGTTTTGGATGTCCGGAGTAGATTTAGGCTTGGATTGGCGAAATTGGAATTTTGGCGTTTTCCGATTGATAGGTGAAATTTTGATATAGCGGTCAGAATAGAATTTCGGGAGTTGCAGTAGGTCCATTGTGTCAATTGGGATGTGTGTGCAAAATTTCAGGTCATTCAGACGTGGTTTGATAGACTTTTTAATCGAAAGCATAATTTGGAAGTTTTTAGAATTCTTAGGCTTGAATCTGATGCAAATTTGGTGTTTTGATGTTGTTTTGAGCGTTCCGAAGGTTGAAACAAGTTTGAATGATCTTATGGGATAGGTTGGCATGTTTGGTTGAGGTCCCGAAGGCCTCGGATGAGTTTCAGGGTGGTTAAACGGATCATTTCATGTTGTAGGAAATTGCAGAAAACTGTTGTGTGTGTTGCAGACTAGTTGGCCTTCGCGTTCGTGAGTAGGACCTCACATTTGTGAAGGGCTAGCATGTGAGGCTAAATATTTGGCCGTCACGTTCGCGAGGGAGGTCCCGCGTTCGCGAAGGGATGGGGTCATTGAGCTACGCATTCGTGAGAGGGGAGCCTCGTTCACGAAGGGTTGGAGTTAGGAAGCATCGCGTTCGCGAGAGAATATACGCGTTCGCGGAGAAGGAAAATGTGGTCAATGTCAGGTTGTGCTTCGCGAACGCGAGGCTTTGACCGCATTCACGAAGAAGGATTTAAATGTCTTGGCAGAATGTTTTAAAAGCTCATTTCCACGATTTTTAGCCTGAGTTCCACCATTTTTGGGCGATTTTGAATCTTTTTGAAGGGGATTGAAGAGAGAATCAAGAGGGAACACTTGGAGGTAAGATTTATGGACTTAATACTCAATCCTAATGTGATTTCTACCTAATTAATCATGGAAATTGTTGAATTCAAGCCTAAATATTGAAGAACTAGGGCTTGTAATTGGAGACCTAGAATTTGGGATTTGAGAGGTCATTTGTGGTTGGATTTTGGTGCTATTGATATGAATGAACTCGAGAAGTGATTGTAACGACCCGACCGGTCGTTTTGAGCTTTTGTAATTTGTTTGCCAGTTCTCGGGCATGACTTTCCCTGTGTGATGTATTATGACTTATGTAGATCATTGGTTTTGGTTTTCAGGGGAATCAGAATGAATTTGGAAGAAAAATTATCAGTTTGAAGCTTGAAATTTGAAAGGTTTGACCAAGATTTGACTTGTTTGTATATGATCTCGGATCAGAATTTTTATGATTTGATTAGATCCGTTAGGTGATTTGCGACTTAGGAGCATTGTTTAGAGTTCATTTTGGAAGTCTGTGGAAGGTTTAGGCTTAAATTGGCGAAATTGAAATTTTGGCGTTTTCCGGTTGATAAGCGAGATTTTAATATAGAGGTTAGAATGGAATTACGGAAGTTGTAGTAGTTCCGTTGTGTCATTTGGGATGTGTGTGCAAAATATCAGGTCATTCGGATGTGGTTTGATTGGGTTTTTGATCAAAAGCGGAATTGAGAAGATTTTGGAAACTTAGGCTTGAATCCGATGTGTTTTGGTTGATTCAATATTGTTTGAGGTGTTTTGAGGATTGGTACAAGTTTGAATAAGGTTATGGGATATGTTTGTGTTGTTGGTTGAGGTCTCGGGGGCCTCGGGGTAATTTCAGATGGTTGACGAAAGAATTTGGAATTGAGTTTGCAGCTGAAGCATTTGGTTCTATCATAACCACACCTGCGGTCGGGAGGCCGCAGGTGCGATGATCGCAGAAGCTTAAGGCAGCTGCAGATGCGGCCAATGTGAAGTCCTTCAGGAACTGCAAAAACGGTGTCGTGGGCTCACCTGCAGTAGCGTAGGTGCGAGTTTTTAACCATAGATGCAGAGATTGTCATTTTAACGAAAACCACAGATGCGGTGGAATAGTCGCAGAAGAGGTAATAGGACCGCAGGTGCAAAAATACATGGGTCAGAAAGTATATAATGTTCCTTCGTGAATTTTTGCTAAGTTCTCCATTTTTGAAGACGTGAAGTGAGCTAGGGCAGTGAATTCAAGGGAAAATCGAAGAGAATCAGTTGGGTAAGTTCGCTGAGCCTCACTACTCATGTTTATGATAAGTTTTCATTTGTTTAATCATGGTATTAGTGTAAATTAAGGAAGAAAATTGAGGAATTAGGGTTTGAGATTAAGAGACCTTTGAGTGGGGATTTGAGGGGCTATTTGATGTCCGATTTTGATGTTCTTGATATGTATAGACTCGTGGGAGGATGAGGATTCTATAGATGTCAATTTCTGTTGGATTCCGAGACATGGGCCCAAGGGCCATCTTGGAGCAATTTCGGAATTTTTGATGTAAATTGGATATTTTCGAGTGGGCTTTCTTTCCTTAGCATATTTTAATGGTTATGTACTGATTGTGGCTAGATTTGGAGCATCCGGAGGTCGGTTCGTGGCGGCAAAGGCATTGCGGGCTAGAGTTTTGATCGGATTGAGGTGAGTAATGATTGTAAATGATGTTATGAAGGTATGAAACCCCGGATTGCGCATCGTTGTGCTATATTGAGGTGACACACACGCTAGATGACGAGTGTGGGGTCGTGCACTATTGGGGGTTGTGACGTAGTCCATCCTGAATGATTGTTTTACTACGTATTTGATTGAAAACTAATTGCTATCATCATGTTTTGGGCTGAATGCCATATTTGGGTCTCGGCCCAACTATTTGAACCCTTCAGTGATTTTTATTGATATTTCCTCACTGTTTGACTTCAAACTTGTACTCAGTCATGCTATATTCTACTGTTTTCTAAACTCAACCATGTTTACTCTGCGTTAACACTTGAAATGATATTTTAAATAATATTTTGGGCTGAGTATCATGTTTTACTGTTGCCTGAGTGGCTTATGTGATTTTGACTGAGTAAGGCCGAGGGCCTGTGTTGTGAGGATACTTTTGGGTCGGGCTGCACGCCACAACGGTGATACATTGATTATGATTATGAGGCCAAGGGCCTGAGATTTGTACGCCACGAGGTGGCTTGTTGATATGAGGCCGAGAGCCTAGAGATGATGCCATGAGATGACTTGATATTGCGCTTGGGCCGTAAGGGCCCTCTCCAAGAATCTACACACCCCCAGTGAGCGCGGGTACCCATTGTGATGTGAGATATAGCCCGAGGTGCTGGTATTGTTCTGAGACGTTGCCCGAGGGGCGGATTTGTTGACATTGTGCCCGAGGGGCGAACCTTTATGTGTTTATCTTTCTTATTTGCCTGTCATTTACCTGTTTAATTGTGTATTTGTGCCCGATGGGCGAATTTTCTGTGCTTACCTATTCTAATTGCTTTGCATTCAATTGCTTAACTAATAAAAATTCATTTTAAAGAGGTTTAAACTGAGCTAAGGTTCTTAAGAGATTTCACAGCTTCATTGCTTTCTTACTGGTTTTGTACTACTCTATACAACATGTTGATGTATTTTTTGTGATTTGCTATCGTTCAGTCTTTAGTTATGATTAGTACTCACTAAGTCGGAGTACTCACTTTACTCACTACACCTTGTGTGCAGATTTAGGTATTTCTGAACCTGGTAGCAGGTATTGGTTGATCGGAGGCAGAGTCATTGGAGTTTAGCAAGGTAGCTACCGGCGTTCGCAACACTGCTTTTCTCCCTCTAGATTTCATTAGACTGTATTTAGTACATTTTAGATTTTATCGTTGTAATTAGACCCTAGTGTATGCTCGTGACTTGTGACACCCCGATGTCGGGCTGTATTCATTTTCGCACTTGTTTTATTTCGCTAAATCTGTACTTGTTGGGGATTTATCCTTATAAATGACTTAAATTGACCTATTAAAACTGAATTTGGGAATTGTGTCGGCTGGCCTTGTCTTCACGAGAGGCGCTATCACAACTTGGTCCAGTTTGGGGTCGTGACAAGTTGGTATCAGATCCTAGGTTACAGAGGTCTCACGAGTCATGAGCAGGTTTTAGTAGAGTCTTGCGGATTGGTACAGAGACGTCTGTATTTATCCTCAAGAGGCTGCAGAACCTTTAGGAAAAACTACACATTCTTAAATTCTTATCGTGCGTACTTGATTCAACTTGAAATGTAACTCTTTGAATTCCTTCCACGCATTCGTATGCACGCAAGAACGGTCAGTATCAGATGTGCATCGATGGCTTGTAATTCCCTGGTCGAGGGGCGATACGTGATCTCTGTGTGTTGATGTTGGGCTAGTCTAGAAAACTTGAGGCTGGAGTTTTACCTATAGCTTGAGCCCTGAGCTATTGATTGTGTGAGCGCGTGTTTCTGGATCTATATGTGCTGTTGTGTCCCTATTAAGGGAAGTAATGACTAGATAGTTATGTGATGAGTGTGATGTGACTGTGAGATGTAATCATATGATTTGGAAGTGATGAGTAGGGTCTGATGGAGGATAGAAGAACTAGTAGGCTTGAATTCCATCTTGATTCGAGCTATAGCCCCGAGTTATGGGCGTATGAAGAATATTTTCATGTTTCCTAGTTGGGAGTGAAGTAAACCTCATGTTGCGGTATGAGTTCAGACTCTGGAAGACTAAGTGACTGCGCAATATTTATAACGGTGGAAGGTGTATAGAAATGTTAGTTGGAGGCAAATCAGGTGGGTTATCTCCTGCGGAGTGTTCTGAGGTTGTGTGATCCTTATGTGTCTATTAGAAGATCTCATTTACAAGTGAAATATAAGTGTTGAAATTTGAATTTGGGTCGCTGTAGAGAGTGGACTTGACTGTTGCAAGGATGAATGCGAGATTTGCAGAAGATTCAAAGTACCAGATGGTCTGTGTTTCACGAGCTTATGAAGGATTGAGTTTAATCTCACTATGGTATTATGGCAGCAATAGAGTATATGCGTTATGAGTTATTGTGTGTGTTTTGGTCTATGGCTTCGAGCCGAGTGGGGGAGTCTGATATTGATTAGGTGATTACACTATTAGATGCTATGTTGGTTCCAGTTTGAGGCATACTATTGAATCAGTTATGGCCTACGGAGATGGAGACCGAGGATGGCTCGAGTAAAGGAAAATTCTTGACAAAGGTTGGAGTATGCTTCATAGGTGTGTGAGGATCACGGAATGTCTTGATTTGTTGTTGTAAAGGATGCTCGGTGCATAGAGCAGGAAGTTGCTTGGTTGTATTGGGATGAGGTTGCATTCTGCAGTGTCAGAAGTTCTGATGAGGCATAGGTTTTCGGTTCTTTCTATCGGGCTAATTGTGGTTTGAGTAGAGTGGATGACTCTAGGGAATGGTTCTAATGTGCTCAAGATTTTGCATGTAATAATTGGAAATTTTCAGGTTGTATTTTTGGCCAGAAACTGAGGTTTGTATTTGGAGGGTGTTGAGATTCGCGGTATTTTTATATGAAATATGGGCTTCTATATGTCTGTATTAGGAAGGTAAAGGTAATGGCTTGGAATTCTTGGAGGTCTCTTTAGGGTAAGTATTTTGAACGTGGTGCTTTTGGGGATATCTAAGAAAGTATTCAGCGGCTTATGAGCCTTAGATAGTGTGGCTTTATGCTTGGGTCTCTTGTGGCAAGTCTGGGTTGAAGAATGGTGGTGTTATAGCAAGAACAAGTATCTAGTTGAAGGTGAATCGGAAGGAACTTGGATAGATGGTATAGCTTGGTAGCAGGCCGGATCGGTAGGGTAAGGATATGATTATTTCTGTGGGTGCTTACGAGGTAATAAGTTCTTACAGGTGTTTTACGGAAATGCCCTTAGGTTTCAGTGGCTGGTGTAGCTTGGTTGAGTTAGAAGGGTTCAGTCATGTCAGGTTTGGTTTTGTACAACAGGGAGTCGGAGAGTTCTTGATAATTTCTACCACGATTAAAGATGCGTATTTTCTGCGAGTGTGAGACACATGGGGATGTGTAGTGATTTTCTTCTGAACGAGATCAATGGAAAGTTCTTGGTTGGTTGAGTACATAGTTGCTTGTGGCTCGGAAAGGATATGAAGTTCTTATTTCATCCTAGGATGGTATGGTATATGCGGTATGTTGTGGAGGATTGAGATTGCGTGTGTAAGGTTACGGTTCAGTTTCGAAAGTAAGGTTATAAAACTCTTAAGCAGCGGGTAGCTTTAGACAATTAGAGAAATGAGCTTCAGAAGATTAAGGAAGTGGTATTGCTACTTGGGGTTATTTGACGAGGGTATATGCTTTAGAAAAAGGCAATGTGATTAAGTTGATGGTACTTTGGTAGCACTGCGGCACTTTCTTGTTAGATTGACTGCTGATATTTGAGTTTTCTTGGTGGCACAGAAGAATTTTGGAGTATCTCTCATGGAATGATTGGGTATTTGAGGTGTGGTATGTATTCGGATGACGGAATTGGGATCAGGTATGGTGATTCGTATGCTATATGGAGTCGGAGACTGGGAGTTCTCATGTTCAGGCTATGTTGTGGTCGTGGGTCGCGTGTATTGGCACTGTTTAGTGACTATTGGGGTTTGGAGACCCGAGCGGATCTCTTGTTGCTTGGTATGTTAGATTTTAGATGTGATATTGGGTAAAGACTGGTTGTCTCCGTGTTGTGTTATTCTGGACTATTGCGCTAAGACGGCGTTGTTGGCTATGCTGGGAATGCCACGGATTGAGTGGAGAGGTTTGACGGATTATGTTCTAGTATAGTGGTTTTATATTTCGAAGATCCAGCGGATGGCTGTGAAGGATCGTCTTTCTTACTTGGGTTTCGTGATGGATGTCAGTGTAGAGACTCCTACCATTGATTCAGTTCTAGTGGTGAAGGACTTTTCAAGCGTGTTCTTGTGACCGTGCATGTCGCCGAGCAAGGTTGTTGATTTCGGTATTGATTTGATACCAGGCACCATATCTTATGGCACCAGCAGAGTTAAAGGAGTTAAAGGATCAACTTTAGGAACTCCTTGATAAGGGTTCATTGGTAGACCTATATGGATGTGTGTTCTGCATCGAGATGGCTTTATTGACTTCGAGTTGCATGGGTGAGGGATGTGTTGATTCGGTTGTTGTTGAGCTATTAGCATTCTGAGTTGACATATGAGTTACTTTTCTATGTTGTGAGGCGTTACGATTTGCTGGTTATAGGCACATGTGGTGTGGTTCCAATAGGGTTTCATGGTGGAAGTTGAGCGGGAAGAGTACTGGGTATTGTGCGGTGGATGGCGTATCGATTATGTTCTTTCAGGATTGTGTAATGCTATGTCAATGGCTTCACAGTGGTTTTGAGGATTGCTTTGGTCTTAGACATCATATTGCACGTGGTTGTCGATTTTGATCATAGTGACTTGAGGTGTTTCATGTGGACCAGTGTTTGGATGAGGTCGCGCAGTTGAGTGAAGCTATATGGAAGTATGATCCTTGCGGGTTAGATTCGTGTGTTCTGTTTCTATGATGTGAGGCAGGCCCTCAGCCTTGTGTTATGGTGGTACTGGTGAACTTGCGGTACAACTCTTTCATTTGAGTCATTTTCATGATTCGAGTATGTTCGGATTTTTGCTTATTAGTGCGCGGATTGCACAAGTTGTGGCTTTAGCCAGTATTGATGTGTCTTGTCACCAAAGTAGTTGTGTGGGATTAGATGAGATCGTTGGGGTCTTTAATGAATACAAACAGATTCGATTTCAACATGTTGGAAGGATAATATTGAGTTTCCGCTCAGAAATTTGCTATGGTCTTTGCCAAAGGAGAAGTGGCTTCATGAATGGTTGATCTGAGAAATGGTTATGGCTTACTGCGTGTTTTATTTATCATTGGCAGTATATGAATGTGTTGGAATAAGACTTCAGTTGATAAGAGGTTTCCTACCGGTATTCGGTTGTTGGGTGCAGCTGTTGTGATTTGAAATTACCGCTACAAGTGTTTGAGTTATGTAGTATATCATGTAATTTCACCTGAGGTTGCAGGTATTCGTTATTACAGCTGGTTCGGACTTATTCAGAGTATAGATGTGAGATTCTGATTTTGTGGATGATTTTAGAAGTAGAAATATGGTTCCAAGGTTAACGGGCTAGATTGGATTGTGAAATTTTAGTCACATTGTATTATCGGATGTATATGAGATAGGTTGACGTGGGATCACCCCTGAGTATATGCATGGTAAGGTTATTCAGTGATTGGTTGAATTTTGGAAAAACTCTGGGAACGTTCGAGGACGAACGTATGTTTAAGTGGGGGAGGATGTAACGACCCGACCGATCGTTTTGAGCTTTTGCACTTTGCTCGCTAGTTCTAGGGCATGACTTGCCCTGTGTGATGTATTGTGACTTATGTAGATCATTGGTTTTGGTTTTCAGGGGAATCAGAATGAATTTGGAAGAACAGTTCTCAGTTTGAAGCTTGAAATTTGAAAGGTTTGACCAAGATTTGACTTGCTTGTATATGATCTCGGATCGAAATTTTTATGATTTGGTTAGATCCGTTAGGTGATTTGGGACTTAGAAGCGTGATCGGAATTCATTTTGGAAGTCCGTGAAAGGTTTAGGCTTGAAATGACGAAATTGAGATTTCGGCGTTTTCCGGTTGATAGGCGAGATTTTGATATATATGTCGGAATGGAATTCCGGAAGTTGTAGTAGTATCGTTGTGTCATTTGGGATCTGTGTGCAAAATTTCAGGTCATTCGGATGTGGTTTGATTGGGTATTTGATCAAAAGCAGAATTCGGAAGATTTTGGAAACTTAGACTTGAATTCGATGTGTTTTGGTTGATTCGATGTTGTTTGAGGTGTTATGAAGATTGGTACAAGTTTGAATAAGGTTATGGGATATGTTTGTGTTGTTTGTTGAGGTCCTGGGAGCCTCGGGGTGATTTCGGATGGTTGACGGAAGAATTTGGAATTGAGTTTACAGTTGAAGTATTTGGTTATGTCATAACCACACCTGCGGTCGGGAGGCCACAGGTGCGATGATCGCAGAAGCGTAAGGCAGCCGCAGATGCGACCAATGTGAAGTCCTCCAGGAACCGCAAAAACGGTGTCGTGGGCTCACCTGCAGTAGTGCAGGTGCGAGTTCTTAACCGTAGATACGGAGATTGTCATTCTATTGGAAACTGCAGATGCGGTGGAATAGTCGCAGAAGCAGTAATAGGACCGCAGGTGCGAAAATACCTGAGTCAGAAAGTATATAATGTTCCTTCGCGAATTTTTGCTAAGTTCTCCATTTTTGACGACGGGAAGCGAGCTAGGGCAGTGAATTCAATGGAAAATTGAAGAGAATCAGTTGGGTAAGTTCGTAAGCCTCATTACAATGATTATTTTTTCATTTGTTTAATCATGGTATTAGTGGAAATTAAGGAAGAAAATTGAGGGATTAGGGCTTGAGATTAAGAGACCTTTGAGTGGGGATTTGAGGGGCTATTTGAGGTCCGATTCTGATGTTCTTGATATGTATAGACTCGCAAGAGGATGAGGATTCTATTGATGTCAATTTTGTTGGATTCCGAGACATGGGCCTAAGGGCCGGGTTGGAGCAACTTCGGGATTTTTGATGTACATTGGATATTTTCGAGTGGGCTTTCTTTCCTTAGCATATTTTAATAGTTATATACTGATTGTGGCTAGATTTGGAGCATCCGGAGGTCGGTTCATGAGGGCAAAGGCATTGCGGGCTAGAGTTTTGACCGGATCGAGGTGAGTAATAATTGTAAATGATATTCTGAAGGTATGAAACCCCGGATTGCACACGTTGCCCTATATTGAGGTAACGCACATGCTAGATAACAAGTGTGGGGTCGTGCACTGTTGGGGGTTGTGACGTAGTCCATCCCGAATGATTGTTTTACTGCGTATTTGATTGAAAACTATTTGCTATTATCATGTTTTGGGTTGAATGCCATATTTGGATCTCGTGCCAACTATTTGAACCCTTCGGGGATTTTTATTGATATTTCCTCACTGTTTGACTTCAAACTTGTACTCAGTCATGCTATATTCTACTGTTTTCTAAACTCAACCATGTTTACTCTGCGTTAACACTTGAAATGATATTTTAAATAATATTTTGGGCTGAGTATCATGTTTTACTGTTGCCTGAGTGGCTTATGTGATTTTGACTGAGTAAGGCCGAGGGCATGTGTTGTGAGGATACTTTTGGGTCGGGTTGCACGCCACAACGGTGATACATTGATTATGATTATAAGGCCGAGGGCCAGAGATTTGTACGCCACAAGGTGGCTTGTTGATATGAGGCCGAGAGCCTAGTACTGATGCCACGAGATGGCTTGATATTGCGCTTGAGCCGTAAGGGGCCCCTCCAGGAGTCTGCACACCCCCAGTGAGCGGGGGTACCCATTGTAATGTGAGATATAGCCCGAGGTGCTGGTATTGTACTGAGACGTTGCCCGAGGGGCGGATTTGTTGACATTGTGCCCGAGGGGAGAACCTTTATGTGTTTATCTTTTTTATTTTCCTGTCATTTACCTGTTTAATTGTGTATTTGTGCCCGAGGGGTGGATTTTTTGTGCTTACCTATTCTAATTGCTTTGCATTCAATTTCTTAACTAATAAAAAGTCATTTTAAAGAGGTTTAAATTGAGCTAAGGTGCTTAAGAGATTTCACAGCTTCGTTGCTTTCTTACTGGTTTTGTACTACTCTATACAACATGTTGATGTATTTTTCGTGATTTCCTATCACTCAGTCTTTAGTTATGATTAGTACTCACTGAGTCGGAGTACTCACTTTACTCCCTACACCTTATGTGCAGATTCAGGTATTTCTGAACCTGGTAGTGGGTATTGGTTGATCGGAGGCAGAGTCATCGGAGTTTAGCAAGGTAGCTACCGGCGTTCGCAACACTGCTTTTCTCCCTCTAGATTTCATTAGACTGTATTTAGTACATTTTAGATTTTTTCATTGTAATTAGACCCTAGTAGATGCTCGTGACTTGTGACACCCCGATGTCGGGCTGTATTCATTTTCGCACTTGTTTTATTTCGCTAAATCTGTACTTGTTGGGGATTTATCCTTATAAATGACTTAAATTGACCTATTAAAACTGAATTTGGGAATTGTGTCGGCTGGCCTTGTCTTCACGAGAGGCGCCATCACGACTTGGTCCGATTTGGGGTCGTGACAAGTTGGTATCAGATCCTAGGTTACATAGGTCTCACGAGTCATGAGCAGGGTTTAGTAGAGTCTCGCGGATCGGTACGGAGATGTCTGTACTTATCCCCGGGAGGCTGCAGAACCTTTAGGAAAAACTTCACATTCTTGAATTCTTATTGTGCGTCCTTGATTCAACTTGAAATGTAACTCTTTGAATTCCTTCCATGCGTTCGTATGCACGCATGAATGCTCAGTATCAGATGTGCATCGATGGCTTGTGATTCCCTGGTCGAGGGGCGATACGTGATCGCTGTGTGTTGATGTTGGGCTAATCTGGAAGACTTGAGGTCGGAGGTTTACCTATAGCTTGAGCCCTGAGCTATTGATTGCATGAGCGCGTATTTCTGGATCTATATGTGTTGTTGTGTCCCTATTAAGGGAAGTAATGACTAGATAGTTACGTGATGAGTGTGATGTGACTACGAGATGTATTCATATGATTTGGAAGTGACAAGAAGGGTCTGCTGGGGTATAGAAGAACTATTAGGCTTGAATTCCATCTTGATTCGAGCTATAGCCCCGAGTTATGGGCGTATGAAGAATATTTTCATGTTTCCTAGTTGGGAGTGAAGTAAATTTCATGTTGCGGTATGAGTTCAGACTCAGGAAGACTAAGTGATTGCATAATATTTATAACGGTGGAAGGTGTACATAAATGTTAGTTAGAGGCAAAGCAGGTGGGTTATCTCCTGCGGAGTGTTCTGAGGTTGTGTGATCCTTATGTGTCTATTAGAAAATCTCATTTACAAGTGAAATATAAGTGTTGAAATTTGAATTTGGGTCGCTGTAGAGAGTGGACTTGACTGTTGCAAGGATGAATGCGAGATTTGCAGAAGATTCAAAGTACCAGATGGTCTGTGTTTCACGAGCTTATGAAGGATTGAGTTTAATCTCACTATGGTATTATGGCAGCAATAGAGTATATGCGTTATGAGTTATTGTGTGTGTTTTGGTCTATGGCTTCGAGTCGAGTGGGGGGAGTCTGATATTGATTAGGTGATTGCACGGTTAGATGCTATGTTGGTTCCAGTTTGAGGCATACTATTGAATCAGTTACGACCTAGTTGAAGGTGAATTAGAAGGAACTTTGATAGATGGTATAGCTTGGTAGTAGGTCGGTTTGGTAGGGTAAGGATATGAATATTTCCGTGGGCGCTTACAAGGTAATAAGTTCTTACAGGTGTTTTGCGGAAATGCCCTTAGGTTTTAGTGGCCGGTGTAGCTTGGTTGAGTTAGAAGGGTTCAGTCATGTCAGGTCTGGTTTTGTACAACAGGGAGTCGGAGAGTTCTTGATGATATCTACCGCGGTTGAAGATGCGTATTTTCTGCTAGTGTGAGAAGCATGGGGATATGTAGTGATTTTCTTCTGAACGAGATCAATGGAAAGTTCTTGGTTGGTTGAGTACATTGTTGCTTGTGGCTCGGAAGGGATATGAAGTTCGCATGTCATCCTAGGATGGTATGGTATATGCGGTATGTTGTGGAGGATTGAGATTGCTCGTGTAAGGTTACAGTTCAGTTCCGAAAGGAAGGTTATAAAACTCTTAGGCAGTGGGCTGCTTCAAATAATTAGAGAAATGAGCTTCAGATGATTAAGGAAGTGGTATTGCTACTTGGGGTTATTTGACGAGGGTATATGTTTCAAAAAAGGAAATATGATAAAGTTGATGGTACTTCGGTAGCATTGCGGCACTTTCTTGTTAGATCGACTACTGATATTTGAGTTTGCTTGGCGGCACAGAAGAATTTTGGAGTATCTCTCGTGGAATGATTGGGGATTTGAGGTGTGGTATGTATTCATACGACGGAATTGGGATCAGGTATGGTGATTCGTGTGCTATATGGAGTCGGAGACTGGGAGTTCTCATGTTCAGGCTATGTTGTGGTTGTGGGTCGCGTGTATTGGCTCTATTTAGTAACTATTGGGGTTTGGAGACCCGAGCAGATCTTTTGTTGCTTGGTATGTTAGATTTTGGATGTGATATTGGGTAAAGACTGGTTTTCTCCGTGTTGTGTTATTCTGGACTGTTGCGCTAAGATGGCTCTGTTGGCTATGCCAGGAATGCCACGGATTGAGTGGCAAGGTTCGAGGGATTATGTTCCAGCAAAGTGGTTTTATATTTTGAAGATCCAGCGGATGGCTGGGAAGGATCGTCTTTCTTACTTGGGTTTCGTGATGGATGTCAGTGTAGAGACTCCTACCATTGATTCATTTCCGATGGTGAAGGACTTGTCGGATGTGTTCTTGTGGTCGTGCATGTCGCCGAGCAAGGTTGTTGATTTCGGTATTGATTTGATATAAGGCACCGTATCGTATGGCACCAGCAGAGTTAAAGGAGATAAAGGATCAACTTCAGGAACTCCTTGATAAGGGCTCATTGGTAGACCTATATGGATGTGTGTTCTGTATCGAGATGGTTTTGTTGACTTCGAGTTGCATGGGTGAGGGATGTGTTGATTCGGTTGTTGTTGAGCTATTAGCGTTTTGAGTTGACATATGAGTTACTTTTCTGTGTTGCGAGGCGTTATGATTTGCTTGTTATAGGCACATGTGGTGTGGTTCCATTAGGGTTTCATGGTGGAAGTCGAGCGGGAAGAGTACTGGGTATTGTGCGGTGGATGGCGTATTGATTATGTCCTTACGGGATTGTGTAATTCTATGTCAATGGCTTCGTAGTGGTTTTGAGGATTGCTTTGGTCTTAGACATCATATTGCGCGTGGTTGTCGATTTTTATCATAGTGACTTGACGTATTTCATGTGGACCAGTGTTTGGATGAGGTCGCGCAGTGGAGTGAAGCTATATGGAAGTATGATCCTTGCGGGTTTGATTCGTGTGTTCTGTTTCTATGATGTGAGGCGGGCCCTCAGCCTTGTGTTGTGGTAGTACTGGTGAGCTTGCGGTACAACTCTTTCATTTGAGTCATTTTCATGAGTCGAGTATGTTAGGATTTTTGCTTATTGGTGCGCGGATTGCACAAGTTGCGGCTTTAGCCTGTATTGATGTGTCATGTCACCAGAGTAGTTGTGTGGGATTAGATGATATCGTTGGGGTCTTTAATGAATACAAACAGATTCGATTTCAGCATGTTGGAAGGATAATATTGAGTTTCGGTTTAGAATTTTGCTATGGTCTTTGCCAAAGGAGAAGTGGCTTCATGAATGATTGATCTGAGAAATGGTTATGGCTTACTGCTTGTTTTATTTATCATTGGCAGTACATGAAAGTGTTGGCATAAGACTTTAGTTGATAAGAGGTTTCCTACTGGTATTCGGTTGTTGGGTGTAGCTGCTGTGATTTGAAGTTACCGCTACAAGTTTTTGAGTTATGTAGTATATCATGTAATTTCACCCGAGGTTGCAGCTATGCGTTATTACAACTGGTTCCGACTTATTCAGAGTATAGATTTGAGATTTTGATCTTGTGGATGATTTTAGAAGTAGAAATGTGGTTCCAAGGTTAACGGGCTAGATTGGATTGTGAAATTTCAGTCACATTGTATTATCGGATCTATATGAGATAGGGTGATGTGGGATCACCCCCCGAGTATATGCATGGTAAGGTTATTCAGTGATTGGTTGACTTTTGAAAAAACTCTGGGAATGTTCAAGGACGAACGTATGTTTAAGTGGGGGAGGATGTAACGATCCGACCGGTCGTTTTGAGCTTTTGCAGTTTGCTCGCCAGTTCTCGGGCATGACTTGCCTTGTGTGATGTATTGCGACTTATGTAGATTATTGGTTTTGGTTTTCAGGGGAATAAGAATGAATTTGGAAGAACAGTTCTCAGTTTGAAGCTTGAAATTTGAAAGGTTTGACCAAGATTTGACTTGTTTGTATATGATCTCGAATCGGAATTTTTATGATTTGGTTAGATCCGTGAGGTGATTTGGGACTTAGGAGCGCGATCGGAATGCATTTTGGAAGTCTGTGAAAGGTTTAGGCTTGAATTGACGAAATTGAGATTTCGGCGTTTTTCTGGTTAATAGGCGAGATTTTGATATATAGGTCGGAATGGAATTCCGGAAGTTGTAGTAGTTTCGTTGTGCCATTTGGGATATGTGTGAAAAAGTTCAGGTCATTCGGATGTGGTTTGGTTGTATTTTTGTTCAAAAGCGGAATTCGGAAGATTTTGGAAACTTAGGCTTGAATCCGATGTGTTTTGGTTGATTCGATGTTGTTTGAGGTGTTTTGAAGATTGGTACAAGTTTGAATAAGGTTATGGGATATGTTTGTGTTGTTGGTTGAGGTCTTGGGGGCCTCGAGGTGATTTCGGATGGTTGACGGAAGAATTTGGAATTGATTTTGCAGCTGAAGCATTTGGTTCTGTCATAACCGCACCTGCGGTCGGGAGGCCGCAGGTGCGATGATCACAGAAGCGTAAGGCAGCCGCAGATGCGGCCAATGTGAAGTCCTTCAGGAACCGCAGAAACGGTGTCGTGGGCGCACCTGCAGTAGCGCAGGTGCAAGTTCTTAACCGCAGATGCGGAGATTGTCATTCTAATGGAAACCGCAGATGTGGTGGAATAGTCGCAGAAGCAGTAATAGGACTGCAGGTGCGAAAATACCTGGGTCAGAAAGTATATAATGTTCCTTCGGGAATTTTTGCTCAGTTCTCCATTTTTGAAGACGGGAAGCGAGCTAGGGCAGTGAATTCAAGGAAAAATCGAAGAAAATTAGTTGGGTAAGTTCCCTGAGCCTCATTACTCATGTTTATGATCATTTTTCCATTTGTTTAATCATGGTATTAGTGGAAATTAAGGAAGAAAATTGAGGGATTAGGGCTTGAGATTAAGAGACATTTGAGTGGGGATTTGAATGGCCATTTTGACGTCAGATTTTGATGTTCTTGATATTTATAGACTCATGGGAGGATGGGGATTCTATTGATATCAATTTTGTCAGATTTCGAGACGTGGGCCCATGGATTGGGTTGGTGCAATTTCGGGATTTTTGATGTAAATTGAATATTTTCGAGTGGGCTTTGTTTCCATAGCATATTTTAATGGTTATGTATTGATTGTGGCTAGATTTGGAGCATCCGGAGGTCGGTTCGTGAGGGCAAAGGCATCGCGGGCTAGAGTTTGTACTGGATCGAGGTGAGTAATGATTGTAAATGTTCTTAGGGTATGGAACCCCGAATTGCACATCGTTGTGCTATATTGAGGTGACACACACGCTAGATGACGAGCGTGGGGTCGTGCACTAGTGGGGTTTGTGACGTAGTCCATCCCAAATAATTGTTTTACTGCGTATTTGATTGAAAACTATTTGCTATCATCATGTTTTGGGCTGAATGTCATATTTGGGCCTCGTGCCAACTATTTGAACACTTTCGGGGATTTTTATTGATATTTCCTCACTGTTTGACTTCAAACTTGTACTTAGTCATGCTATATTCTACTATTTTCAAAACTCAGCCATGTTTACTCTGCTTTAACACTTGAAATGATATTTTAAATAATATTTTGGACTGAGCATCATGTTTTACTGTTGCCTGAGTGGATTATGTGATTTTGATTGAGTAAGACCGAGGGCATGTGTTGTGAGGATACTTTTGGGTCGGGCTGCACGCCGCGGCGGTGATACATTGATTATGATTATGACGCCGAGGGCCTGAGATTTGTACGCCACGAGGTGGCTTGTTGATATGAGGCTGAGAGCCTAGTGATGATGCCACGAGATTGCTTGATATTGCGTTTGGGCCGTAAGGGGACCCTCCAGGAGTCTGCATACCCCCAGTGAGCGTGGGTATCCATTGTGATGTGAGATATAGCCTGAAGGACTGGTATTGTTCTGAGATGTTGCCCGAGGGGCGGATTTGTTGACATTGTGCCCGAGGGGCGAACCTTTATGTGGTTATCTTTATTATTTGCCTGTCATTTACCTGTTTAATTGTGTATTTGTGCCCGAGGGGCGGATTTTCTATGCTTACCTATTCTAATTGCTTTGCATTCAATTGCTTAACTGATAAAAAGTCATTTTCAAGAGGTTTAAACCGAGCTAAGGTGCTTAAGAGATTTCATAGCTTCATTGCTTTCTTACTGGTTTTGTACTAGTCTATACAACATGTTGATTTATTTTTTGTGATTTCCTATCACTCAATCTTTAGTTATGATTATTACTCACTGAGTCGGAGTACTCACTTTACTCCCTACACCTTGTGTGCAAATTCAGGTACTTCTGAACCCGGTAGCAGGTATTAGTTGATCAAAGGCAAAGTCATCGGAGTTTGGCAAGGTAGCTGCCGGCGTTTGCAGCACTGCTTTTCTCCCTCTTGATTTCATTAGACTGTATTTAGTACATTTTAGATTTTTCCACTATATTTAGACCCTAGTAGATGCTCGTGACTTGTGACACCCCGATGTCGGACTGTATTCATTTCTGTACTTGTTTTATTTCGCTAAATCTATACTTGTTGGAGATTTATCCTTATAAATGACTTAAATTGACCTATTAAACTATTAAAACTGAATTGGGAATTATATCGGCTGGCCTTATCTTTACGAGAGGCGCTATCACGACTGGGTCCGATTTGGGGTCGTGACAGTGATAAGGAGTCTGTTGATGTAATTTTTTTCGGATTCCGAGACGTGGGCTCGGGGGGTCAGGTTTGGTTAATTTCAGGATTTGTGTTTTAATTTGATTTCTTTCGAGTGGGCTATTTTCCCTTAGAATATTTTGATAATTTCGTTCTGATTTTGGCTATATTCGACGTGAGTGGAGGCCGATTTGAGAGGCAAAGGCATCGCGGGCTAGAGTTTGGATCGGATAGAGGTGAGTAATGATTGTAAATGTTGTCCTGAGGGTATGAAACCCCGGATTACACATCGTTGTGCTATATTGAGGTGACACACACGCTAGATGATGAGCGTTGGGGCCGTGCACCGTTGGGGATTGTGACTTAGGTCATCCCGAATGACTGTTTTACCGCGTATTTAATTGAAAACTGTTTGCTATCATCCTGTTTTGGGCTTCGTGCCAACTGTTTGGACCCTTAGAGGATTTTTACTTCTATTTCTTCACTATTTCGATTTTATATTTGTACTTAGTCATGCTATATTATACTATTTTTCACAACTCAGACATGTTTACTCTATTTTAATACTTTAAATGATATTTTGGGCTGAGCATCATATTTTACTGTGCTCGAGTGGCTTGTAGAGAATTCTGACTGAGTAGGGCCGAGTGCCTGTGTTGTGAGGATTATTATGGGATCGGGCTGCACGCCGCAGCAGTGTTGTACTGATTATGATTATGAGACTGAGGGACTGAATTGTACGCCACAAGGTGGCTTGATATGAGGCCGAAAGCCTAATTGATTATGCCACGAGGTGGCTTGATATTGCGCTTAGGCCGTAAGGGGCCCCTCCTAGAGTCTGTACACCCCCAGTGAGTGCGGGTATCCATTGTGATATGAGATATAGCCCGAGGGGCTGGTATTGTTCCATGTTATTCCCCGAGGGGATGATTCTGTTGACATTGTGCCCGAGGGGTGGATCTTATATGTTTGTCTTTTCTAGTTGCTTCTCATTTACTTGGTTAACTGTTAAAAAGGTGTTTTAAAGAAGCTTATACTGAACCAAGATGTTTTTACAAGATTTCACTATTTATTGCATTTTTATTGGTTTTACTATGCCTCTTTGTGTTTTACGTGATTTCTTATAGCTCAGTCTTCGTTTATTGTTATTACTCACTAAGTTGGAGTACTCACTTTACTCCCTGCACCCTCTGTACAGATTCAGGAGATTCAGGTCTCGCTAGTGAGGGTTGATTGTTCCTAGCAGGCCATTCGGAGTCCACTAGGTAGCTGCTCAACGTTCGTAGCCCAGTGTTTCTCCCTCCTATCTTACTTTATGTTTCTAGTTCTGTAATAGACTGTATAAACTCTTTCAGACTCTTAGACACATGTTTAGATGCTCATGACTGGTGACACCCCGATGTCGGGTTGTGTTTGTTCCACAAATTGTACTGTTTCACTGTTTCTTTTGGGATTTAATCGTGCTAATGACTAAAATTGTGTTATTTTAATTGTTTAATATTAATTGGGTGTTGTGTCGGCTGGACTTGTCTTCACGAGAGGCGCCATCACGACCGGGTCTGGGTTTAAAGTCATGACAAGTTGTTATTGGAGCCTAGGTTACATAGGTCTCACGAGTCATGAGCAAGTTTAGTAGAGTCTCGCGGATCGATACGAAGACGTTTATATTTATCCTTGAGAGGCTACAACACCTTACGAAAAACTTCATATTCTTGAAATTCTTGTCGTGCGAATCTGTTGATCCGAGTACTAAACTTCTATTATTCTATTCTCTCACAAATGGTGAGGACACGTGCTATCGGTCAGGATGGACGACCACTAGTACCACTAGTTGTGGCCACTAGAGGCCGAGGATGCGGCCGTGGTCGAGGTAGGGGCAGGTGTGTGGCCCACACAGCAGCTAGGGCAGCACCTGCAGATCCACTAGCCGCCCAGTTCAGGATCAGGTCCCAGTTGTGGACGCTCCAGCACCACCAGCTCAGGCACCAGCTGTGCCCATTGTGATTCAGGGTCTTCAGGAGGCCTTGGCTCAGATTCTATCAGTATACACTAGCCTAGCTCAGGCGGTCTCAATTATTATAGCCGCAGCTACTTCTCAGGCCGGGGACGCACTCAGACTCCTGCCGCTTGCACACCTGAGCAGATCGTGCAGGGACTTCAGACACCGGGGGAAGATTCAACCCAGCCGGTTGCAGCTGCTCAGGACTATGTAGCTCCTGCCATGCCAGAGGACGAGCAGCGCAGGTTGGAGAGGTTTGGTAGACTTCAGCCTTCGACTTTCAGTGGTGCAGAGGGTGAGGATACCTAGGGTTTCTTGGACAAGTGTCAGAGGATTCTTCGTACAACAGGTATTCTGGAGACCAACGGGGTCGCTATCATACTTTTCAATTTTTTGGAGCTGCCTTCACTTGGTGGGAGGTATATGAGAGGTGTAGGCCTGTTGGTGCAGCACCACTTACCTAGCAGCAGTTCTTCGTTCTCTTTTTGGAGAAGTTTGTTCCACAGTCTCGTAGAGAGGAGCTGCGCAGGCAGTTCGAGTGGTTGCATCAGGGAGAAATGACTGTGATGCAATATGAGATGAGGTTCTCATAGTTAGCTCGTCATGCTATTTGGTTGGTTCCGACAAATAGAGAGAGGATCAGGAGGTTCGTTGATGGCCTCTCATATTAGCTTCGTATTCTCATGACCAGCGAGAGGGTGTCTGGTGCTACTTTTGAGGAGGTTGTTGATATTTCTCGTGAGATTGAGTCAGTTCATCGCCAGGAGCGAGATAAGAGGGAGGCCAAGAGGCCTCGTGGATCTGGTAGTTATGGTGGAGCTCCTTCGAGGGGTCAATTCCAGCATGATAGAGGTCGTCCATTCAGGCATGCTCAGACAATTCGCCCAAGTTATCGTGGGGCCTCATCGGGTCATGGTTCTCATAGTTCTCATCAGGGCTAGTCATCACTTAGTGCCCTTCCAGCTCAGAGTTCGTCCCGTGCTCCATCAGTTCAGGGCTCTTCTATGCCAGATGCATCTGCTAGTCATCCCAGTGCTAGGGGTTCCCTTCAGTCCCCGTCTCCAGCACCCGGGAGTTTCTATGAGTGTGGAGAGTTGGGTCGTATGTGAAGGCAGTGTCCTCGTCGTCTTGGGGGTTCATCTCAGTAGAGGAGTCATCCATCGACTTCAATGCCAGTTACTTCACCATCTCCCACCCAGCCAGCTAGGGGCCGCCCTAGAGGGGGAGGTCGATCAGGTGGTGGTCAGGCCCGTTTCTATGTACTCCCAGCTAGACCCGATGCTATTGCTTCAAATGTTGTAATCACAAGTATTGTCTCAGTCTGCCACAGAGATGCCTCTATATTATTTGATCCTGGTACCACTTTTTCTTATGTGTCATCATATTTTGCTCATAATTTGGATACGCCCCATGAGTCTATTATTTCATTTGTTCGTGTATCTACTCCAGTGGGTGATACTATTATTGTGGACCGTGTGTACCGATCGTGTGTGGTGACTATTGGGGGTCTGGAGACCCGAGTGGATCTTTTGTTGTTATGTATGGTAGACTTCGATGTTATATTGGGCATGAATTGGCTATCTCCATGTTGTGCTATTTTGGACTGTCATGCTAAGACAATGACATTGGCTATACACGGTGTGCCACAGATTGAGCGGCGAGGTTTGACTAATTATGTTCCCAGTAGGGTAATTTCATTCTTGAAGGCCCAGCGTATGGTTGGAAAGGGTTGTCTTTCGTAGTTAGCATTTGTGAGGGATGTCAGTGCAGAGACTCCCAGTATTGATTCTGTTCCAGTTGTGAGGGAGTTTCCCGATGTGTTTCCTGCAGACCTGTCGAGCATGCCATCGGACAGGGATATTGATTTTGGTATTGATCTGGTGCTGGACACTCAGCCCATTTCTATTCCATCGTATCGTATGACAGCAGCGGAGTTGAAGAAGTTAAAGAAGCAGCTTCAGGAACTCCTTGATAAGGGGTTCATTCGTCCTAGTGTGTCACCTTGTCTTGCACCTGTTCTATTTGTAAAGAAGAAGGATGGCACGATGAGGATGTGCATTGATTACAAGTAGTTGAAAAAAGTAACAATCAAAAATAAGTATCCCTTGCCTCGTATCGATGATTTGTTTGACCAGTTTCAGGGAGTTAGAGTGTTCTCCAGGATTGATCTCCGTTCAGGTTATCACTAGTTGAAGATCAGGGACTCAGATATTCTTAAGACAGCCTTCAGGACTAGATATGGTCATTATGAGTTACTTGTTATGTCTTTCAGGCTGACCAATGCCCCGACAGCGTTCATGCATTTGATGAACAACGTGTTTCGGCCTTATCTTGATTCGTTCATGATTGTTTTCATTGATGATATTCTGGTGTACTCGCATAGTCAGAAAGAGCACGTGGAGCATTTGAGAGTTGTGTTGCAGAGGTTGAGGAGGAGAAACTTTATGCAAAGTTCTCCAAATGTGAGTTTTGGCTCAGTTTAGTGGCTTTCTTGGGGCACGTGGTGTCTAGCGAGGGTATTCATGTTGATCCAAAGAAGATAGAGGCGGTTCAGAGTTGGCCCAAACCGTCCTCAGCCACAGAGATTCGCAGCTTTCTTAGTTTGGCAGGTTATTACCGCTGGTTTGTTCAGGGATTTTCATCTATTGCATCGCCCTTGACCAAGTTGACTCAAAAGGGTGCTCCATTCAGTTGGTCGGATGAGTGTGAGGAGAGCTTTCAGAAGCTTAAGACAGCATAGACCACGGCTCAAGTATTAGTCTTACCATCAGCTTCAAGTTCATATAGAGTGTATTGTGATACTTAGAGAGTTGGTATTGTGTGTGTGTTGATGTAGGAGGGTAGATTTATTGCTTATGCTTCTTTCTAGTTGAAGCCCCATGAGAAGAACTACCCCGTTCATGATTTGGAGTTGGCTGCCATTGTTTACGCATTGAAGATTTGGAGGCATTATTTGTGTGGAGTGTCTTATGAGGTGTTTACTGATCATCGTAGTCTCCAGCACTTGTTCAAACAGAAGCATCTCAAATTGAAGCAGTAGAGATGGTTGGAGTTGCTAAAGGATTATAATATCACTATATTGTACCATCTGGGGAAGGCCAATGTGGTGGCCGATGCTTTGAGCCGGAAAGCGGTGAGTATGGGGAGTTTAGCATATATTCTAGTTGGGGAGAGACCTCTTGCAGTTGATGTTCAGGCCTTGGCCAATCGGTTCGTGCGGTTAGATATTTCGGAGCCCAATCGGGTATTGACTTGTGTGATTTCTCGGTCTTCCTTATTTGATCGCATCAGAGAGCGCCAGTATGATGATCCTCATTTGCTTGTCCTTAAGACAGAGTTTAGCACGATGATGCCAGAGATGTGACTATTGGTGATGACGGGGTGTTGTGGATGCAGGGCCGGATATGTGTGCCCAATGTAGATGGGCTTCGGGAGTTGATTCTGGAGGAGGCCCATAGCTAGATGTATTCCATCCATCCGGGTGCCGCGAAGATGTATCAGGATCTGAGACAACATTATTGGTGGAGGAGGATGAAGAAAGATATTGTGAGATTTGTATCTCGGTGTCTAAATTGCCAGCAGGTGAAATATGAGCATCAGAGATCAGATGGCTTGCTTCAACAGATGGATATTCCAGAGTGGAAGTGGGAGAGGATCACTATTGATTTTGTAGTTGGACTTCCCACGGACTTCGAAGAAGTTCGATGCTATTTGGGTGATTGTAGATTGGCTGACCAAGTCCGCGCACTTCATACCTGTGTGTACTACCTATTCTTCAGAGCAGTCGGTAGGGATCTATATCTAGGAGATTGTTCGTTTCCATGGCGTTCCGGTTTCCATCATTTCAGATTGAGCTCAATTTACTTCGCAGTTTAGAGGGTCATGTAGAGAGAGTTGGGTACTCAGGTTGAGTTGACCACAACTTTTCACCCTCAGACGGACGGGCAGTCCGAGCGCACTATTCAGTTATTGGAGGACATGTTGCGTGCTTGTGTCATTGATTTTGGAGGGTCATGGGATCAGTTTCTACAGCTCGTAGAGTTTTCTTATAATAAGAGTTACCGGTCGAGTATTCAAATGGCTCTGTATGAGGCTTTGTACAGGAGACGGTGTAGATCTCCGGTCGGTTGGTTTGAGCCGGCTGGGGCTAGGCTATTGGGTACAGACTTGGTGCAAGATGATATAGACAAGGTGAAGGTGATTCAGGAGAGGCTTTGTACAGTGCAGTTGAGACAAAAGAGTTATGCTGCCAGGAAGGTTCGGGATGTGTCCTACATGGTTGGTGAGAAGGTTCTATTAAATGTTTTACCCATGAAGGGTGTTATGAGATTTGGGAAAAAGGGTAAATTGATTCCTCGGTTCATTTGGCCTTTTGAGGTGCTTCGGAGCATTGGGGAGGTGGCTTATGAGCATGCTTTGCCACCCAACTTATCGAGTGTGCATGCGGTATTTCATGTTTCTATGCTCCGAAAGTATATTGGGGATCCGTCTCATGTTCTGGATTTTAGCATGGTTCAATTAGATGATGATTTGACTTATGATGTGGAGCCAGTAGCTATTTTGGAGCGTCAGGTTCGAAAGTTGAGGTCAAAGGATATAGCTTCAGTGAAACTGTAGTGGAGAGGTCGGCCTGTGGAGGAGGCTACCTGGGAGATCGAGTGGGAGATGCGGAGCAGATATCCTCACCTGTTTGAGGCTTCATGTATGTTTCTTGACTCGTTCGAGGATGAACGTTTGTTTAAAAGGGGAAGATGTAACGACCTGGCCGGTCGTTTCATGAGTTACCTCTCTATTTCCCTCATTTTTCCTTTTTATTGCCTTGTTCAGCTGCATTTTGTGTTATCGGGTTGGTTGGCTCGGGTTCGTAGAGGTTTTGGTAAGGTTTGAGACACTTAGTCTCTTTTGAGTAAGCTTAAGTTGAAAAAGTCAACTGGATGTTGACTTATATGTTAAAGGGCTCGGATGTGAGTTCTGATGGTTCAGATAGCTTCGGGAGGTGATTTGGGACTTAAGAGTGTGATCGGATTGTGTTTTGGAGGTCCGGAGTAGATTTAGGCTTGGATTGGCGAAATTGGAATTTTGGCATTTTCCGGTTGATGGGTGAGATATTGATATAGGGGTCAGAATGGAATTTCGGGAGTTGCAGTAGGTCTATTATGTCATTTGGGATGTGTGCGCAAAATTTTAGGTCATTCGGGCGTGGTTTGATAGACTTTTTGATTGAAAGCGAAATTTGGAAGTTTTTAGAATTCTTAAGCTTGAATCCGATGCAAATTTGGTGTTTTGATGTTGTTTTGAGCGTTTTGAAGGTTGGAACAAGTTTTAATGATGTTATGGGATATGTTTTCATGTTTGGTTGAGGTCCCGAGGGCCTCAAGTGAGTTTCGGGTGGTTAAACGGATCATTTCAAGTTGTAGGAAATTACAGAAAATTGTTGTGTGTGTTGCAGACCAGTTGGCCTTTGCATTCGCGAGTGGGAACTCGCGTTCTCGAAGGGCTAGCATGTGAGGCAGAAGATTTGGTCTCGCGTTCACGAGGTAGGTCTCGCGTTCGCAAAGGGCTAGGGTCATTGAGCTACGCGATCGCGGGAGGGGAGCCTCATTCACGAAGGGTTAGAGTCAGGAAGTATCGCGTTCGCGAGAGAACATATGCGTTCGCGAAAGAGGAAAATGTGGTTAACATCAGGTTGTGCTTCGCGAATGCGAGGCTTTGACCACGTTCGCGAATAAGGATTTAAATGTCTGGGCAGAATTTAAAAGCTCATTTCCGCGATTTTTAGCCTAAGTTCCTCCATTTTTGGGCGATTTTGAAGCTTTTTGAAGGGGATTGAAGAGGGAATCAAGGGGGAACACTTTGGAGGTAAGATTTATGAACTTAATACTCAATCCTAATGTGATTTCCACCTAACTAATCATCGAAATTGTTGAATTTAAGCCTAAATATTGAAGATCTAGGGCTTGTCATTGGAGACCTAGAATTTGGGATTTGAGAGGTCAATTGTGGTTTGATTTTAGTGCTTTTGATACGAATGAACTCGGGAAGTGATAAGGAGTCTATCAATGTAAATTTTATCGGATTTCAAGACGTGGGTCCGGGGGTCGGGTTTGGTTAATTTCAAGATTTGTGTTGTAATTTGATTTCTGGCTATGTTCCCTTAGCATATTTTGATGATTTCGTTCTGATTTTGGCTAGATTCGACACGAGTGGAGGCCGATTCGAGAGGCAAAGGCGTCGCATGCTAGAGTTTGGACCGGATAGAGGTGAGTAATGATTGTAAATGTTGTACTGAAGGTATGAAACCCCAGATTACATATCGTTGTGCTATATCACTACTAGCAAATAAGCCTAAGGCAACGCCACACGTTCCGTTGCCATAGTAAAAAATCCGTTGCGATAAATGTAGTGCCACAGTTTAGCGTCTGTTACGGGAACTTGCGTTGCTATTGGTCTATTGCAACGGCTTCAAGCAACAGTTTCATAACTGTTGCCATAGGAACATCTATTGCGACGGTTTTATCATGATAAAATCTAACGATTAATATTGAGTTATGGCAACGGTTTTGAACCGCTGCTATTTGTGTATTGCGACGACTGAGAACCATTGCTATAGAGATTACAACATTTTATATATTATTTTGTTTTACCTGTTGGAACAGTTTTTACAAGCTGATGCAACGGTTATGCTAAGCTACTATGACTGCTATTGGAAGCTACTAACGGTATCGCAACAAGATAAATGTATAATACACTAAAATTAATATATAACTGATGAAATATATTCATCAACAGAATCATAATTCAAAATATACAACTACGATTATCCATTTATAAAAGTAAAATATACGATAAAAGTGTTTAATAATCCAAGAGTTGGAATACATAAGTTTGCAAAATAGTTCAAAAATAAAAATATTCCTAGATTGTCTGAAGATTCTTCAATCAATACTTTTTGGTAAGGTCTTCACTGCTTTCATCTCCCCCTTGATCATTTGGTTCACCTATAAATTCAACAAGAACAAAAATAGTTAGAGGGTAGGAAAAAAAATATTGCCTTTTCAATATCATTATTATTGCACTATATATTAACACCAATAAAATAATATAAGTACTTAGAAGACAAAACAAATAATAAAATTGGCATTGCCCCTTCAGAAATCAAGCTACAAAAAAGAACCAAAAGTCCAAGTATGCAAAATGTTACACCAAAAAAAAGTCACCCTCAAAATGTTACACCAAAAGAAGTCCAAGTATGCAAATATACTATAAAGGAGGGCAGTGCATGCATTAGTGTTGGATCTTGAGACTTATTTCGATAAGTATTGGGCTCCTCACCCTCAAACTGGTGTGTTTGTTCACCAACCCATCACACTGGTTTCAAAATCATAGCAAGAAATAGGCAACTTAGTGCAATGCACCCAATATCCAGATTATTTCATCCTTACTTCAGATACACAATGGAAATAAATGCCTTAGCTAGAGAAGCTCTTATTAATGCCAATGGCATTATTGAGAGTTCATTTTTCCCTAACAAATACGCCATGGAGTTAAGCTCTGTTGCTTATGATCTTGAATCGTGATTTGATCGACAGGCACTCCCAAAAGACCTCATTAGCAGGTAATTCACTATATTTTAACTTGTCGTAGCAAGTTACCTGCTTAATTTTCATGTTACTAGTCCTACTTATTATGAAGAAGTACATGCGATTATGTTTTAAATGATCTGACAGTATAAAAACATCACTCTAACAGTATATACATATTTTGTTTTGTTCTTCCACATAACATGTTATTTGTGCAAACTTTAAAAGGGAAATGGCTGTGAAAGATTCAAATGCACAATGTGGTTTGAAACTAACAATAGAAGACTACCCTTTTGCAAATGATGGTTAAGTACTATGGGACATCCTTAAACAATGGGAAACAAACTATGTCAACCATTACTATTTAGAAACCAAACTCATAGAATCCGATACAGAACTCCATGTTTGATGGTCAGAGATAAAAAAATATTGAACATGGTGACAAGAAAGATGAGCCGTGGTGGCCAGAACTAAAAACCCCAGATGACTTTATTGGAATTATCACAACAATAATTTGGGTAACTTCTGGACACCATGCAGTAGTTAACTTTGGCCAATACATCTATGCAGGTACTCACCTTAGCCTTTAGCATTAGTTTTTCATATTAGTAATTTCACTTGTACTGAACGGTTGCTTTTGTAGTTCTTTGAAGTGATTTTCTGGTGTAAGAGTTGTTTTATAGTTACAACGGATGGTTAGTAGTTAACTTTTAGGTGAATTGATAGTGTAAAAACTCTTTTAATTGTACCATTTGTTTCTTGTTTCACTTTACCCTCAAAATATAAAATATGATTGCCCTATTTTTTTAAATTTAAATGCATATACCAGTGTTTGTAAGTTATAAGTTTAGTCGCTACAAGTAGTTAAACTTACCTGGACTTTTTCGGGAGTTCCAATATTTGAGGAGATCCTTAAATTGAGATGTTTGAATATATTCAGGCCTATTTTGCATTCTAATTTCATCATTGTCGTAGGCTTCAAAGTACTTTTTTTTCAAATTACTCTTGTGTCTTCTCCAAGCAGCTTGAATTCCATCCAAAATCCATTTTTTACAGTGTCAAGGATATCATACTTCTCCTATAAATTGTTTTAATGGGTTAATAAAAAAGTATTGAATATATTCAAACAAAAATTGAATTAGAAACTTCAAACCTTGGTATATGCCTACAAATCATCTTTTGTGTCCATTTTCCTCCAATCATATATATCAAGAGGACAAAGATTCGCATTCCTTGCCAATGTGCCAAGAAAACTGCCCAATTTTGTCACAACATCTTTACTGGGACCAACAGGTTGATTTTGCTCATTTACTATGATCAATTTTCGGTCATGCCTTCCATGTACACTTAACATCTTTATTTTACCTCTTTTCCTTTTTTGAGCAGAAGACCCTACAATAATACAACCATAGATAATCATAAAATTACATATAATTCAAGTTTATAATTGAAAAAGAATGCTGGTATTTGTACGAAAATTCCTGCCTTGTTGTTCATATTGTTCTTGTTCATCAACAGTTGAATTCAATTGCATTTGCTCCTATAATATTTCTGCTGCAGGGGTGGTTGTTTCAGTTAGTATCTGATGGTCTTCAACTAAATTTAGAAGATGCTCACCCTCTTCACCTTACCGTATACAGCTAGCTGGAACCTTTGTTTTTCTGGTCAACAATAACTTTTTTTGGTATGCCAAAGAGGCAAGTGTTCCAACATTAATACATGTTGAGTTTTTTTATTTTTTTCTTTTGTTTCAGACATTCGTCTTACCTCATGACTATCAAACTCTATCAAAATGATAAAACATAAAACAATTAGAGCCAAATTAGTATATAAGAAAACAATCTAAACATTGTTCCGATCTACCAACAAATTTAAGGACCTGAAATCAAGATTGACATGAAGAAAAATACTTGATTTACGATCCAAAATTACACAACAGGCAAATAAAAATTACATCCAAATAAAATTACAGAACAATCAAAGAAGCAATATTAAATAACATTCTTTTCCATTTTCTTTCAAAGTGACGGTACAAAGAAGAATAGAAGAAAATGCAAAAGAGAACTCTTCTGAGGTTTTCATATTTGTAATTTCAAAAAAGGTTCAGAAATTACTCTTCAATCATCAGCATCTATCCAATCCCAATTAGTATCATCAATATCATCCTCTTCTTCCGATGTTTCTATATTTGTATCTTGTAAAAGCTCTGCATGAGATGGCATATCAATGACATCACTATGAATATCTTCTCTCGACTATATAACATCAACATCAGGTAATCTAACTAATGAACCAATGTCATCATCAAGCTCCCTCCAAAATGTGTCTGTATTATTATCATAATACTCTTCCTCCAAATCATACAAGTTAACAGGGGCTCTGTTTCTTGGGTAATAAAAATCTTTCTCTATTGGATCCTCCACATAAAAAACTTGATGCACTTAAGATGCCAATACAAAGGGGTCATCGACACTACATAGTCTGTTGAAGCATACCCGAGTTAAGCCATATTCATCTATTTCATTATGGAACCAATCACATCTAAACAACAAAATACTAAAACAACCCCAATAATCAATCTCAATAATATCCCAAATAGATCCATAATAGATAACCTCTCCATCGATAGGATTTGAATCTCTAGCACTAGCAAAACTATCAGTTTTTGTTGACAGAGTCACTCCATTATTTTGAGTCTTGACTCGGCTATCTCGTTCCATCGTATGAAATCAGTATCCATTGATGAAATATCCAGTATTTCTTTTTGCAACTATATTAGGCTCTTTAGCTAGCCATTGTAAATGATTTGACACTTCAAAAGTATTAACTTTCTCTTTGAACCAGTTTCCGAATTCCTGAATATGATTTTGTGCTCTAATCCATGCATTTGATCTTGTATTATTATCAATTAAACTCTTATGTTCACTGTAAACATGAATATTTTAGATTTATATATTAGGCCTTTATGAATAAAGTATAAATTATCATATCATATAAATAAATTAATAAAGTTTATAATAAAAATGATAATTATTTTACTGGATAAACATCTCCATTTGTTCATCTCCGGTATTGAATAGAACATATCGATGTGCTTCAAAACATAATTGTAAACCCATGGTAAATGCATTGCCTTTGTTTTTTTCTTCTGACATCCGATTGGATGGCCTATCTTAGGGAATATAGGTGACATATCATCTCCCTCTGTTTCAAGCCCTTCATCATCTTCTGTTTGATACCTGCCAAATCTTGTTTTCACCTCATTATGTAGGTATCTCGAACAAAAGGTCAAGCACTCTTCGGCCAAAAATCCCTCCACTATTGACGCTTTTGGATGATATCAATTACGAACAAATTCCTTATACTTACACAGATTTCTCTCATTAGGATACATCCAACGTAAATGAGTCGGACCCCCAAGCTTAATTTCATCTACTAAATGGATAGGCAAAGGTTCCATTATGTCAAAAAAAGTTGGAGGAAAGATCTTTTCAAGGTCACATTCAATTTCATTGATTTCAGATTGTATTTTATTAAGATCTCTTCGCCTTATAACCTTGCTACATATGGCTCTAAAGAAGTTCCCCAATCTAATCAAGACCAAAGAAACATTATTGGGCAACACTTTTCTAACTGCAATCTAGAGCAAGTAATGCATGATAAAATGAGCTTCATGACTCTTGTACCCTGATACTTTCATTTCCTCCACTTCCACACGTCGTGATATAATTGAACCACACCCTTTTGGTAATTTCACATTTTTTAAAACAGTGCAAACAACTTTTCTCTTCTGGTTTCATGGAGAAACAAGCTTTAGCCAAATAAATTTTTTATTATCCTTATCTTTTAATGGTTGAAGCTCCTTTTGTATCCCCATCTCTTCCAAGTTATAGCGAGAATTTACATGATCTTTTGACTTTCCAGGCATATCCAATAAAGTACCAAGCAAACTATCACATATGTTCTTCTCGATGTGCATTACATCAAGATTGTGTCTCAATTTGTTATGTGCCCAATACGGCAATTCAAAAAAGATTGATTTTTTCTTCCATGGACCCTCATTACCCCGACGCCATTTCTTTTGACCCTTTCCAAAGACATGATTAAATTCACGCAATTCTTCTGACACATTTACACCTGACAAGGGAGTAGGTGTTGTTCTATGATCCTCTTTACCATCAAATGATTTTTTATCTCTTCGAAATAGATGATCAGGAGGCAAAAATGCCCGATGACCCCAGTAACACATCTTACAACTATGTTTGAGATACTGAGAGCATGTGCCATAATTACAATTCGGGCATGCCAGTCTCCCCTTGGTGCTCCATCCGAAAAGCATTGCTAGTGCTGGAAAATCACTAATTGTCCACAACAAGGCTGCACGCATTTGAAATATTTGGTCAAATTTAGCATCATATGTTTCTACCCTTGTTTCCTATAGTTACTTCAATTCAGCAACTAGTGGTTGTAAGTACACATCTATATCATTTCCTAGTGAAGAAGGACCTGGAATGATCATTGACAGCATTATATACTCCGGCTTCATGCAAATATATAGTAATAAATTATAGTTCATTAGCATAACAGGCTATGTGCTATGGAAAATGCTCATGGTTCAAACCGGGTTAAAACCATCATTTGAAAGACCCAATATAACATTACGCGGATCCCGAGAAAAATCCTTTTGCAAGAAATCAAAATTCTTCCACGCTTCTCCATCAACAGGATGTCTTAAATTCTCATCATTGGGTCGTTCAGTATCATGCCATCTCATAGTTGCAGCTGTTTCAGAGCACATGAATATCCTCTGAAGTCTAGGCTTTAAGGGAAAGTACCTTAAAACCTATAAGCTTGCAGCAGTCACGCCATCAACAACATTCTTCCATCTAGACGTTCCACATACAGAGCAATTATTATTCTTCTCATTTTCATTCCAAAAAAAACATGCAATAGGGCACGCATGTATGTTTTCATAATGAAGACCCAAATCTTTTATCATATTTTTTGCCTTGTAAAAAGACTCGGGTAGCTTAGCAAATGAAAATGTTCAAAAATAAGTGTTTAATAATCCAAGAGTTGGAATACATAAGTTTGCAAAATAGTTCAAAAATAAAAACATTCCTAGATTGTCTGAAGATTCTTCAATCAATACTTTTAGGTAAGGTCTTCACTGCTTTCATCTCCCCCTTGATTATTTGGTTCACCTATAAATTCAACAAGAACAAAAATAGTTAGAGGGTAGGAAAAAAAATATTGCCTTCTCAATATCATTATTATTGCACTATATATTAACACCAATAAAATAATATAAGTACTTAGAAGACAAAACAAATAATAAAATTGGCATTGCCCCTTCAGAAATCAAGCTACAAAAAAGAACCAAAAGTCCAAGTATGCAAAATGTTACACCAAAAAAAAGTCACCCTCAAAATGTTACACCAAAAGAAGTCCAAGTATGCAAATATACTATAAAGGAGGGCAGTGCATGCATTAGTGTTGGATCTTGAGACTTATTTCGATAAGTATTGGGCTCCTCACCCTCAAACTGGTGTGTTTGTTCACCAACCCATCACACTGGTTTCAAAATCATAGCAAGAAATAGGCAACTTAGTGCAATGCACCCAATATCCAGATTATTGCATCCTTACTTCAGATACACTATGGAAATAAATGCCTTAGCTAGAGAAGCTCTTATTAATGCCAATGGCATTATTGAGAGTTCATTTTTCCCTAACAAATACGCCATGGAGTTAAGCTCTGTTGCTTATGATCTTGAATGGTGATTTGATTGACAAGCACTCCCAAAAGACCTCATTAGCAGGTAATTCACTATATTTTAACTTGTCGTAGCAAGTTACCTGCTTAATTTTCATGTTACTGGTCCTACTTATTATGAAGAAGTACATGCGATTATGTTTTAAATGATCTGACAGTATAAAAACATCACTCTAACAGTATATACATATTTTGTTTTGTACTTCCACATAACATGTTATTTGTGCAAACTTTAAAAGGGAAATGGTTGTAAAAGATTCAAATGCACAATGTGGTTTGAAACTAACAATAGAAGACTACCCTTTTGCAAATGATGGTTTAGTACTATGGGACATCCTTAAACAATGGGTAACAAACTATGTCAACCATTACGATTTAGAAACCAAACTTATAGAATCCGATACAGAACTCCAAGCTTGGTGATCAGAGATAAAAAAATGTTGGACATGGTGACAAGAAAGATGAGCCGTGGTGGCCAGAACTAAAAACCCCAGATGACTTTATTGGAATTATCACAACAATAATTTGGGTAACTTCTGGACACCATGCAGTAGTTAACTTTGGCCAATACATCTATGCAGGTACTCACCTTAGCCTTTAGCATTAGTTTTTCATATTAGTAATTTCACTTGTACTGAACGGTTGCTTTTGTAGTTCTTTGAAGTGATTTTCTGGTGTAAGAGTTGTTTTATAGTTACAACAGATGGTTAGTAGTTAACTTTTAGGTGAACTGATAGTGTAAAAACTCTTTTAGTTGTACCATTTGTTTCTTGTTTCACTTTACCCTCAAAATATAAAATATGATTGCCCTATTTTTTTAAATTTAAATGCATATACCAGTATTTGTAAGTTATAAGTTTTAGTCGCTACAAGTAGTTAAACTTACCTGGACTTTTTCGGGAGTTCTAATATTTGAGGAGATCCTTAAATTGAGATGTTGGAATATATTCAGGCCTATTTTGCATTCGAATTTCATCATTGTCGTAGGCTTCAAAGTACTTTTTTTTCAAATTACTCTTGTGTCTTCTCCAATCAGCTTGAATTCCATCCAAAACCCATTTTTTTGCAGTGTCAGGGATATCATACTTCTCCTATAAATTGTTTTAATGGGTTAGTAAAAAAGTATTGAATATATTCAAACAAAAATTGAATTAGAAACTTCAAACCTTGGTATATTCCTACAAATCGTCTTTTGTGTCCATTTTCCTCCAATCATATATATCAAGAGGACAAAGATTCGCATTCCTTGCCAATGTGCCAAAGAAACTGCCCAATTTTGTCACAACATCTTTACTGGGACCAACAGATTGATTTTTCTCATTTACTACGATCTATTTTCGGTCATGCCTTCCATGTACACTTAACATTTTTATTTTTTCTCTTTTCCTTTTTTGAGCAGAAGACCCTACAATAATACAACCATAGATAATCATAAAATTACATATAATTCAAGTTTATAATTGAAAAAGAATGTTGGTATTTGTACGAAAATTCTTGCCTTGTAGTTCACATTGTTCTTGTTCATCAACAGTTGAATTCAATTGCATTTCCTCCTCTAATATTTCTGTTGCAGGGGTGGTTGTTTCAGTTAGTATCTGATGGTCTTCAACTAAATTTTGAAGATGCTCACCCTCTTCACTTGACCGTATACAGCTAGCTGGAACCTTTGTTTTTCTGGTCAGCAATAATTTTTTTTGGTATGCCAAAGAGGCAAGTGTTCCAACATTAATACATGTCGAGTTTTTTATTTTTTTCTTTTGTTTCAGACATTCGTCTTGCCTCATGACTATCAAACTCTATCAAAATGATAAAACATAAAACAACTAGAGCCAAATTAGTATATAAGAAAACAATCTAAACATTGTTCCTATCTACCAACAAATTTAAGGACCTGAAATCAAGATTGACGTGAAGAAAAATACTTGATTTACGATCCAAAATTACACAACAGGCAAAGAAAATTGCATTCAAATAAAATTATAGAACAATCAAAGAAGCAATATCAAATAACATTCTTTTCCATTTTCTTTCAAAGTGACGGTACAAAGAAGAATAGAAGAAAATGCAAAAGAGAACTCTTCTGAAGTTTTCATATTTGTAATTTTAAAAAAAGTTCAGAAATTACTCTTCAATCATCAGCATCTATCCAATCCCAATTAGTATCATCAATATCATCCTCTTCTTCCGATGTTTCTATATTTGTATCTTGTAAAAGCTCTGCATGAGATGGCATATCAATGACATCACTATGAATATCTTCTCTCGACTATATAACATCAACATCAGGTAATCTAACTAATGAACCAATGTCATCATCAAGCTCCCTCCAAAATGTGTCTGTATTATTATCATAATACTCTTCCTCCAAATCATACAAGTTATTAAGGACTCTGTTTCTTGGGTAATAAAAATCTTTCTCTATTGGATCCTCCACATAAAAAACTTGATGCACTTTAGATGTCAATACAAAGGGGTCATCGACACTACATAATCTGTTGAAGCATACCCGAGTTAAGTCATATTCATCTATTTCATTATGGAACCAATCACATCTAAACAATAAAATACTAAAACAACCCCAATAATCAATCTCAATAATATCCCGAATAGATCCATAATAGATAACCTCTCCATCGATAGGATTTGAATCTCTAGGACTAGCTAAACTATCAGTTTTTGTTGACAAAGTCACTCCATTATTTTGAGTCTTGACTCGGCTATCTCGTTCCATCGTATGAAATCGGTATCCATTGATGAAATATCCAGTATATCTTTTTGCAACTATATTTGGCCCTTTGGCTAGCCATTGTAAATGATTTGGCACTTCAAAAGTTTTAACTTTCTCTTAGAACCAGTTGCCGAATTCCTAACTATGATTTCGTTCTCTAATCCATGCATTTGATCTTGTATTATTATCAATTAAACTCTTATGTTCCCTGTAAACATGAATATTTTAGATTTATATATTAGGCCTTTATGAATAAAGTATAAATTATCATATCATATAAATAAATTAATAATGTTTATAATAAAAATGATAATTATCTTACTGGATAAATATCTCCATTTGTTCATATCCGGTATTGAACAGAACATATCGATGTGCTTCAAAACATAATTGTAAACCCATGGTAAATGCATTGCCTTTGTTTTTCTTCTGACATCTGATTGGATGGCCTATCTTAGGGAATATAGGTGACATATCATCTCCCTCTGTTTCAAGCCCTTCATCATCTTCTGTTTGATACCTGCCAAATCTTGTTTTTACCTCATCATGTAGGTATCTCGAACAAAAGGTCAAGCACTCTTCGGCCAAAAATTCCTCCGCTATTGACGATTCTGAATGATATCAATTACGAACAAATGCCTTATAATTACACAGATTTCTCTCATTAGGATACATCTAACGTAAATGAGTCGGACCCCCAAGCTTAATTTCATCTACTAAATGGATAGGCAAATATTCCATTATGTCAAAAAAAGTTGGAGGAAAGATCTTTTCAAGGTCACATTCAATTTCATTGATTTCAGATTGCATTTTATCAACATCTCTTCGCCTTATAACTTTGCTACATATGGCTCTAAAGAAGTTCCCCAACCTAATCAAGACCAAAGAAACATTCTTGGGCAACACTTTTCTAACTGCAATCTAGAGCAAGTAATGCATGATAAAATGAGCATCATGACTCTTGTACCCTGATACTTTCTTTTTCTCCACTTACCCACGTCGTGATATAATTGACCCACACCCTTTTGGTAATTTCACATTTTTTAAAACAGTGCAAAACAACTTTTCTCTTCTGTTTCATGGAGAAACAAGCTTTAGCCAAATAAACTTTTTTATTATCCTTATCTTTTAATGGTTGAAGCTCTTTTTGTATCCCCATCTCTTCCAAGTCATAGCGAGAAATTTACATGATCTTTTGACTTTCCAGGCATATCCAATAAAGTACCAAGCAAACTATCACATATGTTCTTCTCGATGTGCATTATATCAAGATTGTGTCTCAATTTGTTATGTGCCCAATACGGCATTTCAAAAAAGATTGATTTTTTCTTCCATGGACCCTCATTACCCCGACGTTGTTTCTTTTGACCCTTTCCAAAGACATGATTAAATTCACGCAATTCTTCTGACACATCTACACCTGACAAGGGAGTAGGTGCTGTTCTATGATCCTCTTTACCATCAAATGATTTCTTATCTCTTCGAAATAGATGATCAGGAGGCAAAAATGCCCGATGACCCAAGTAACACATCTTACAACTATGTTTGAGATACTGAGAGCATGTGCCATAATTACAAGTCGGGCATGCCAGTCTCCCCTTGGTGCTCCATCCGGAAAGCATTGCTAGTGCTGGAAAATCACTAACTGTCCACAACAAGGCTGCACGCATTTGAAATATTTGGTCAAATTTAGCATCATATGTTTCTACCCTTGTTTCCCATAGTTCCTTCAATTCAGCAATTAGTGGTTGTAAGTACACATCTATATCATTTCCTGGTGAAGAAGGACCCGGAATGATCATTGACAACATTATATACTTCGGCTTCATGCAAATATATAGTGATAAATTATAGTTCATTAGCATAGCGGGCAATGTGCTATGAAAAATGCTCATGGTTCAAACCGGGTTAAAACCATCACTTGAAAGACCCAATCTAACATTACAAGGATCCCAAGAGAAATCCTTGTGCAAGAAATCAAAATTCCTCCACGCTTCCCCATCAACAGGATGTTTTAAATCTCATCATTGGGTCATTCAGTAGCATGCCATCTCATAGCTGCAGCTGGTTCAGAGCACATGAATATCCTCTGAAGTCTAGGCTTTAAGGGAAAGTACCTTAAAACCTATGAGCTTGCAGCAGTCACGCCATCAACAACATTCTTCCATCTAGAAGTTCCATATACAAAGCAATTATCATTCTTCTCATTTTCATTCCAAAAAAGCATGCAATCCTTAGGGCACACATGTATGTTTTCATATTGAAGACCCAAATCTTTTATCATATTTTTTGCCTTGTAAAAAGACTCGGGTAGCTTAGCAAATGGAAATGCCTCTTTTAACAAGTCTAACAAGTCTGAAAAAGCCACATTACTCAAGCCATGAATGCATTTGATTAAGTACAATCGAATGGTGAAACTTAGTTTGAAAAATTCTCACATTCCGGATATAACTCTTGTTTTCCTTCCTCCACTAATTTAAAAAATTTCTTTGCATCTTCAGATGGTCCCTCTCGCACACCTTCTTCATGCCTCATGTCACCCTCAATATTTCTAAAAGTGTCATGAAGTAGTCCATCAATATCATCATACATGTTGGAACCTTCATCACCATTACTTGGATGTGGATTATTTCTCGAGAAAATCTTTTCCCCGTGGAAATCCATTTGGTGTATCCTTGAATAAATTCATAACCAACCAAGTGATCCTCTACCACATTTCTAATGCGCCAATAACAATTAGCACATTTTTTGCAAGAACATAATATTTCATTGTCTTGAGAAGCCCGTTCAAATGCCTTATCAAGAAAATCATTCACTCAGCGACTATACTCATCTGTGGATCTTCGGAGACCCATCCAACTTTTATCTCCATGATCCATTGAATATTAAATCTCCTATGGGTCACAAATGCAAATCATAAAAATTAAGATCTAAATAACAAATTTCAGAAATTACTGGAGATACATAATTATATCATTTAATCTAAAGCTTTCTCTACTGCAAAAAAAAGAAAGAAATGCAAACTATGACAATGATATTAATGGCGAGACCAACTAATGTGCTAAAGTAGCATATATGTGATAATACTGAAAAGTTATATGCATTATCTCGTGTATTTTGAAACAATCATGGTACTGTTCTCATCACACAGCAATTCTGGCAGGTATAATCTCCTAAAAAGTAAAGCAAGCCAAGAACTTATTAGTTACCTAGAGAAATATAGCTTTTTTTTTCTAGATATTAAATCGCCTTTATAGAGCAGTAATATAAATCTTTATTGTTATAACTCCACCTCTCTTTCCCTGCCATGTAACTCCTTGGTTTACTAATTATTAGCACCATGGCATCCTACTTACTTAAATTGTAATTCCCATTTTGGATTTCAAAAGAGCTATTAGTGAACTTAAAAAAAACACCAGCTATCTTATTGCTACTTCAAATATTAAGAAATAAGGAGATTGTTTAATGTCAGAATTCTCTGTAAATTAGCAAGTAACTGTATTAACTGTTTATCTTCTTGACTGGGTAACTCTTATTGTGCTTCCATCATCCTTAAAAAGGACTTCCCCTTCTATTTTCATTTTCATGTAAACCAGAACATCTAGTAATGGCATGTCATTATTGTTCCCTATATCAACTTGTACATTCAGACTCAAAACTCTCAAATTTTGCTTAACAAGTTATATTTTCCCAGTACATTAACTATTCAAAATTTTGATCTATTTGGAATAGGCTTATGTTATGCAAGAGTGCGGGAGTATATTGGAATTGATTGATCCAGACTTAGGTTCCAACTACTCAACACAAGAAGGAATGGTGGTACTAAATGTTGCACTTTCTTTTCAAATATTTCCAAATATTTCCACACCACCTATTAACACAGATTTTCAAGAACACAAAACTTACTTACCAAATATTTTCACTTGCAGCTGGCTCCTCAAGCAATCCCAGTAGTAATTTGCTTCCTGGACCTGAAAATAGAAGTACTGCTTATGTTTTCAACTGCAGGATTCAAGGAAAGGAAATCCCAAACCTATAACTTTGTGTATAAGATCATAAAGCAAGAAAATATGAAAGAACTTGTGTACATATTAGGCTAGGTGAAATAGAGAATACTTGTAATATGTTCATTCATTTGTGTTCTTGACATCACATGTTTATGTTTAAAGAATGTAAAATGGCTATATTTTGGATGAAGGTAGTAACTTATTTGTCATTCTAAACAGATATGAAAACCAAGATCGCGAGGCGCTTGCTTGTCATATTAACTTTCTATTGACTCAAAGTAAGAAACTAAGAGATGAATAATAGAAAGCAGAAGCATTCATACCAAAGTTCTCAAGGGTCGATTGTTTCATCTTCCTAACTTTAAAGTTATTACATCTAATGAGAATTGCTTCAAGAATGAAGACTCCACAATATTAACAACACACTAACGCCTGAAGCCTAAAGATACACTAATCGGCAAAGAAACGACAACAAAACAAAAACAAAACAAAGAAATCAACAATCTACTAATCAACAAAAGTCTAAAGTCGTAATCACAGACCATGGCGATTTGTAAACTAATTAGAGAGAATTATCCTGATTGAAATTAAAAACATATTTAGGAAGGCCGACAAAAAATCTATTCGAGGTCTTTGCTTTAATTTACCTGATTACCTTCACAAAGAGTAAAGAAACATATAAATTAGTAGAATTAGCTACCCCAATAATTTATTCCCAATTTATCTTTTACTTGACAAATAAATAAATTAATAAACAAGTATATAACATTAATCTTACCTAGTATAAAGGAGATGAGACTTAAGTTAGCTTCAACCTGGAGATGCCTCAACAAACTCTCTGTTGATGAATGAGAGCAAAAATTTAAGAAAACAAATCTCTTTTGAAGAAAAGAAGAGTTGGATAGAGATCAGAACCTCTAGGGATGGCAGGTCTTTTAGGGCTGAACAAATCTCTTGGATTTTCTCGTAAGCCTTCTTGCGGTGGTAGCTTGAGTGTGGGTGGCAGGTCTTTTAGGGCTTGTATCAAATTTAGGCTTTTTGTTTTTTGTATCTGTATTAGGACTTTTACTTTTTCTTTTTGTTCCTGCTTGAGACGCTTTGTCTCTCTTTTGTGAAAACAAGGCGCGAAAAAGTTAAAAGAGGGAAAATAGGGAGGAAAAGTAAAACCGACCCAGTAGCCCTTTTTTTTTTCAAGAACCGTTGCCAAAGATGACTTTGTTGCAACGGATTAAGACACTGTCACAATACGTCAATCTATAGCAATAGTTTTTGTCCTAATGCAACGATTTGTTTTACTACCTATCTTAGTAGGTCTGAGAAGATTATGTGATGGTTGTAACCGTTTCCATAGGTGTTTTATTGCAACGTTTGAGTAACCATTGCTAAAATATTGTTGCCATAGGTCTATTTTCTAGTAGTGTATTGAGGTGACGCACACGCTAGATGACGAGCGTAGGGCCGTGCACCGTCGGGATTGTGACTTAGTCCATTCCGAATAACTATTTTATCGCGTATTTGATTGAAAACTATTTGTTATAATCCTGTTTTGGGCTGAATGCCATATTTAGGCCTCGTGCCAACGGTTTGGACCCTTAGGGGATTTTTACTGCTATTTCCTCACTGTTTCGATTTTATATCTGTACTCAGTCATGCTATATTATATATTTTCATAACTCATCCATGTTTACTCTGTTTTAATACTTTAAATGATATTTTGGGCTGAGCATTATATTTTATTGTGCCCGAATGGCTTGTAGAGATTTCTGACTGAGTAGGGCCGAGGGCCTGTGTTGTGAGGATTATTATGGGATCGGGCTAAATGCCGCAGCAGCGTTGTACTGATTATGATTATGAGGCCGAGAGCCTGAGTTGTACGCCACAAGGTGGCTTGATATGAGGCTAAAAGCCTAATTGATTATGCCACGAGGTGGCTTGATATTGCGCTTGGGCCGTAAGGGGCCCCTTCCGGAGTCTGTACATCCCCAGTGAGAGCGGGTACCCATTGTGATATGAGATATAGCCCGAGGGGCTGGTGATGTTCCATGTTATTGCTTGAGGGGCTGATTCTATTGACATTGTGCCCGAGGGGCGGATCTTATGTGTTTGTCTTTTCTAGCTGCTTCTCATTTACTCGTTTAACTGTTAAAAAGGTGTTTTAAATATGCTTATACTGAACCAAGATGTTTTTACAAGATTTCACTATTTATTGCATTTTTATTGGTTTTACTCCGCCTCTTTATAGCATAATGTTGTGTTTTATGTGATTTCTTATCACTCAGTCTTCATTTATTATTATTACTCACTGAGTGGGAGTACTCACTTTACTCCCTGCACCCTGTGTGCAGATTCAGGAGCTTCAGTTCTCACCGGTGAGGGTTGATTGTTCCCAGCAGGCTATTCGGAGTCCACTAGGTAGTTTCTCGGCGTTCGCAGCCCAGTGTTTCTCCCTCCTATCTTACTTTTTGTTACTAGTTTTGTAATAGACTGTATAAACTCTTTCAGACTCTTAGACACATGTTTAAATGCTCATGACTAGTGACACCCCGATGTCGGGCTATGTTTGTTCCGCAAATTGTACTGTTTCACTTTTTCTTTTGGGATTTAATCGTGTTAATGACTTAAATTTTGTTATTTTAATTGTTTAATATGAATTGGGGGTTGTGTCGGCTGGCATTGTCTTCACGAGAGGCGCCATCACGACCGGGTCTGGGTAAAGGGTCGTGACATATAGCTATCTCTTGTTCATGGTTGCTCAATACTTATGAAAAATCTGTATATATATTTTTAAAATCTGTATACTTATGAAAAATCTGTTAATATATAACTCAGACAGATGATGTATTTATTTTACACTAGCTTTGTAAACTCTAAATCTTAGAAACTCATAATTTGTACTACTAGTCGTTGGGAAATTCTTTGTATAAAAGCAATTTTATTATCATTTCTTCTCTTAATAAATCTCATTAAATTGGATAGTTGTTAATTGGTGATAGGTGCCATAATGACTACTTGGATTTTGGGTCGTGACACTAATCCCCATCAACACTGATGGTTTTTGATATATGTTTTTGTCACGACCCCAAAGCCAACCGGGTCGTGATGGCGCCTATCGTAATACTAGGCCAGAAAACTCATTTCCAAAAAAATCCACATTTTCATTTAAAACTTAAGTAAAACCATTTTTTCTACAGAAATCCGATAAAGATATAAAATCAAGTTTAACAAAGCGGAAAAATACAAGTACGACCTCGGGTGTCACTAAGTCATGAGAAAAATATTACAACTGTTTGAAATAAAACAAGACTAACATAGTCTAAGAATATCCAACAAATACCCTAAGAGGAAGATAAGGAAGGAGAAAGGCGGGACTGCGATTGTCAGGCAGCTACCTCACTATCTCCAATGAAAGCCCACGACTGAAATGATCAGCAACCGCTACCGTGGCTCGAGATACCTGGATCTGCATACAAGGTGCAGGGGGTAACATGAGTACACCAACTCAGTAAGTAACAAGTCCAATCTATGGACTGACAGGTAGTGACGAACCAAACCTCAACAGTTACTACAATTAAATTGTACAAAAAAATAGACATGCTTACAGTTCAAGTAAATACTCAGCAGTAAATAAATACAGTCTGAATAGTATACAGTATAAAGCTTAGGGATCTCTATGTACCAATACATAGATAGCATGACCAATGTTTCGTGTACCTCCACTCACAGGTGCTCAACCACTTGGTACTATATATGGCCATCCGGCCTAGGGAAGATTCATCCCGGAATATATACACGTCATTGACCGCAGTCATCCAGTACCGAGGAAGGCCATTCCAGCCCTATGGAGAAGATCCATCTCTAGGTATAAATAAATACTTCGGACAAGATCTATGTCCAGGGAAGATCCATCCCTCAATATCATCAACTGCACTCATTGGGGGTGTAAAGACTCCAGAGGGGCTCCTTTCAGCCCAAGCTCTATAACAAGCCAACGAAGGCATAATCAATATCTCACTGCGGCAAGCAGCCCGATCCCATACTGTCACTTAATATCAGGCTCTCGACCTCATTCAGTCATCACTCTCCAATCTCACACACACGGGCTCAAAATGTCATGATACTAGCTCGAACAATGATATGATGTGCCAAATAACAATAATCGAGATTGAGGCATGATATAATATGCATGAACAGGACTGAGTACAGAATATCAATGAAGCTAATGATATGACAGCAAAAAATGACCTATCGAGTCTCAACAGTATTGGCGTGAAGCTTTAACATGATAATTAGCATGATTTATAGCTCATTAACTTAATCACATGGTTACAACACAGATATCAGCAAGAAAGAGTCACTAAGTGGTTCCATGGAATGATCCAGGCCGCAATTCTCACGGTGCACGCCCACACTCCCGTCACTTGGCATTGCGTCACCTCAATAGTAATTATAGAACACATAGTTCGGGGTTTCGAACCTTCAGAACCAAGTTTGGAAGCATTACTTACCTCAAGCCAAGCCAAACTCTAGCCCACGACGCCCTTGCCTCTCGATTCGGCCTCCAAATGCCCCGAATCTAACCAAAATCAGTAAGTTATCATCAATATACGCTAAAGGAATGAAGCCCAGACGAAAATTATCAAATTAACTCAAAAATTCTGAAATTGGCCAAACCCGACCCACGAGCCCACGTCTTGGAATCCAATAAAAATCACAAAACTAAAAATCCCATTCGCTCACGAGTCTACTCATATCAAATTCATCGAAATCCGACATCAAATGGCCATCCCAATCCTCAAAATCAACTCTCCAAATTTTCTTCCATTTTCCCCAAATTCCCAAATTAAATAATAAAAATCAAGACTTAATCATGGAATTTGACAAAATTTGAGTGAAGAATACTTACCCCAATCAATCCTCTAAAAATCCCCTCCAAAATCGCCTTCTCCCGAGTTCCCTAATGAATTTTGAAGTTATGAACTAAAACCCTCGATTTTGAACATAAACATTCTGCCCAGACGCTTCCTTCTTCGCGAACGCGACCGTCCTCTCCCTTTCGCGTAGGCCAACACAGGCTGCCTCTCCGCTTTACTCTTTGTGAATGCGACAACTTCTTCGCGATTGCGATGCATAACCAGCTCACTCTTTCACGAACACGGTCCTCACCTCGCGAACGTGTAGACCAAAGACCTGGGGTTCCCAACTGCCTCACTCCTCTTCGCGAACACGACTCCACTCACGCGTTCGCGATGCACACGATGCCCTACCCTTCGTGTTCACGTCCTCTCCTTCGCGAACGGGAAGAATAAAATCCACCATCACAGAAAACACTCTTCGCGAATGTGAGACACCTACCGCAAACACGATGAATAAACCTTCTGCAACAGAAAACCAACAAAATCTGCAACTCTCAAAACCAAGAATTGGTCCGTTAACCACTCGAAACTCACCCGAGGCCATCCCATAACATCATTCAAACTTAGTTGAAACTGAATCACTCAAAACAACACCAAAACACCAAATCGACCTCGTATTCAAGCCTAAGAACTTAGAAACTTTCAAATTGCACAAACGACGCCGAAACCTATCAAATCAACTCCGAATGACCTTAAATTTGGAACACACGTCACAAATGACACTACGGACCTACTCCAACTTCTGGAATTCCATTCTGACCTCTATATCAAGATTTCTACTGCCAACCGGAAAATGCCAAATTTCTAATTTCGCCAATTCAAGCCTAAATCTACCACGGACCTCCAAAATACATTTCAATCATGCTCTTAAGTCCCAAATCACCTAACGAAGCTATCCAAACCATCAGAATTCATATCCAAGACCTTCTACACATAAGTCAACATCCGATTGACTTTTCCAACTTAAGCTTACTCAAAAGACACTAAGTGTCCCATTCCTCTCCAAAACCACTCCGAACCCAAACCAACCAACCCGATACCACATAATACAACTAAACAACACATAAAGAAGAAGAAATAGGGGAAACTGAGCGGTAACTCATGAAACAACCGGCCGGATCGTTACATCCTCCCCCTCTTAAACAAACATTCATCCTCGAACGAGTCAAGAAACATACCTAAAGCCTCAAATAGGTGTGGATATATGCTCCCAATCTCCTGCTTGGTCTCCCAGGTAGCCTCCTCCATGGGCCAGCCTCTCCGTTGCACTTTCACTGAAGCTATATCCTTGACGTCAACTTTCGAACCTGCCGCTCCAGAATAGCCATTGGCTCCACATCATAAGTCAAATCACCGTCTAACTGAACTTTGCTAAAATCCAAAACATGAGATAGATCGCCAATATACTTCCGAAGCATAGAAGCATGATACCGGATGCACACCCGACAAGCTAGGTGGCAAAGCCAGCTCATAAGCCACCTCCCCAATCTTCCGAAGCACCTCAAAAGGCCCAATAAACCGAGGACTCAACTTACCCTTCTTCCCAAATCTCATAACACCCTTCATGGGTGAAACCTTCAATAAAATCTTCTCCTCAACCATGTAGGACACATCCCGAACCTTCCTGTTAGCATAACTTTTTTGTCTTGATTGCGCTGTACGAAGCCACTCCTGAATCACCTTCACCTTGTCCAAGGCATCCTACACCAATTCTGTACCCAAAAGCATAGCCTCACCTGGCTCAAACCAACCAACTGGAGATCTACACCGTCTCCTATATAAAGCCTCATATGGAGCCATCTAAATACTCGAATGTTAACTGTTGTAGTAAGCAAAATCTCTTGCAAGCGAACAATCTCTCAGATATAAATCTCTCCTAACCGCTCTGAAAAATAGGTAGTACACATAGGAATGAAGTGCACGGACTTGGTCAGCCGATCCATAATAACCCAAATAGCATCGAACTTCTTCAAAGTCCGTGAGAGTCCAACTACAAAATCCATGGTGATCCGCTCCCACTTCCACTATGGAATATCTAACCGCTGAAGCAAGCCACCCGGTCTTTGATGCTCATATTTCACCTGCTAACAATTGAGACACCAAGCTACAAATCCTACAATATCCTTCTTCATCCTTCTCCACCAATAATTCTGTCTCAAATCCTGATACATCTTTGTGACACCCAGATGGATGGAATACCATGAAATAGGGGCCTCCTCCAGAATAAACTCCCGAAGACCATCCACATTGGGCACACATATCCGTCCCTGCATCCTCAATACCCCATCATTACTAATAGTCACATCTCTGGCATCATTGTGCTGAACCCTGTCCTTAAGCACAAGCAAATGAGGATCATCATACTGGCGCTCTCTGATGGGATCAAACAATAAAGACTGAGAAACCATACAAGCTAAGACCCGACTGGGCTCCGAAATATCTAACCTCACAAACCGATTGGCCAATCCCTGAACATCAACTACAAGAGGTATCTCCCCAACAGGAATAAATGCAAGACTACTCATTCTCACCGCCTTCCTACTCAAAGCATCGACCACTACATTGGCCTTCCCCGGATGGTACAAGATAGTAATATCATAGTCCTTTAGTAGCTCCAACCATCTCCGCTGCCTCAAATTGAGATCCTTCTGGTTGAACAACTGCTAGAGGCTACGATGATCAGTAAACACCCTACAAGACACACCATAGAGATAATGCCTCCAAATCTTCAATGCGTGGACAATGGCAGCCAACTCCAAATCATGAATAGGGTAGTTCTTCTCATGGGTCTTCAACTGACGAGAAGCATAAACAATCACTCTACCCTTTTGCATCAACATGCACCCAATACCAACTCTCGAAGCATCATAATACACTGTAAATGAACCTGAAGCTGATGGCAAAACTAACACTGGAGTTGTGGTTAAGGCAGCTTGAGCTTCTGAAAGCTCGCCTCACACTCATCCGACCACCTAAAAGGATCACCCTTTTGAGTCAATTTGGTCAAGGGTGATGCTATAGATGAAAATCCCTGAACGAACCTATGGTAATAACCCGCCAAACCAAGAAAGCTGCGAATCTCTATGACTGAGGATGGTCTGGGCCAACTATGAACTGCCTCTATCTTCTTCGGATCAACTTGAATACTCTCACCGGACACCATGTGCCCCAAGAAAGCCACTGAACTAAGCCAAAACTCACACTTGGAGAACTTTGCATAAAGCTTCTCCTCCCTCAACCGTTGCAATACAACTCTCAAGTGTTTGGCATGCTCCTCTTGACTACGCAATTAAACCAGAATATCATCAATGAAAACAATCACAAACGAGTCGAGATAAGGCCAAAACACTCTGTTCATCAGATGCATGAACGTTGCTGGGGCATTGGTTAGCCCAAAAGACATCACAAGGAACTTATAATGACCGTATCGGGTCCTGAAGGGTGTCTTAAGAATGTCCGAGTCCCTTATCTTCAACTGGTGATACCCTGAACGGAGATCAATCTTGGAGAACACTCTCGCTCCCTGAAGCTGGTAAAATAAATCATCAATATGAGGCAAAGGATACTTGTTCTTGATTGTGACTTTGTTCAACTGCCTGTAATCAATGCACATCCTCATCGTGCCATCCTTCTTCTTCACAAATAGAACATGCACACCTAAAATGACAAATTAGGCTGAATAAACTCCTTATCGATGAGTTCTTAAAGCTGATCCTTCAACTCCTTCAACTCCTCCGGTGCCATACGATATAGTGGAATAGAAATGGGCTGAGTGCCCAGCACCAAATCAATACCAAAGTTAATATCCCTATTCGGTGGCATGCCCTATAGGTCTATAGGAAATACATCCGGAAAGTTCCTCACTACCGGAACTGAATCAATGGTAGGAGTCTATGCACCAACATCCCTCACGAAGGCCAAATAAGAAAGACAACCCTACCCAACCATCCGCTGGGCCTTCAAAAATGAAATCACTCTACTAGGAACATAATCTGTCAAACCTCACCACTCAATCCGTGGCACCCCCGGCATAGCCAACGTCACTATCTTAGCATGACAGTCCAAAATAGCACGACACGAGGATAACCAATCCATGCCCAATATCACATCAAAATCGACCATACTAAGCAACATGAGGTCCATTCGGGTATCTATACCCCCAATAGTTACCACACACGACCGATATACACGGTCCATAACAATAGTATTGCCCATCGGAGTAGATACACGAATGGATGAAATAAGAGACTCGCGAGGCATATCCAAATAATGAGCAACATATGATGATACATATGAAAAAGTAGAACCGGGGTAAAATAATACAGAGGCATCTCTGCGGCATATAAAGACAATACCTGTAATCATAACATCTGAAGCAATATCATCTGGTCTGGCTGGAAGTGCATAGAAACGGGCATGACTACCACCTGAATGACCTCTCCCTCTAGGGCGACCCTTAGCTGACTGACCTCCACCCCGTGCTGGCTGGGCATGTGGGGAAGTAACTGGTGCTGAAGCCGAAGGCTGACTCCTCTATTGGGACGAACCTCCCGTAAGATGGGGACAAAACCTCTTGATATGACCCAAATCTCCACACTCGAAGCAACCTCTCCCAGCAAATGGAGGTGGGGACTGAAGGGAGCCCCGAGCACCAGGATCCCCACTAGAAGAACCAGGCATAGATGAGCCCTGAACTGATGGTGCATGAGTCGAACTCTGAGTTGGAAGGGTACTGAGAGATGAGTGACCCTGATGTGAACTGTGAGAACCGTGGCTAGATAATCCACCACGATGACCCGAACAGGCTGGATAAGCATGTTTGAATGGACGGCCTCTACCATGCTAAAACTGACCTCCCAAAGGAACACCGCCAAAACTACAAGATCCCCGAGGCCTCTTGGCCTCGGGTGTACGAGCGGCGAGAGTCTGAGTGCCTCCCCTGGCCTAAGAAGTAGATGTTGTAGTAGAAACTGCGACCGCATGAGCAAGACTAGTACACATGGTCAAGATCTGAGCCAAGGTCTCCTAGAGACTCGGAATAACAATAGGCACAGTTGGCGCCTGAGCTGGTACTGCTAGAGCATCCCCCGCTAGAGCCTGATCATGAACTGGGGCGGCTGGTGGATCTGTAGGTGCTGCCCTAGCTGCTGTGCGAGCTACACACCTGCCCCTACCATGGCCTCGACCGTGACCTCGGCCTCTAGTGGCCCCAACTGGTGGTACTGGTGGTCGTCCATCCTGACCGGTAGCACGTTTCCTCACCATTTGTGAGAGAATAGAATAAAAGAAGTTTAGTACCAAAATCAACAGATTCTCACGACAAGAATTCAAGAATGTGAAGTTTTTCTAAAGGTTCTGTAGCCTCCCGAAGATAAGTATAGACGTCTCCGTACCGATCCGCGAGACTCTACTAAACTTGTTCATGACCCGTGAGACCTATGTAACCTAGGCTCTGATACCAACTTGTCACGGCCCCAAAGCCAACCCGGTCGTGATGGCGCCTATCATGAAACTAGGCCAGCCAACTCATTTCTGAAACAATCCACATTTTCATTTAAAACTTAAGTAAAACCATTTTTCAATAGAAATCTGATAAAGATATAAAATCAAGTTTAACAAAGCGGAAAAATACAAGCCCGACCTTTGGTGTCACTAAGTAATGAGCTAAATACTCAACTGTTCGAAATAAAACAAGACTAACATAGTCTGTGAATAGCAACCAAATACACTAAGAGGAAGATAAGGAAGGAGAAAGGCATGAATGCGATCGCCATGCAGCTACCTCGCTATCTCCAATGAAAGCCCACGACTGAAATGATCAGCAACCGCTACCGTGGCCTGAGATACCTAGATCTGCACACAAGGTGCACGGCGTAACGTGAGTACACCAACTCCGTAAGTAACAAGTCCAAACTATGGACTGACAGGTAGTGACGAACCAAACCTCAACAGTTAATACAATTAAATTGTACAGAAAAGTAGACGTGCTTACAGTTCAAGTAAATACTCAGCAGTAAATAAATACAGTCTGAACAATAAGGAGTATAAAGCTCAGGGATTTCTATGTACCAATGCACAGATAGCTTGACCAATGTTCCATGTACCTCCACTCACAAGTGCTCAACCACTCGGTACTGTATATGGCCATCCGGCCCAGGGAAGATCCATTCCGGAATATATACACATCACTAAACGCAGTCATCCAGTACTGAGGAAGGCCATTCCAGCCCTATAGAGAAGATCCATCTCCAAGTATAAATACTTTGAACAAGATCCATGTCCAGGGAAGATCCATCCCTCATTACCATCAACTGCGTTCACTAGGGGTGTAAAGATGCCGGAGGGGATCCTTTCAGCCCAAGTGCTATAACAAGCCAACAAAGGCATAATCAATATCTCACTGCGACGTGCAGCCTGATCTCGTACTGTCACTCAATATCAGGCTCTCGGCCTCACACAGTCATCACTATCCAGTCTCACACACAGAGGCTCAAAATATTGTAATACTAGCCCGAACAATGATATGATGTGCCAAGTAACAATAATCGAGATTGAGGCATGATATAATATGCATGAATAGGACTGAGTACAGAATATCAATGAAGCTAATGGTATGATAGCAAGAAACGACCTCTCGGGTCTCAACAGTATTGGCGTAAAGCTTTAACATGATAATTAGCATGATTTATAGCTCATTAACTTAATCACATGGTTACAACACAGATATCAGCAAGAAAGAGTCACTAAGCGGTGTCATGGAATGATCCAGGCCGTAATTCTTACGGTGCATGCCCACATGCCTGTCACTTGTCATTGCGTCACCTCAATAGTAATTATAGAACACATAGTTCGGGGTTTCGAACCCTCAGAACCAAGTTTGGAAGCGTTACTTACCTCAAGCTAAGCCAAACTCTAGCCCACGACGCCCTTGCCTCTCGATTCGGCCTCCAAATGCCCCGAATCTAACCAAAATCAGTAAGTTATCATCAATATACGCTAAAGGAATGAAGCCCAGACGAAAATTATCAAATTAACTCAAAAATTCTGAAATTGACCAAACCCGACCCACGAGCCCACGTCTCCGAATGGCCACCCAAATGCTAAAAATCAACTTTCCAAATTTTCTTCCATTTTTCCCAATTTCCACCCCAAATTACCAAATTAAATGATAAAAATAAAGACTTAATCATGAAATTCAACCAAATTTGAGTGAACAACACTTACCCCAATCAAACCTCTGAAAATACCCTCCAAAATCGCCTTCTCCCGAGCTCTCTAATGAATATTGAGGTTATGGACTAAAACCCTCGATTTTAAACTTAAACATTTTGCCCAGATGCTTCCTCTTCACGAACGCGACTGTCCTCTCGCATTTGTGTAGGACAACACAGACGGCCTCTCCTTTTTACCCTTCGCAAATGCAACAACTGCTTCACGATAGCGATGCTTAACCAGCTCAATCTTTCGCGAATGCAGTCCTCACTCGCAAATGCGTAGACCAAAGACCTGGGTTCCCCAACTGCCTCTCCCTCTTCGCGAATGCGACTCCACTCACGTGTTCGCGATGCACATACTGCACTACCATTTGCATTCGCGTGCTCTCCTTCGCGAATGCGAGACACCTTCTGCCAACACGATGAACAAACCTTCTACAATAGAAAACCAGCAAAATCTGCAACTCTCAAACCAAGCATTGGTCTGTTAACCACCCAAACTCACCCGAGGCCCTCGGGACCTCAACCAAACATGAAAACACATCCCATAACATCATTCAAACCTAGTTGTGCCTTCGAATCACTCAAAACAACACCAAAACACCAAATCGACCTCAGATTCAAGCCTAAGAACTTAGAAACTTTCAAATTCCACAAATGATGCCGAAACCTACCAAATCAACTCTGAATGACCTGAAATTGTGCACACACGTAACAAATGATAGTACGAACCTACTCCAATTTCCAGAATTCTATTTTGGCTTCTATATCAAGATTCCCACTACCGACCGGAAAATGCCAAATTTCCAATTTCACCAATTCAAGCCTAAATCTACCACGGACCCCCAAAATACATTACGATCATGCTCCTAAGTCCCAAATTACCTAACGAAGCTATTCGAACCAACAGAATTCACATTCGAGACCTTCTACACATAAGTCAACATCCGGTTGACTTTTCCAACTTAAGCTTACTCAAAAGAGACTAAGTGTCTCATTCCTCAAACGACCCACCGGATCATTACATCCTCCCCCTCTTAAACAAACGTTCATCCTCGAACGAGTCAAAAAATATACGTAAAGACTCAAACAGGTGTGGATATCTGCTCTGCATCTCTTGCTCGATCTCCCATGTACCCTCCTCTATGGGCCGGCCTCTCTACTGCACTTTCACTGAAGTTATATCCTTTGACCTCAGCTTTCGAACTTGCCGCTCCAGAATAGCCACTGGCTCCACATCATAAGTCAAATCACCGTCTAACTAAACCGTGCTGAAATAAAAAATATGAGACGGATCGTCAATATACTTCTGGAGCATAGAAACATGAAATACTGGATGCACACCCAACAAGCTAGGTAGCAAAGCCAGCTCATAAGCCACCTCCCCAATCTTCTAAAGCACCTCCAAAGGCCCAATGAACCGAGGACTCAACTTACCCTTCTTCCCAAATCTCATAATACCCTTCGTGGATGAAACCTTCAATAGAACCTTCTCCCCAACCATGTAGGACACATCCCGAACCTTCCTGTCAGTATAACTCTTTTGTCTTGACTGCGCTGTAAGAAGCTGCTCTTGAATCACCTTCACCTTGCCCAAGGCATCCTGCACCAAGTCTATACCCAAAAGCCTAGCCTTACCCGGCTCAAACCAACTAACTGGAGATCTACACCGTCTCTCATATAAAGCCTCATATGGAGCCATCTGAATACTTGACTGATAATTGTTTGTTGTAAGCAAACTCTACGAGCGACAGAAAATGATCCCATGAACCCCCAAAATCAATGACACAAGTGCGCAACATGTCCTCAAATATCTGAATAGTGCGCTCGGACTGCCATCCATCTGAGGGTGAAAAGTTGTGCTCAACTCAACCTGAGTACCCAACTCTCACTACACGGCCCTACAAAACTGCGAACAAAACTGAGTACCTCTATCTGAAATGATGGAAACTGGGATGCCATGCAAGCGAACAATCTCTCGGATATAATTCTCTGCTAACCGCTCTAAAAAATAGGTAGTACACATAGGAATGAAGTGCACGGACTTGGTCAGCCGATCCATAATAACCCAAATAGCATCGAACTTCTTCAAAGTCCGTGAGAGTCCAACTACAAAATCCATGGTGATCCGCTCCCACTTCCACTATGGAATATCTAACCGCTGAAGCAAGCCACCCGGTCTTTGATGCTCATATTTCACCTGCTAACAATTGAGACACCAAGCTACAAATCCCACAATGTCCTTCTTCATCCTTCTCCACCAATAATGTTGTCTCAAATTCTGATGCATCTTCACGGCACCCTGATGGATGGAATACCGCGAGATATGGGCTTTCTCCGGAATCAACTCCCGAAGCCCATCCACATTGGGCACATATATCCGGCCCTGCATCCTCAATACCCTATCATCATTAATAGTCATATCTCTGGCATCATTGTGCTGAACCTTGTCCTTAAGGACAAGCAAATGGGGATTATCATACTAGCGCTCTCTGATGAGATCAAACAAGGAAGACCGAGAAACCATACAAGCTAAGACCCGACTGGGCTCCGAAATATCCAACCTTACAAACTGATTGGACAGGGACTGAACATCAACTGCAAGAGGTATCTCCCCAACAGGAATAAATGCAAGACTGCCCATACTCACCGCCTTCCTACTCAACGCATCGGACACTACATTGGCCTTCCCCGGATGGTACAAGTTAGTAATATCATAGTCCTTTAGCAACACCAACCATCCCGCTGTCTCAAATTGAGATCCTTCTACTTGAACAAGTGCTGGATGCTACGATGATCAGTTAACACCTCATAAGACACACCATAGAGATAATACCTCCGAATCTTCAATGCATGGACAGTGGCAGCAAACTCCAAATCATGAACGGGGTAGATCTTCTCATGGGGCTTTAATTGACGAGAAGCATAAGCAATCACTCTACCCTCCTGCATCAACACACACCCGATATTAATTCTCGAAGCATCACAATACATTGTATATGAACCTAAAGCTGATGGAAAAACTAACACTGGAGTTGTGCTCAAGGCAGTCTTAATCTTCTAAAAGCTTGCCTCACACTCATCCGACCACCTGAAAGGAGCACCCTTTTGAGTCAATTTGGTCAAGGGTGATGCTATAGATGAAAATTCCTGAACGAGCCGACAATAATAACCCGCCAAACCAAGAAAGTTGCGAATCTCTATGGCTGAGGACGGTTTGGCCCAACTCTGAACTGCCTCTATCTTCTTCGGATCAACTTGAATACCCTCACTAAACACCATGTGCCCCAAGAAAGCTACTGAACTGAGCCAAAACTCAAACTTGGAGAAATTTGCATACAATTATCCTTTCTCAACCGCTGCAATACAACTCTCAAGTGCTCGACAAGCTCCTCCCGACTACGCGAGTACACCAGAATATCTGTAACAACCCGACATGTCGTTTTGAGCTTTTGAACTTTGCTCGCCAGTTCTCGGGCATGACTTGCCCATGTGATATATTATGACTTATGTAAATCATTGGTTTTGGTATTCAGGGTAATCCGAATGAATTTGGAAGAACAATTCTAATTTGAAGCTTGAAATTTGAAAGGTTTGACCAAGAGTTATCTTGTTTGTATATGATCTCAGATCAGAATTTTTATGAGTTGGTTAGCTTCGTTGAGTGATTTGGGCCTTAGAACCATGATCAGAATGCATTTTAGAAGTCTGTGGAAGGTTTAGGCTTGAATTGGCAAAATTGAGATTTCGGCATTTTCTGATTGATAGGCAAGATTTTGATTTAAGCCTCTTCGAAGATGGTGGATGCATCATTAAGGTCGGTGGTGTCCTCGACCCCAGCAAAGCAACCATGAACGGGATCTTCCTCGAGGACCTTGCTCGGATCAGGCGTACGCAGAGCGTGAGCATCTTCGATTGTCTCCTCGGAATAAGATGGTAGAGAAAGGGAGTGACATGTTGTCATGGACTCGAGCTCTTCACTCGGGGCATTCTGATTAGCTTCGAGGGTTTCTGTACTCGCCGCTTTCGGTATATTCATTGAAGGCGGAGAAACAATCTCAACCTCCGGGAATGCGGGGGCCTTGCCCGAATCTTTCTTTGGGGTTCCCTCACCACGGGATGTGGTCTCTAGTTCGGAGGGCTTGGCAGTCTTGATTGGTTTCCTAGTTCGAGGCACCAACGCCGACTAATGATCCTTATAAGTATGAACTTTCCAGTAGGATTAGTGAGGTTAATACACATGATAACTCCTATGCTCCTTTGAACTACATGACTTACTTATTCTGAGTTCTTATATTAGCATGTCGGTGTTGCTCATTGCTTGCTAGAACATATAACTGATTCTTTCGAGTACTCTCAAGCCTGATAAAGTACATGACAATGTTTATATGCTTGTATGTGAACCATGATCTCTTATGAAGTATCGTCCTTTTCTCCTGATTTCCCTAGGCTATCGGCTATAAACAAAGTGTGTTTGGTTAGGTCATCTAACGCAGACATCAATCTCAAGTTGTATGGTGGTTCCGCCAGTTTCGAGTCAACATAAACCAAACTCTTCTTTGGGGAATAATAATAAAGTAATGCAAGAAAAGAAAAGAAAAGAAGAGCAGAAGTTAGTTTCAGTGATTGCAAAATATGAGCACATAGAGAAGTTAGTTAACGTATTCAAGTAAGCGTGTTTCCTAATGTGAGAGGGACCTCTCTTTGCCGAAGGTGGGCCTATGTTGGGAATATTTGACAAACAATAAGATTCGACACATTTAGATCCGAAGCAAACTTTTGGTTTTCATTAATAATATTTGGATTGTAACAGGCGGGAGTAGGGATTACAACATTGTCTTTCAACATCCATAAGAGTACATGGGCTCAAAAGACTTGCCCTTAGGGAAATAAAAGGGTTCGGGATAAAGATACAAGTAGGAAAAGGGTGAAATCAACCAACTACTAATAGCCATCGCCAAAATCATCTCCCATGTCTTCTTCCTCTTCCGGTTAATCTTCCAGATCTTCTTCAAATTTTTCTTCTTCATCATCATTGACCTCGTGCTCTTCTTCCGGATCTTCCTCTGGTTCTATCTCGGACTCAATTTGTATACATTCGACCACTCGGTCATCATCCTCTGGAGGTAGCAGCATATGATCAACTGATCTTGGGACTATTTGGCGATGCATGGAAGTAGTCATAAGGTAGTGAGGAAAGATCTCGTGATAAATTTGCAAGGCTGCTGCTAAATCATATAACCCGGCTATTCCTTCTCTGCTTGATCGGGCCAGCTCATCCTCTTTATTAATCCAAATATAGTATTCTGGAGTGCACCACAAATTCTGACCCATTGGCATCATAATTAAATCATTCCACTCCTCCTGAAGTCTCCTTATCCTTGGTATCGAGATCTGGCCATTGTACTCATCTTCATACAGACCGTTCTCGTACAAAGGGGTACATCCTAGATCATACCAAACTTCCTGAGAACTCGTAGGGGTGCATATGGCTAAATGCTTCCGAGTCCTATCAGCTCGATGAAATACTTCTGGGGAGTCCTTAGAATTACCCTGCCACAAAATCTTTTAGTTTATCCATTCTCTGCTCAAGTTGGTCAGCATCTCTCTCCATTCATCCTATCCTGCGGGGAGACCCAATGCCTCATTCTCTCATTGTGACACCGAATCATATTTCTAACACCCACAAAGTAATCAACGGTGTCCTCTATTGAAAGAAGTGATCTATGGCCCATATTTTAAGTAACAAATTGCATGTCTTGAAGAAATTGTATCCCCAGGAACATGCCGACAGTGCTTTGAGAATTTTTACCTATATCATAGGCACCAAGGTGGATTGGTGGTTACCCCAGAATGTCGCCAAGACCACAGGCAGCAAGTTGATGTTAATTAATCATCTCATTTATGGGAAAACCAGTAACCCTAGAAGTTCCAAAGAGAAGGTTATGGGAAAGAGACTTTCCCAAGTTGCCCGATCACATTGGAACTCTCCCAAGTACCATTCGTAGCTCTCTCGATGTCTAAACCTATCAAACAAATATGTCCAGTCTTACCCATCCATTTTCAATGTTCCCTAAACTCCGACTAACCGTTAAACCTAAAGCATCGGGAAACCTGTAGCCGGTCATGGTGACATGTATTATCAGCTTTCTCCTAGTAAATGGCAGCTCTGTGAAGCTGGTAACTTCTTCCAATGTTGGCACCAATTCATAGTCAGCTAACTTAAAAACTACTTTTGCTGGATCTCAGAATTCTATTAACAAACGAGTAAGCACTCTGTCGGCCCGGATGTTCAGTAAGGCAGTCAATTCTCCTAGGTGCATCCTAATTTTTTCTCCATTCTGTTGGTGAATATTCTTCCACCATTGCTTTAGCTTGTGCGGTGCTTCCATGACCATATCAATTTCGGGGATGTTCTGGTTGATTTTTATTTTTGAAGAGGGTAGAGAAAATTTGATAAGTGTTTTTCTCCGGATCTTAGTGTCTCGTCATGATTGGTTTGTCGTTCCACAAAAGTCATGTCTTTGGGTGCATGACCCGTCAACATTAGGGTGGGTTTCCTAATTATGTGTCGATGCCAAGGACCGACTCATCTATGGTTTATGCAGTATGACCTATGTTTTATAAAGTACAGTGTTTCCTAGTTTTGAGTTGGACTGAATACTGTGAGAAATTATGTCAGTTGACCTGACAAAGCCATTCTCTGAAATTAAGGAATTTTGAAAGAAGGTTTGCAAGGTTGTAAAAGACAACCCTCGCGTGCCATTTTGTGTGATAGTGTACGGTCAAGTCTCGATAGTAAAAAGTATGTTGACAGTCTATATCAAGCGGTAACAGATAGTGGGATGTTAGTAATAACACTAAAGCAAGCAGATAAGTACATAATGAACAAGTAATGCAGGTAAGCACATGTTTGCAAATTAAGCACAGTTAAAACGGTATATAAACATTCCTCATTTCCAAGTCTATTCTAAGTCTGTTAAGGTTAGAACCTAAGTATAGTCCCCAGCAGAGTTGCCATGTTGTTGCACCCTATTTTGCACGAGTCAAAACAAGATTCAACTAGTAGTTTCCCTATTGATGATAAAAGAGAGTCGCCGCCTAATATTTAAAAGTAAATCAGGGTACTTATTTAATTATTAAGATCATTATCCTATTAGTCTGCTAACTAGTGAGATTTTGGGTAAGGGTTCTTTTTCTTCTAAAGGGAAGGTGTTAGGCACCCCCTAAAATCTATCTAAGGTAGCTCCATAGGATTTAGACTAGATTTGAAAATTTAGATGTCTATATCTTATGTAGCTAGTGCTTAAAATATGCGGCTTACCTTATGCAATATTTTAATAAAAAGCTTATCAATTTGGAAAGAGACGTGATGTATATGTTTTGAAGAGGTGTAGATTTTATTTGAGAGAAAAGTCTTTAAAATATGTTTATTAAAGAGTGTTTAGAAAAGGTAGGTTTGTAATACTTACTTCACTAATAAATGAGGTCAAATTTTAAAAACATTTGACTTTGAAATAAAGTGCCGAAGTAAGAACCATTTTGAGAAAAATGGGATTTAGATATATCTTGGGAACTTGATTTCAAATCTCATATTCGAATTCAAACCTTTTGAAAGAACCTTAGCTGCAACAATGTTTGTTTGGACAACTCGCTTTTTGGAAATTATTTCTGGATTTTTGGTTTCTTCTTGTTTTAAGAAAGAGAAGGTTGTTGACTTTGCAAATCTGTCTTAGTTTCAAAAATTCATGGAAATTGTTAGTAAAAATAATAACGGAAGTTAAATAATAAAAGTGATTATCAATTAGAATTAATTACTACTAAGTTGCCATACTATTTTCCTTTTACCTACGTTCTTTAACGCTTGCCTACGTTATGAATATAACCCTAAGAACTGGAAGAAAAGCACTAAATCAATATCATTAGTGTCATATACATATAAGAACAACAATCGACTAATAAAATTAATAGAAAAAAGTAAATGGACTCATGGTTTGGGCTTGAGAGGAATTAGACCCAGCAGGCAATGAGCGAACAACGGCAGCTTCAGATGACTCCAAGGTTCAAGCAAAGAATTTGGGTCTGAGTTCTTTAAGAACTCAGCAGGCCCAATTCAGACACATGCGTAGAAAAAAGAGAAGGTTATTAGATATGTGGATCAATATAATATTTAAACATAAGTAACACCAATATAGGCCAAATATAAAACTGTAATAATCAATAGTATTTAGGAAATGCAAATTAATGTGAAGTCACATAGAGTAAAGCAATTTATAGTGAAAACCTTTATTTCCATTCAACATTAAACCTAAAGAGATTAGAAAAGGTCCAAAGATTTAGGGCTTAAGGTAAAATTCCGTTCAAGGCCAAGATACCCTTTGGATCTCTGGCACTTCAAAGTTCACAAGGACCTCAAGGACCCCGAGAAGTGCTTGTGTCACGAAGAGTATCTCAACTAAGAACTAAATTCTATTCCTAAATACCCTCAACCTCTCACACTTACTCTTCTTTACAGGTTTAAGTGCTAATGAGGCACTCAACATAAATTCCAATACAATATTAATGGCAACACATAAGGAGATGTACATTTCTTGTAAATAGCTTTTCAGAATATTGTAGTTTTAACCATGTATTTTATCATGTATACACTTAATGGGAGGCTACACACAGACTATCATTCCACTTCTTACTTTAGGGTTCTTAAGAGACAGGGATAGGCAAATACATTTACTTAACAAGTTACATAACCTCTAAAGAGACCTTTCATTTCATCTAGGTTGGTTAGAAGTTAAATATAGAGTCATACACTCAAACAAAGTAGATAAACATCAAAGGTCCTCTCTTAAGTCCATGGGTAAACTGTAGTAAACTTAGCAGATTTGAATGATATGGAAGTACAGTCACAAACAAGATGTACAAGCAGCAGTTCCCTTTTGAGACATGGATGAGTAAAGAACGTCCAACAGATGGAATTCAAATATGTACATGTTATATTCTAACCAGACTACAACATTACAATATGATTGAGTACCAAACAACATGGGATTAGACTAACATTGTCATTAAGGTGGTCCAGAATAGTAAAAGTTCTATACTAGGTAAGCATAGTTCAGTTATAAGATAAGTAGATTAGTCTGTTATGATAAAGTTTAACAATACATAATTCAACAGATGGTACTCAACCATAGCAAGTGCAACTTCAATCAGGTATCTAGACATGGCTTAAGCTAAGTAGATAGCAGCAGACAAAACTTGAATGGAGAGATTCATTAGAACTTAATCTAGTTACTTTAAGGCATTATCTCATACAGTGAAGCTCACAGATGTGATCAAACAATTATAGGAGCTGTCAGAAGACTTTAACACTGATTTCTCTAGAGTTACAGAATCTTAGAAAAACACATTAGGGAAGAAAAAAACTCAAGCATTATAACTTCTACACTTACATTATAGTGCCAGCTCTATACTTAACCTTAGGTGTTCATATCCATTCTTTAGTTTGCTTTATCATACAAATAACTTCAAGTATAAATCAACAGATAACACTAATGCAGAATCAATGAGATGGACATGAAAGTCATAACAGAATAGCTAGAACAAGTGTAAGCAATCATTAAGATTCTTTAGTTAATCACAAAAGTTTGATCATACAGATTACTTAACTTAGGGCACTCATTATAGTCACACAATAAACGATTAGTATCAACTTGAATCATACAATGCTTGAGCATAACAATTGACTATGAACACATCATGAGCAGAGATAATCAATTGTAAACTAACAACAAAATATCATAAGCTGAAACAATCTGTAAAAGGTAATAGACATGTTTTCAGCAAATTAAAAGAAAGAGGAAAAGGTCAAGTGCACCGACCTTCTTTTCATCAGCAAACCAAACAACAGTCTTGCTTAACCGTTAACAATCAGGGACTCAAAATCCAATTAGTGTAGCTCAGAACTTGAAAGAAATCAAAACCTAATGTCATGCCCCAACCTCGAGGAGTGTGATCGGCGCACAACTGAGTGAACCCGGTCGAGCAAGTCTATCCAACCTTTCATACCTGACTCATTCATAATCTGAAAAGGAAATGCATCACCAATTGTTAAACAGGGGAGAGGCCAGTTAAATAAATATATAAACGTTGCTAGTTCATTTCTACTTATACACATTATGGCATAGTTAAGTTTCCAAAAGTACATACAGTTGACAATCTAGTAAAGAAGAGTTTCAAAATACAACTTGTTTCAATGACCACCCCGACACCCATACATGACCCATATAAACATCTATGGAGCCTCTAAGGATACAAAATACTAACATGACAATGCCAGTAACAAGGCCCCGGCTATACCTCAAAATGTGGAAATTTATACAAAAGAAGAACTACATAACCCCTGGGAGAAATGGGGGCTCACCAAGACTGTTGTGAGGAAAGAAAGAGAGCACCAGTATCTGCGATCAGCGCTATCTGCAATGGAACCACCTACATTCATTCAAAGATGTAGCGCCCCCAGCAAAAGGGACGTTAGTATTATCGAATATTACTAGTATGTAAGGCAAACACAAATCATAGTAGGATGAACAGTGAAACAAATAGAAGGCGGTTATAATAATCAATAAGTACTTCACAAGATTACAAGGAAACACCAAATAAGGATTATGTCGTTCTGATTCAATCTTTCCATCTCTTTAGGTTAATAATCTTTAGTGCCAAGTGCCATAACCCATAATGCCACCGTATTTTTATACAGAGTCCGGTCTCGGCCCGACCGGCTAAACCATCCCAAGTGAGACATATCCAAATTCACAATGATAATTAGAAATCCAACATAAATGCCACCATGTGTACAGCATGGCGTCCGATCTCGGCCGGATCAGCTAAGCCATCTCACTTGGGATATAATCTCTTTCAATAATTCAGTTAATTCACATTTCTTTCCATCTTCCATTATATGACGCAAACAACCCCATTTATTAAGTAGTTCTTGGCACTTGGACACATTTTATAATTCAAGTTTTTCCCTTTTTATTTATTCCAATAACGTCATCATCCATGTCAATAAGTGTTATTATATAAGGCATGTGCACATAAGGAAATAAAAAGCATGGAGAACATAATCACATTTTCAAATAGCAGATTTTCAGGGTAAACACTTAGAACAATTATGGAACATAAATCTTTCAACCCAACACATTAAGGCAATCAATCTAGTATGATCAACTCGGAACTCACGCCAATTATTCGAACACCAAAAGTTCAATTCTAAGAAGAAGAGGGTTATCCATACATACCTTAATTGAGTCTTTCCCTAATTCCTATGACAAGTTCCGAAACCTTTAGCACCTTCAATCTATTTAACAATGTAGCACAATTGAACTCATCATTAGGAAATTGCTCATATCCCTAGCTCACTTGAGCATTATATCAAACATTATGTGTTTGTTAGGGTCTCATGGCCCCTTTTTACTGGAAGATTCCCCCAACTCATTCCCCATTCTTTCCTATCTTTATTTTAGCACTCCCCCACATACCTTAGGATCACATGCATGCAAGGTAACCACCCTAATCCCCATGAATTACCTTACTAATGGTTCATTTTAGCTACCATATGGAATTGAGAGCTTGGGTGATAGAAACTTACCTCTTGGAAGGGAGACCTAGGTGCCTTGTTTGTTGATCTTCAAGATGTTTAGGCCAGGATTTGATGAACAATTGATGGAGACCCCTTCCCCTCTCTTTGATCCTTCTCTCTTACTCTAATTATAAGAGAAATATGTTGAAAATAGCCTAAGGGGGTGTTTTAACGAAATGGGGTCAGGTTTTAAATTAAGAAATATGGATGCCCCGACACAGGTTTATGTGACCGCATAATGGTTATGCGGTCCGCAAAGTGATTGCCTTAATGTGTCTTCAGGAAGTTAAATTTTCTAACCGTGTATGCGACCGGTATGCGATCCGCATACCTATTCTACGGTTGCATAATGCACTGCAGAACTCCCCTTCGCAGAAGTTCAAGGCATCAACATGCGGCCGGCAAAGAGATTATGCGATCGCATAATTGGGCCGCATAACAGGCCTCAAAATTGGCCAACTTTCTGTTTCACTCTGCGGCCATTATGCGATCCACAGATCTATTATGTGGACGCATAATGGGCCATAGAAACATGTTCTTTTGAGAAACATTTTCCTCTAAGTCTGTAGGGTAATTTTCTACTATAATAATGCAGGAATCCAACTCGGCACCATGAAATCCCGAGTTTTGGTTAACAATTTTACGGGTCTTTACACCTAATTAGAACCCTAGCTTAATTTTTTCTTCTCAAGACTAAAAATTGATATTTCTCTGTTTGTTAGGTGATTTCGCGTGTATCTTATGTTGTTAGGTGAGAGCATTAAAACTTCTATTCATAGTGGCATTAAAATGCCTTAGGATATAACAGAAATCAAACTGGTAGTGGAGAGTGACGGAGGGGTGGTGATGTGAGCATAATCGGGTGAAATAAGAGGATACATAGGTAAGAACAATAGGAATTTTACCTGAGATGGGGAAGTTGACCATCAAAGGCAAGAACCAGCGGATAAGAGCCTCAATATCCAGAGGTTGCTTCCCTTGGCCTCTGGACCAAGAATAAGCATGATAGCACTGGGAGACGGCCATGCATGCCATAGATTTAACAAAACATAAAAAGATTTTTGAAGACTTGACATTGCATCATTGGATCTAGGGTTTCGAATTTGGGAATTTTGAATCTCAAAGATGAAACAGGCAAAGATTCCGCGAGAATCGTGGATAAGGAGGACAAAGGAGATGATTTCTGGTCATGATTCATGATCTTGCACTAATTTGCGCAAGGTTCTTTGACTGATGGGTCTAGTGAGTTGAGAGAAATGAGAGAGGAATGGGAAATGGGGCGTCCGAGTCGGGTGAGAAATGATTAGTATTTGAGGATAGTTGGCGTTGGGTCTCTAGGTTAAGACGAGGAGATGGGATCTGGGTCGTTGGATCTACTGATCAACGGCACTGATAATTTGGGCTTTAAAATTTTTTAGTGAAATATATTGGTGGTTATTTGATTCTTGTAATCCAACGGTTGAGATTAAATCTGGTGGTGTTTTTAAATAAAAGGGAAAATGAGATAAAATGAGAGTCGTTGATCTACAGGATGGACAGCTTGGATCACTTGTGTTTCTTTTCTAAGTGTTGTGGGGAGGTGAGTGGCGAGCTTTGATTAGTTCTCATGGGTTAGGGCGGATTGCCAAATTAGAAAGGGGTGTTTGGACTGGGTCAGATTTTGATTTGGGCTTGTTGTTTGGGCTAATTTCAATTTATCAAATAGCTATTTTATTTTTAATTATACAATTCCAAATGTAGCCATTTCAGTCCTTAGTCTTTTAAAAATTAATTTAAATGAACTTAATTGATTCCAATACATGCAATAAGAATTAAAATAATCAAATACATTACTAATTACTATAATTAGTTAATTAATTACTAAATATCTTATTTTCCTATTTACTAAACTAATTTCGGATTTGTTTTTAAATAATGGGCTATTTCACCAATATTAAGAAATACCTACGTTAAATTAATTATGAACATATGTGATGAATAATAGTTTCAAAAAAAATAAAATAATAAAAAGTAATATGTTTATAATTATATAACTATTAAATTATTAATTTACATCATTAATTTTATAAAAACAGGTATTATTAATTGGAAAATATCTTTAATATATTTATTAAAATTCAATAAGTGTAAATAAATTAACTTTTAAAAGGAGAGTCAAAATTGATCGTTAACACTTGTTATTTTCCTTCATTGCCTTAATTGCTATATGTCTCGTTATGTTCCTTGTTGTATTACTGAGCAGGTTTATATGTAGGTGTCTTGTCTTAGCCCCATCACTACCTCGACAGGTTTAGGCTTGAACTTACGGAGTACATTGGGTTGGTTGTACTCATACTACACTTCTGCACTTCTTGTGCAGATTTTAGTATCAGACCTAGTGGTACTCAAATGGCGTACTAGCTTGCTTGATTGAGGAAACTCGAGGTAGTGCTGCACTCTCATCCACAGGCCTTGAAGTCACCCATCTTTTAGACTTTCTATTGTTTATTCGTATCAAACAGTATATTGTCGCGCCCCCTTTTTCCTTCGCAGAATCAGGTTCATGGCATTTGGTTTGGACAACTCTTTCCTTCTGGGAAAGGGGGTTGCATTTTTGAAGAGTCGCCACATAACGATTTAAGGTGCGTTAGGGCACCTATAGGGTTCATTCATAACGACGTTTGGTAACCAGAGACAGGGTAAGGGCTTGAAATTATCCTAAGGGGAAGGTGTTAGACACCCCTCAGGATCCACTAGTGTGGTTCCCGGCCAGATAGCTTTTGTGAATTATATAATTAGCAAATAAAAAAGTATGGCTCAAATAGTAGGGGATTTAATCTTAAATACATAAGTGTTTGAAAAACAACTAGTTAAAAAAAAGCGAAATTTTGAAAAGAGTTACAATCTAAGCAAGCTTATGAATATAAAGGGGTATCCTAGGTTTGTTTGTAATACGGATCACATTAATGCAATACCTGGTATGACACTCCTCAAAGAGGGGCTACACGTGGTATTAACGCGTCGGTCATCATATTCATATCTACCCTTTCCTACCCCGTGAAGGTAATTAAAGCGAGGGTTGGTCTCGACACCTATTGCATGTTGCTACCCGTCCCTTCCTATCAGTCCCAAAGAAATTTAGAACTCCTATCCTAAAAAGGGGAAGGGTCTAAGGGGACCCTCAGGTTTAAAGGCAAAATACTAGGTGTCAAATAAGAACACATAAGACTGTATTTGGGGGGAAAACACATAAACAGATAGAAGGCTCAAATACACCTCCACAAGTAATGCACATAGACAGCATGACTCGTACACAATTAAGGTCTGAATTCAGATCTTAATCATGGTATTTAAGTGATAATAGCAGAACTAGATCTATTACATGACTCAGAAAAAAAGTCTGAATCAGGCTTGCCTACTAATTCTAAGCCTGTTAATCATTAAGCAGTACACACAAAGAGCAGTTTCCAGTTTTATAAGAGATTGGATACCTACGGATTGCCTAAGCATTTACCATAACCATTAGAAGTTCAGAAGTCGTTTTTGCCTAAGCGCATGCTGTTCTAGGTGTTATAAAATGCAAGGATTGTTACCAGTTTATTTTAAACAGGATAATCAAATGTGAAGTTGTTTTTACCTCTTTTATAATCAGCAGTTTACACTAAGTGTGAATGCAAGTACGAATGAGATCCTAAAACATGGTATCTAAGATGCATGTATAAAGCTCATGACGGTTTATATGCAGAATTCCTAAAGCAGGGTTTCTACATGCATGGAAGGGTTGCAGAATTTTCCTAAAGCAGGATTTCTAAATGCAGAAAAAGGTTACGACATTTTAGAGCATGTTATCAAGTGTGCAAGAGTAGAAATCTTTGTTTTAGTGACCCTTTATCCTAAAGAAGGATTTTTGAGTGATAAGAATGTCAAAAATAAGATGCTGAAACAATATACATAAGACCTAAGAGCATGGTTTCTTCTGCACATACAGGAAATATAGA